>NC_041384.1:79809726-79883357 GCF_002162155.2 Triticum dicoccoides
AACGGCCGCATAGGAGGTGTTAATAATACTTGGAGGCACAAGTATAAAAAAGGCCACTACTGTTTATCAAAATACTACTTTTCAATTACATATGCTATCATAACATAGCATCTTTCGAGCACCGCGTTTCTATTACACGAGTGCCTTCAAGGACTTCCTGAAAATAGTGCTCGGAAGATACTCGGCTTTTGTCCGAATCTCGGGACGCAACAACGGTGGTCTCCATCTCTGCCCAGTATGTGTTGACACGGGCAAGAGCCATCCTTGCGCCCTCTATGCATGCTGACCTCTTCATTGCATTAATACGCGGAACCGCATCAAGGAATTGCTGCATCAAGCTGAAATAACCCTTCGGATCCGATCTCCCCGGCCACAGATGATCCATGACGTACTTCATGGCGAGTCCGGACAACCTATTCAATTTGGCCCATTGAGCCAAACGATCATCCACTGCCAGTGGACGCTCTGGATTATGAAACTGCGACCAGAAAAGCTTTTCCACTTCGCAATCTTTCTGATCTCAAAAGTGTTCGGTCACATCAGCGACACTCGTTGCCAAGTCCAGATAGGTGTCCTTCACACTCCACATCCGGTCCAACGGAGCAAACTACGGATCACAAAACTTGCTCCGCAGCATAAAGGGCTTTCCAGCCGCAATCTGTTCGGCCTGACACAGCTCCTCTTTCGCAGCTCTCATTGCAGAGCGAGTGTCCTTGGCATCGGCAACGGCCTTCTCTAAATCCGTCTGTCTCGCCTGGTCTTCTTTCTCAAGAAGTTTGCAACGGTCTGCAGTGCTCTTTAACTTCTCGGCCATCTCGGCCATCTGTTCTTTGCTTCGGCAGTGAGCAGCCAGTTCGGCTCTCAGCTCTTCAAGGGCCTTCTCGGCAGCCGCATCGCTTTTTCTGGCTTGCTCCTTAGCTCAGGAAAGTTCTGCCCTAAGATTCTCCACGGCGGCCGTACCATCTGCGTCAAGCACACACATTATAAGACACTGGCATGAAGCTCCTCTTACCTGATGCCGCCCGAAGAACGACATACCTTGAGCCTCATCAAGCCACTTGTTGACAAGTGCGATGTCGGCATCTGCCACGTCCAGTTGCCGCTTTAGTTCGACCATATCATCAGTTCGTCTTGATTCCGGACACCTCGCCACCTACATTCAAAGGCGACATCTTAGACCTGGGATTATGATCCTCTGCGTGCCGTCATTTCTTGACAACGCACAGAGTCTTAGGGGCTACTATCTACACAGGGCGCATCTTACTTATGCGCAACTAACAAAAGTGTACATTATCTAACGTACCTCAAAACCCGTCAGTAAACTTTTGATGGCCTCATGCAATCCGCTTTCTACGGATGAAATCCTTTCAATCACCATGCCCATCAATGCACGGTGCTCTTCTGAGATAGAAGCTCGCCCCAGCAGAATCTTTAGTTCCTCCGGCCGAGCACCAGATGGTGCCGGACTTGCCCTATGACCTCTTTCGAAGGCCAGACGTGGAGAACCTCGGGGGGCCACATAGCTATCTTCTGCCCCTGCCGGATTTGGAGAAACCCTCCGCGACGACACCTCAGGGTCACCCGCCTCGCTGGGCGGCACGACAGGGGGAGGCGTTCCGCTCTCCATCATCTTCGGAAGAAGATTCCCCAAAGACGAGCTCTGCTGTGAAGGGCTGAGGTCCGAGCTACAAGGTAAAATTTCGGTTAATCTTCTCAGATGTAAAATTAAGGATTTCTCTCATCCCTCAAAAGGAAAATCTTTTCTCCACTTACGGCTCGCTGGAGGGCTGATCCCCTTGAGGGAGTAGTCCGGCCAAGGAACTCCCTGGTGTCAGACCTCTGACGAGGATTTTCTCCCCCGTTTTGAGGCCATGGTTTCCGGGTCATCAGAGGCGGCTCTCTTCTTCCCCTTAGGAGAGGAATTGTCGGTTCCTCCCTTCGGAGCAGCCTCCTTCGAGGAGGTTGTAGCTTCCTTGTCCTCCCCCTCCAAAGGCATTATCTCCAGCATCCTGACTAGCACAGGATCCGGCCTGGTTTCAGGAAGGGGAGCTGGACACCTGATCAGCTTCGCCTTCGCTATCCACTCTTGTTTAAAAGGACGACTCTTTTAGGGGCAAGTTTATGACAATTATACGGATAGAAGGTCCGGGCACAAGGTTGCTTACTTGAGTATCCGGGCGATTGCAGCTTAGGCCTGCGTCCTCGGTTGAATCCAGACACATCTCTTGTGATCCGAAGAACAGTCTATACATCTCCGCGGGCGTTGCGCCCATAAAATTCTGGAGAACTCGCGGTCCCTCTGGATTAAACTCCCATAGGCGAAGGGGGCGACGTTTGCCCGGCAATATTCAGCGAATCAGCATGACCTGCGTCACCTTGACCAAACTGAGGTCTCCTTCCAAGAGATCCTTAATTCAGCCCTGTAACAGGGGCACGTCTTTGGGCAAACCCTAATCTAATCCTTTGTTGACCCATGACGCTAGCCGCGATGGGGGACCCGAGCGAAAGGCAGGAGGTGCCGCCCACTTGGCGCTCCTGGGAGCGGTGATATAGAACCATTCTCGTTGCCACAAGCCGAGCTCTTCTTGAAAGGAGCCCTCGGGCCATGGAGCATCAGCATTCTTACTGATGACAGCACCTCCGCACTCTGTGCGCCGTCCCTCGATCATCTTTGGCTCCACTCCAAAATTCTTGAGCCATAAACCGAAGTGAGGAGTAACACGGAGGAACGCTTCGCACACAATGATGAATGAGGAAATGTGGAGGATGGACTCTGGAGCTAAGTCATGAAATTCCAGCCCGTAATAGAACAGCAGCCCCCTCACGAAGGGATCCATCGGGAAGCCTAACCCCCGAAGGAAGTGAGACATGAACACTACGCTCTCACCGGGCTGGGGATTGGGAATAGCCTGCCCTTGAGCAGGCAACCTATGCGGAATTTCGGCGGTCAAGAACTTAGCCTCTCTCAACTTTAGCACACCCTCCTCCGTGATGGAGGAGGGCATCCATCGGCCTTGAATGTCGGAACCGGACATTGTCGAAGGTCCGAAGCGCCTGGAATCTGAAGCCTAGGGTGTTGGAACTCGAGGCGATGGGCGAACTCGTTTGAGATTGGAAAAGGGAGTAAGGCGTTGGTCTCTTTATAAGAGGTTGAATACCAGGAGCCCTCCCCGTAACCGTTTGGGACTTGCCTTTAATCGAGAAAACATGCTAACAGGCACGATTGGGTTACCCACGTCCGTATTAATGAGAATCCCGTAAAGGGGGGGCACACGATCTCTACTTTGACAAGACGTGCCAAGGAAACCGCCTCGCAAAACATGCTGAGGTGGAAAAGTAAAAACGATTCGAGTAAAGGACTTGGCCGTAGTGTGATAGTGCACTGCGGAATACGTCAGCAGATTTGATTTGTATTAATATTATTATTCTCTCTATGGCAATATGTGGAAGCTTATTTTGCAGAACCGGACACTACTCTTGGTGTTTACAAATCTTCTATGAAGGACTTGGAGGAGGAACCCGCCTTGCAATGCCGAAGACAATTTGCACGTCGGACTCGTCATCATTGAAGCCTGGTTCAGGGGCTACTGAGGGAGTCCTGGATTAGGGGGTGTTCGGGTAGCCGGACTATACCTTCAGCCGGACTCCTGGACTATGAAGATACAAGATTGAAGACATCGTCCCGTGTCCGGATGCGACTTTCCTTGACGTGGAAGGCAAGCTTGGCGATGCGGATATTCAAGATCTCCTACCATTGTAACTGACTCTGTGTAACCCTAACCCTATCCGGTGTCTATATAAACCAGAGGGTTGTAGTCCGTAGGCAATCAACTCCATACACAACAATCATACCATAGGCTAGCTTCTAGGGTTTAGCCTCCTTGATCTCGTGGTAGATCTACTCTTGTACTACCCATATCATCAATATTAATCAAGCAGGAGTAGGGTATTACCTCCATCGAGAGGGCCCGAACCTGGGTAAAACAAAGTGTCCCCTGTCTCCTATTACCATCCGGCCTAGACGCACAGTTCGGGACCCCCTACCCGAGATCCACCGGTTTTGACACCGACAGCCCCCCTTGGAGATTGGATCTCCTAGGGCCGGCGCCCCCCCTAGGGGTCCTATATATAGTGGGGGGGAGGGAGGGCAGCCGGACCCTAGCCCCTGGTGCCTCCCTCTCCCTCTCGCTGAGCTTGGCGAAGCCCTACCGAGGTCATCATTGCTTCCACCACCACGCCGTCGTGCTGCTGGATCTCCATCAACCTCTCCTTCCCCCTTGCTGGATCAAGGAGGAGACGTCTTCCCAACTGTACGTGTGTTGAATGCGGAGGTTCTGTCCGTTCGGCGCTAGGTCATCGGTGATTTGGATCACGACGAGTACGACTCCATCAACCCTGTTCTCTTGAACGCTTCCGCTTGTGATCTACAAGGTTATGTAGATGCACTCCCCTCTCCCTCGTTGCTAGATGACTCCATAGATCGATCTTGGTGATGCGTAGAAAATTTTAAAATTCTGCTATGTTCCCCAACATGGCCGTGCCAAGCACGAGGGTGACCTTGCCCCCGGCGGCGGCCGTGGTTCGCCCAGCTATGGCAGCTCCTCCTCCGGCGAAAGCTCCAGCAGCGGCGGCTACGACTAGCTGCCACGCCGTCTGCCTTTGACTTACGATCCTAGGAACCTTTTCCACACACCAGGGGCCGGCCCAAGTAACCCGCGGAGGCAAACCGGATCACGACACCCGGGGCTGGGGTGCTGGTTCAACCGTGGGCCATGGAGCCACCCCGTATGAATACTGCTCCGCCTCATTACGCACCAATACCACCGGGTCACTTTTCTAGCCCTTTGGAGAATCTTATCGCTGCGTCGGCTCGTTTGGTGGCTCTCCCGATGGAAGGCGACTCTTCGATAGCAATTGAGACACGAAGAGTGAGAGAACTTCTTCAGACAGCTCTGGCACAACAGGATGCATACTCTTATAGCCGAGATAGAATCCATTCAACCCCTCGCCCAAGCCGGAGCCCTAGCTATAGCAGGCATATGGACTCAGCAGCTATGTCAAGCAATGCCCAATGCAGTAACCAACCACGCAGGCATGACCCGGTGCGGGACGGAGCTCTTAACTTGGTGGATCAGGAGAGGATCCGTCAAGAGGCTGAGCGGGTGGTTCAACAGGCTGCTGAGCTGGCGGCTCACCAGACTTTTCCAGTTTACCCAGCAACCTCTGTTGAGGCAGGAGTGGCTACAAGGATAGGGGGTATCCCTTGCCTGGTGCCGGCTCTACGTAATGAGTGCTTGCCAAAGGACTTTAAGGGGCCTCGTAAGGTGCCTAATTACACGGCTGACTTGCAGCCCGGGGCATGGATTGAAAGTTATGAAATGGCGATGGAGTTATTGGAGGTCAGCAATATAGCAATGGCCAAGTATTTCACTATGATGTTAGATGGGACATCTCGTTCTTAGTTGAAAGGGTTGCCACCTAACTCCATTGGCTCATGGGTAGAGTTAAAAGCCCGGTTCATTCAGAACTTCAAGGATACATGTAAGTAACCTATGTCGATCATCGACTTAACTAACTGTAAGCAAGAGAAAGGTTAATCCACGACTCATTGGGTGCTCCGGGTCAAGGAAATCATACATTCATCTGATAAGATGGATGCCGGCTCTGCGGTCTTAATGTTGGAGGAAAAATTGCCGTTTTGAACCTCTGAAACAGAAACTGGGGTGGCTCAAGCGTGATTGTAATGACACGGGCCAGTTGATGGAGGCCCTAGTCAAATATGCTGATTCTGACAGTACCAAGGATCCCGCGTCTGATGAAGAGAAGACAAGGAAGGGAAGGAAGAACGGCAACGGCAAGGGTCACCAGCTTAACCCGGCGAATCAAGGAGGTAATAAACGTAAGGCTGACGAGTTTGTGGCTAACACCAATACACAGGGCAACAACCAACGGCGCAAGGGCAGGCCACCTCCTCGGTCAGGCAGGTCAGGCCCCACCCTCGAGCAACTACTGAATGAACCTTGTCCGAGACACGGCACCCGGGAGAAGCCGGCTACCCATCTGTGGAAGGACTGCACGATCATGAAGGCTTTTAATAATTCTAACAAGTTCAATGATAACCACGGACCTGGCGGCGGTTCAAGTGGTGTCGGTTTTCATGGCCTGGGCGCCGGCTCATGCGGTGGCGGTTTTCATGGCCAGGGTCACCCGGGTAGTCAAGGTGGCTATAATCAGCAATCCGGCCAAGGTAATCAACAACAGCAACAGTCCGGGTATCAGAGTAACCCAAAACAGTTGAACAGTGGGTAGTACCACGTGTTTACCACCAGCTTGTGCAAGAGGGACCAGAAACTTCATAAGAGGGCTGTAAGTACTGTTGAGCCAGCGGTTCCAAGACACTTGAGATGGTCTGAAGAGCTCATTGTGTGTAGTAGGGAAGATCACCCTCCCCGGGTTGATAACCCGGGCCATTTGGCTTTAGTGGTGGCGCCTCAGGTTGGTGGATATAAGTTCACTAAGGTGCTCATGGACGGAGGCGGTAGCATTAGCATTCTCTATTATGAGACATTCCGTCGCATGGGGTTGACTGATAAGAGTCTTAATACATCCAACACTATTTTTCATGGGGTAGTGCCTGGTAAATCGGCGTACCCAGTTGGTAAGATTGAGCTGGAAGTGGCCTTTGGGGACGAGTATGATTCTAGGGCGGAGAAGTTGACTTTTGAAGTGGTTAAGATCAAAAGCCCGTATGACGCTCTGTTTGGACGCCCGACTTATGCTAAGTTGATAACCCACAAGTATAGGGGGTCACAACAGTTTTTGAGGGTAGAGTATTCAACCCAAATTTATTGATTCGACACAAGGGGAACCAAAGAATATTCTCAAGTATTAGCAGCTGAGTTGTCAATTCAACCACACCTGGAAACTTAGTATCTGCAGCAAAGTGTTTAGTAGCAAAGTAATATGATAGTAATGGTAACGGTAACAAAAGGTAACGATAGCAAAAGTAATGTTTTTGGTATTTTGTAGTGATGATAGCAATAGCAACGGAAAAGTAAATAAGTGAAGAACAATATATGGAAAGCTCGTAGGCAATGGATTGGTGATAGAGAATTATGCCGGATGCGGTTCATCATGTAACAGTCATAACCTAGGGTGACACAGAACTAGCTCCAATTCATCAATGTAATGTAGGCATGTATTCCGAATATAGTCATACGTGCTTATGGAAAAGAACTTGCATGACATCTTTTGTCCTACCCTCCCGTGGCAGCGGGGTCCTAACGGAAACTAAGGGATATTAAGGCCTCCTTTTAATAGAGAACCGGACCAAAGCATTAACACATAGTGAATACATTAACTCCTCAAACTGCAGTCATCACCGGTAAGTATCCCGATTATTGTCACTTCGGAGTTAACATATCATAACACATAATAGGTGACTATAGACTTGCAAGATAGGATCTAGAACTCTCATATATTGATGAAAACATAATAGGTTCAGATCTGAAATCATGGCACTCGGGCCCTAGTGACAAGCATTAAGCATAGCAAAGTCATAGCAACATCAATCTCAGAACATAGTGGATACTAGGGATCAAACCCTAACAAAACTAACTCGATTACATGATAAATCTCATCCAACCCATCACTGTCCAGCAAGCCTACGATGGAATTACTCATGCATGGCAGTGAGCATCATGAAATTGGTGATGGAGGAAGGTTGATGATGACGATGGCGACGGATTCCCCTCTCTGGAGCCCCGAACGGACTCCAGATCAGCCCTCCCGAGAGGTTTTAGGGCTTGGCGGCGGCTCCGTATCGTAAAACGCGATGAATCCTTCTCTCTGATTATTTTCTCTCCAAAACCAAATATATAGAGTTGGAGTTGAGGTCGGAGGAGCTCCAGGGGGCCCACCAGGTAGGGGGCGCACCCTAGGGGGGCAGGCGCGCCCCCCACCCTCGTGGCTAGGGTGTGGGCCCCTGGTCTTCATCTTTTGCAAGGATTTTTTATTATTTCCGAAAAGATGTTCCGTGAAGTTTTAGGTCATTCCGAGAACTTTTGTTTCTGCACATAAATAACACCATGGCAATTTTGCTGAAAACAGCGTCAGTCCGGGTTAGTTCCATTCAAATCATGCAAGTTAGTGTCCAAAACAAGGGCAAAAGTGTTTGGAAAAGTAGATACGACGGAGACGTATCAACTCCCCCAAGCTCAAACCTATGCTTGTCCTCAAGCAATTCAGTTGACAAACTAAAAGTGATAAAGAAAAACTTTTACAAACTCTGTTTGCTCTTGTTCTTGTAAATATGTAAAGCCAGCATTCAAGTTTTCAGCAAAGATTATGAACTAACCATATTCACAATAACGCATAGGTCTCATGTTTACTCATATCAATGGCATAATCACCTAGCGAGCAATAATAATAAATCTCGGATGAAAACACTTTCTCAAAACAACCATAATATGATATAACAAGATGGTATCTCGATAGCCCTTTCCGAGACCGCAAAACATAAATGCAGAGCACCTTTAAAGATCACTGACTGTCTAGACATTGTAATTCATGGTAAAAGAGATCCAGTCAAGTCATACTCAATGTAAACTAACAGTAATGAATGCAAATGACAGCGGTGCTCTCCAACTGGTGCTTTTTAATAAGAGGATGATGACTCAACATAAAAGTAAATAGATAGGCCCTTCGCAGAGGGAAGCAGGGATTTGTAGAGGTGCCAGAGCTCGGTTTTGAAATAGAGGTGAATAATATTTTGAGCGGTATACTTTCATTGTCAACATAACAACCAAGAGATGGCTATATCTTCCATGCTACACACATTATAGGCGGTTCACAAACAGAATGGTAAAGTTTATACTCGCCCTTTGTCGGTGTCAAAACCGGCGGATCTCGGGTAGGGGGTCACGAACTGTGCGTCTAGGCCGGATGGTAATAGGAGGCAAGGGACACAAAGTTTTACCCAGGTTCGGGCCCTCTCAATGGAGGTAAAACCCTACGTCCTGCTTGATTAATATTGATGATATGGGTAGTACAAGAGTAGATCTACCACGAGATCGGAGAGGCTAAACCCTAGAAGCTAGCCTATGGTATGATTGTTGTTGTGTATGTTGTCCTACGGACTAAAACCCTCTGGTTTATATAGACACCGGAGAGGGTTAGGGTTACACAAAGTCAGTTACAATGGTAGGAGATCTGCATATCCGTATCGCCAAGCTTGCCTTCCACGCCAAGGAAAGTCCCTTCCGAACACGGGACGAAGTCCTCAATCTTGTATCTTCATAGTCCAGGAGTCCGGCTGAAGGTATAGTCCGGCCATCCGGACACCCCCTAATCCAGGACTCCCTCAGTAGCCCCTGAACCAGGCTTCAATGACGATGAGTCCGGCGCGTAGATTGTCTTCGGCATTGCAAGGTGGGTTCCTCCTCCAAGTACTTCATAGAAGATTTTGAACCCAAAGATAGTGTCCGGCTCTACAAAATAAGTTTCCACATAGTGCCATAGAGAGAATAATATTTACACAAATCTAATCTGCTGACGTATTTAGTAGTGTGACACACCACGGCCAAGCCTTTATCCGAGTCGTTTCATTATCCCACCTCAGCGCGTCACACGAGGCGGTTTCCTTGGCATGTCTTGTTAAAGCAGAGATCGTGTCCCCTTATTCCGGGATTCTCATCAACACGGGCGTGGGTAACCCAACCGCGCCATTGATTACGGCGCTTGGAGATAAGCGAGTTTTACTAGGCTGGTGGGGACACGTAGTTGCGTCCACCCATATAAGGGGATAAGGATCCACCTTTTCACCTATGCCTTCTTCCTCCCTTGCTTATCCATTCTCGCGCACTCGAGCTCCAGCGCCCAAGTCCGCACTCCCCACCTCAACCTTCTCCAGCCATGTCCGGAGCGGGAGGCAAGTGGATGGTCTCCTCCGTCACGGAGGGACACATAAAAAAACTGAGGAAGGCCAGGTACTTGTCTAACGACATTGCGTACCGGCTTCCCCAAAAGGGGCAGCTCATCCCCACCCCTAGGCCCCATGAGAGGGTGGTGTTCCTCCCCCATTTCCTCCACGGACTGGGCTTCCCTCTTCACCCATTTGTCCGGGGGCTCATGTTCTACTATGGCCTGGATTTCCACGATCTGGCCCCGAACTTTGTCCTCAACATCTTTGCGTTTATCGTCGTGTGCGAGGCTTTCCTCTGCATCCGCCCCCATTTCGGCCTATGGCTCAAGACTTTCAATGTCAAGCCGAAGGTGGTGCGCGGCAACCAGGCGGATTGCGGAGGCGCCATGGTGGGGAAGATGGCAAACGTCTTATGGCTCGAGGGCTCCTTTGTGGAGACCCTGAAGGGGTGGCAATCAGGGTGGTTTTACATCACCGAGC
Source organism: Triticum dicoccoides (assembly GCF_002162155.2). Classification (NCBI taxonomy): domain Eukaryota; kingdom Viridiplantae; phylum Streptophyta; class Magnoliopsida; order Poales; family Poaceae; genus Triticum; species Triticum dicoccoides. Next base: position 79,820,129 of record NC_041384.1, read on the forward strand.
CGCGCGACCCCGAATGGGTCGCAGCCCCCGAGTTTCGATCCGGACCCCCTACGCGGCTCACCTCCTGGAAGGAGACATGCCTGTCGTGGGGTAGAAAAGGAGAGCTGACCGGACTCCAAACACGCGTCCAAACCCTGGTGGACAAGAAGCTCAAACTTGTCAATGTAGTCCAGGTTATGCTCATCCGCCTGATCCTCCCGTGTCAACAACGGGGTTTCAACTTGTGGGAGTTCGACCCGGCGCGGCACCAAACTCTAAGCAGGCTCTTCGACACGACGTACGAAGATGCCTGGAAGGTGCTTTTCAAGGGCGCCGAGGCCCCCGCATCCGCTACCGAGGATCGCGGATTCAGTACGCAGCATCACGCTCATGCCGTAAGCTGTTTTTTCCTTTTACAGGGTATCAGTTTTTCATAGTTTGACTCCATGCGGGATCTAAGCTCCCTTACCTTTGACAGGATTGGCAGGTGACGTCTGGACAGATCAACTGTCCAGCTCCTTTGCCCGAAGGCCCAGCGGATGCTCGCTTGGCGAAGCTGCTGGTTCCGGCACCCTATGTGGTGCCGGAGAAGAAGGCCGCGAAAAAGGTCACTTGGACTCGAAAGAGTGCCCGACGCCAGGAGGTGTCGGATCCATCATCCGACGGTTCCGAGGCGCATTCCTCCCGTGAAGACGAGGAGGAAGAAGAAGAGACCTCTCCCCCTCCAGCGGGAGGAGAGAAGAAAAGGAAGGCCGCACTCTCTGGGGAGGCCGAAGGGTCCAAGAAGGGGAAAACCCTTCCTCCGGACTACTCCACCGACGCCGACGACGGCGGAGAGGAGTGGCCGCCCAGGGCCAAGCCCCTGGCAAAATCATAAGTATCCGGATACCAGAGTAATTCATAGTATTCGTTTATTGCACAGCTTTCCCTTATGTCGAATATGTTTATGCAGCCCACCCAAAGACCGGCTCAACGCGTCGTCAAGCGGCTCACTGGACTCGTCGGATGTGAACTCGCTTCCGACGGCTTCCTCCCCCCGCCCTACGGACGACAGTGAAGTGTTATCCCAACAGGTTCCAAGCCGGGAGGAGGTGGTCCTGGAGGCGCTGCAAGGCGACCTCCCAGACTCCAGGAGTAAAGGGGATGAAACCCCCCAGGGCTCGAAGTCCGGCTCTAGGCCAGACACCGCTCTGGAACCTTCAAAGGTTCCAGAGTCCGGCGGGGGACCTCCTTCCAAGAGGAGCAAGCCCACCGTGCCGGTGACCCCCGTCCAACCGGAGGCGCTCCAAGGCGCCTCCATCGACGAGGAGCACCGCACCATTATGAGTGCGGTGGTCCAGAAGGTTCAGTCCGCCAAGAGCGGACTGGCTGAAGCTTGTACTAGCCTTTTAACAAGCTTTGAGGTAAGTAAAGAATGTGTAAATAATATTACCGCATAGACAGTAGCCCCTGATGCTTTGTTTGGCGTTCGGGAAGAAAAGCCGAATAGAGGATCAAATAAAATTCGCAGGAGTCTAACAAAAAGGAGTCAATATGCGTATGCAGGCTTCTCTCCTTGCGTCCGCCGCACTGACTGCGGAAGTGGACACGCTAAAGCAGAACCTCGAGCGGTCCGAGCAAGAGCTCGGGCGTGCCAATAAGCAGCTCGAGGACAACGAAGGTAAGAAATACTTTGTTTAAATATATATAAAGGTGCAATTGCAAAAAATGACAGGATTATCGTGGCTGTTGTAGGGGCCACGTCTGAGGTCGCGACCCTTAAGCAAGCACTGGTCAAGCCCGAGAAGAGGGCGGCCACGGAGCGCACCGAGCGGGAGAAGTATGAGGCCAAGGTTGGCAAGGTGCGGCAAGAGCTCCAGGCTCTCATGGAAAAACATGAGAGTTTGGAGCTTGACTCAAAGACGCGAGCGTCCGAGCTCGCGGTGGCTATTGAAAATGCCAAGTCTGCCAAGGCCGAATCCTAGAAGACCCTCCAGGAGTTGGATGAGGTGAAGAAGATAGCCGCGGGTAAGGCATTCTTTATGCAAAGCAAACACATAAACGTTAGTTATGTGTTACTTACCCGAATCCGGAGCTCTCCAGGAGCGTTCACAGATCTTCCCCGGAGTGTGTCTGATGCCACCGTATTCTATCGAGCCGAGGAGGGCAGCTGGATAGAGAAGGTGTTCTGGTCTCAGTATGCTGAGGCCGGACACCCCGTGTCCCTGAGCGACCAGCTGAAGCAACTGGCCGAGCTCCACAAGGCGTCCGAACAGGCCATGAAGGGCCTCATAGTTTGGCTGTGGCCTGGAGAGGCTCTGCCTGGGAGCTATTTTGGGCTGGTGCGGCGGCTGGTGGAGGCCTGTCCAAGGCTCGAAGTCATCAAGCACTCCGTATGCACTGAAGGTGCCCGTAGGGCCCTTTCCCGTGCTAAGGTGCACTGGGGCAAGCTGGATGCTGAGAAGCTTGTGAAGGATGGGCCACCGCTGGGGAAAGAGCATCGCAAGCCCGAGAATTATTATAAGGATGTTCTGAAGGGTGCCTGCCTTGTGGCGGATGAATGTTCTAGGGATGTAATTTTTGAGTGAAACTTGCTCGTTTTGTCCTGTGCGCTGAAAACTTGTTCATATGCGCTAAGCAATGCTGTTGGAATTTAAAATATTACCTTTTGTGCGGCTGTTTATCAATTCTGAGAGATGGCAAGTCGTCGGCTTCTGCCCCTGTGCCGCTAGTGCTGGGGTGTTCGGGGATAAACCTGAGCGCTCTTTTTCCCATGTTTGGGTCCTTCGAGGGAGGCGCTCAGCCCAACGAACAAGGCAATCGGACTATAATGCGTGCACACTCTCACTTAGCCATAGAATTCTATAATTTTAAATTTCGATGAAGCCCCTGGTATTCGGAAGACCGAGTTTGCGGCGCTATCCACGCCTTGGCCGGACAGAGCCGGCTCCTCGCTCTAAGTGGCATAAGTCGTTAGGGACTCGAAAAACCTCTCGAACAGCGACCAGCTCTCGCTTCATCATGACAGTCAGTTTTAGCTTTCTCCACTGAGGTGCTCAACCCAGCTCAACTGGGGCACAATCGCAGTGGTTCTCCTAGTGCTACCTTAGCCGATATAGCGGAACATAAGGCACCAAAACATAGGAGTCGGGCAAACCCAACTATTGACCCAAGACATGATTCGGAGCCGATGCATCTAATGCTATAAGTTCGGGGTGCCGCACTTGTTAAAGTGTTTGGACTTCTCACAGCATATTGAGGGGCACTAAATTCCCTGGCGTATTTTGGTCGTACCAAAGTGTACGGGTGCAACATGTCGTTAAGGAACATATATAAAAAAAGAGTAATGCGAAAATAGACAAAAGCTATGAATTGTTTATTAAAAAGGGCTGCGATCAAAGCAGAACGATACAAATAATGCGATAAGCAAAATGTTGGACTATGTAACATGTCCGTTCCAGGGGCAAGCTACGGAATAGTATGCGAAACAGGTATACTGCTCATGATAGAGACCACCTGGGAGTTCCAAAATGCGGCGTGGCTTGTCTGCTTCCCTGGTTCTTGCATCGTTTGTGCGGCAATTGAACTGCCGAACAGGCCTTCCGAAGAGTGGAGTCCTGAAAGTAAGAGAAAATTAAAAAATCGGCAGCCCCTGGTGCGGTTTAAGCCGTGTTTCGGGCGTGCCGTGATGGTGCCCCTCCCCCTGTACCCATGGTATTTCTAGAGCGTAGTTATGTACGCGAAGTACTGGTGTCGCATTTTTGCGAGGACTGGGGTTGGGGCCGCATTGCTACGCCTGCTCAGATCATGCCAAGCGGTCTTGTTGTAGGTTACTCCGGGCACGCTTGACGGTGTCCGGTCGTTTAATGGCCGTACTGGAGAACTGCCTGGAGAGGCTGCTTTGTACTTCCACTGCAAGGGCCGTCGTGTGCTCCTCCGTTTAGAGGGAGCGTTCGGTGTTTCCATTGACCGTAGTTACTCCTCGAGGGCCTGGCATCTTGAGCTTAAGGTATGCATAGTGCGGTACCACATTGAACTTGGCGAATGCCGTTCGCCCGAGCAGTGCGTGATAGCCACTGCGGAATGGGACTATGTCGAAGATTAACTCCTTGCTTCGGAAATTATCCGGAGATCCGAAGACCACTTCAAGTGTGACTGAGCCTGTACAGTTGGGCTCTACACCTGGTATTATGCCTTTAAAGGTCGTTTTGGTGGGCTTAATCCTCGAGGGATCTATGCCCATTTTCCGCACTGTATCCTGGTAAAGCAGGTTCAGGCTACTGCCGCCGTCCATAAGGACTCTAGTGAGATGAAATCCGTCAATAATTGGGTCTAGAACCAATGCCGCGAATCCGCCATGACGGATGCTAGTGGGATGGTCCCTTCGATCAAAGGTGATCGGGCAGGAGGACCATGGGTTGAACTTTGGGGCGACTGGCTCTACCCCGTATACGTCCCTTAATGCACGCTTCTGCTCCCTTTTGGGGACGTGGGTTGCGTATATCATGTTCACCGTCCGCACTTGTGGGGGGAAACCCTTCTGTCCACTGTTGTTCAGCGGCCGGGGCTCCTCGTTGTCATTGCTATGCAGCCCCTTGTCTTCATTTTCGGCATTTATCTTGCCTGCCTGCTTGAACACCCAACAATCCATGTTGGTGTGATTGGCCGGCTTTTCGGGGGTGCCATGTATCTGGCACAAGTGGTCGAGTATACGGTCCAAACTGGACAGGCCCCTAGGATTCCTTTTGAATGCATTTTTCCGCTGACCGGATTTAGAGCCTCTGAATCTGGCATTAACTGCCGTATCCTCAGCATTGTCGCCGTTAATGTGGCGCTTCTGCTTGTTGCGATGCGACCTGCCACTACTGTCCCTGGTATCAGAATTACCAGGGTTCTTGGTCATATTGTTGCTACGAGCAAGCCAGCTGTCTTCTCCTGCGCAAAAGCGGGTCATGAGTGTCGTGAGTGCTGCCATAGACTTCGGCTTTTCCTGTCCGAGGTGCCGGGCAAGCCTCTCGTCACGGATATTTTGCTTGAAGGCTGCTAGGGCCTCAGCGTCCGGACAGTCGACTATTTGATTTTTCTTTGTTAGGAACCGTGTCCAGAATTGCCTGGCCGATTCTTCTGGCTGCTGAATTATGTGACTTAGGTCATCGGCGTCTGGGGGTCGCACATAAGTGCCCTAGAAATTGTCGAGGAATGCGGCTTCCAGGTCCTCCCAACAACTGCTTGATCCTGTTGGCAAGCTGTTAAGCCAATGCCGAGCTGGTCCTTTAAGCTTGAGTGGGAGGTATTTGATGGCGTGGAAATCATCGCCGTGGGCCATGTGGATATGAAGGAGATAATCCTCGATCCATACCGCAGGATCTGTTGTGCCATCATATGATTTGATATTTAGGGGTTTGAAACCCTCGGGGATTTGATGATCCATTATTTCGTCTGTGAAGCATAGTGCGTGTGCGGCGCCTCTGTACTGGGCTATATCACGATGTAGCTCCAATGAGCTTTGTCTACTATGTTCGGCCCTGCCGAATTTGTGGCCGGTGTGACGGTTACCGTCTCGAGCCGTGGGGCGCCCACGCGATTCGTAGATCGATCTTGTTTGCCTTGCCTTGTCCTCCAACATATCTCGTAAGTCCGGCGCATATTCCCGTGCCTTGGTACAGGGTGCGGCTTGAGTGGAGGGCCGAGAGGCCTCTCTGTCGCGGCCATGCGGTGGCCGGTCGGCCGCATCAAGTGCTTCCTCCTCTAATCGGGGTAGCAACCTGCGCTTTGGGTAGCTCTTGGAGGGGCGTTCGAGTTTATGCTCTTCGGCCGCAAGGACTTCAGTCCATCTGTCGACTAGCAAATCTTGATCAGCTCTAAGCTCTTGCTGTTTTTTCTTGAAGCTTCTTGCCGTGGCCATAAGCCTGCGTTGAAAACGCTCTTGCTCGACGGGATCCTCTGGCACGACGAATTCGTCGTCGTCGAGGCTTGCCTCATCTTCGGAGGGAGGCATATAATTATCGTCCTCGACCTCTCTGTCTGCCGCTCTCTCATGAGGGCTGGTTTCTCCATCCTCCTATGCTAAATCTTCCTGGAGGGGGTTTTCTTTAGCATTTTCCGGAGTATTATTATCTCCCGTGCTGGAATCTCCGTATTTGTTTTGGCGGAATTTTGAGCGGCGCCGCTGACGCCGGCGCTTAGGCTGTTTCTTGGAGGGGTCATCCTCCGCTGTTCCATCGCCATCTCCTTCTTTTGGGGTGTCCACCATGTATATGTCATATGACGAGGTGGCTTTCCAGGGCCTGATAGGCGTTGGTTCTTCATCGTCTCCTTCATCGGCGTCCATACCATCGATGTCTTTAGAGTCGAAGTCGAGCATGTCGGTTAAGTCGTCGATAGTGGCTACAAAGTGGGTGGTGGGTGGGCTTTGAATTTCTTCGTCGTCCGAATCCCAACCTTGCCGACCATAGTCCGGCCAGGGCTCTCCTGATAAAGAGAGAGAATTCAGTGTCTTCAGAATATCGCCGAAAGGCGAGTGCTGAAAGATGTCCGCGATAGTAAACTCCATGATCGGCGCCCAATCGGATTCGATCGGCAGGGGCGCAGAGGGTTCGGAGTCCGGCTCCTTGGAGTCACGAGTCTCGCAGAGTGCGGGGCTGGTGTTCGGCTCGATCGCCATTGGGATCGCAGCCCCCGAGGCGGCTTCCAACCACCCATCCTCGATCGGCGCAGTTGGCTCTGAATTAAGGGTCGAAGCCGATGCGGGTGCGACCTCCAGGGCACTGTTTGGCGGCAGAGCTAGATCATGCTCATCGTGACAGTGCGGTGCGCTCGGCAGTGGTTCGAATCCGTCGAAGATCAAGTCGCCGCGGATGTCAGCCGTGTAGTATAAACTTCCAAATCTGACCTGACGGCCAGGGGTAGCTTTCGATCTGCTCCAGATGGCCAAGTGAATTGGCCCGCAGTGTGAAGCCGCCGAAGACGAAGATCTGTCCGGGGAGGAAGGTCTCACCCTAGACTGCATCGCCATTGATGATCATAGGAGCCATCAAGCCTGACGGCGACGACACAGAGGAACTCTCAATGAAAGCACCAATGTCGGTGTCAAAACCGGCGGATCTCGGGTAGGGGGTCCCGAACTGTGCGTCTAGGTCGTTTCGTAAGAGGAGGCAAGGGACACGAAGTTTTACCCAGGTTCGACCCCTCTCGATGGAGGTAAAACCCTACGTCCTGCTTGATTAATATTTATGATATGGGTAGTACAAGAGTAGATCTACCACGAGATCGGAGAGGCTAAACCCTAGAAGCTAGCCTATGGTATGATTGTTGTTGTGTATGTTGTCCTACGAACTAAAACCCTCCGGTTTATATAGACACCGGAGAGGGTTAGGGTTACACAAAGTCGGTTACAATGGTAGGAGATCTGCATATCCATATCGCCAAGCTTTCCTTCCATGCCAAGGAAAGTCCCTTCCGGACACGGGATGAAGTCTTCAATCTTGTATCTTCATAGTCCAGGAGTCCGGCTGAAGGTATAGTCCGGCCATCCGGACACCCCCTAATCCAGGACTCCCTCACCCTTCCACCAACAAGCGTCAATCCATGGCTTGCTCGAAACAACGAGTGCTTCCAACTAACAAGAGTCCCAGGGGGAGTTTTGTTTGCAATTATTTTGATTTAGTTTGCATAAAGCATGGGACTGGGCATCCCGGTGACCAGCCATTTTTCTCGTGAGTGAGGAGGGGAGTCCACTCCTCTTGAGAATAACCCGCCTAACATGGAAGATACGGACAGCTCTAGTTGATACATCAGCTATTTGAGCATACAAAACAGGATATTTATTTGAGGTTTAGAGTTTGGCACATACAAATTTACTTGGAACGGCAGGTAGATACTGTATATAGGTAGGTATGGTGGACTCATATGGAATAACTTTGGGGTTTTATAGAGTTGGATGCACAAGTAGTATTCCCGCTTAGTACAGGTGAAGGCTAGAAAAAGACTGGGAAGCGACCAACTAGAGAGCGACAATAGTCATGAACATGCATTAAAATTAATCAACACCGAATGCAAGCAGGAGTAGGATATAATCCACCATGAACATAAATATCGTGAAGGCTATGTTGATTTTGTTTCAACTACATGCGTGAACATGTGCCAAGTCAAGTCACTTAAATCATCCAGAGGAGGATACCACCCTATCATACCACATCACAACCATTTTAATAGCATGTTGGCACGCAAGGTAAACCATTATAAGCTCCTAGCTAATCAAGCATGGCACAAGAAACTATGATCTCTAGTTGTCATTGCAAACATGTTTATTCATAATAGGCTGAATCAGGAACGATGAACTAATCATATTTACAAAAACAAGAGAGGTCGAGTTCATACCAGATTTTCTCATCTCAATAAGTTCATCATATATCGTCATAATTGCCTTTCACTTGCACGACCGAACGATGTGAATAGTAATAATAGTGCACGTTCATTGGACTAAGCTGGAATCTGTAAACATTCAATAAATAGGAGAAGACAAGGCAATATGGGCTCTTTTGTCAGATCAACAATTATGCATATAAGAGCCACTTCAAAAATTTAATCATGATCTTCTGCTATCGACCCCCAAAGAAAAGAAAGGAAATAAAACTATTTACACAGGAAAGCTCCCAACAAGCAAAAGAAGAACAGGAAATCTTTTTGGGTTTTTCCTTTTAATTACTACTACAAGCATGGAAAGTAAACTTAGCTAAAAGCTACGACTAATTTTTTTTGTTTTTCTTAAGGTTTATTAAACACACAAGAAGAAAGCATAAAAAGGAAATAAACTAGCATGGATGATACAATGAAAAAGTATGAGCACCGACATCTAGCAATGAGTGTGTGAACATGAATGTAATATCGGTGAGAAATATGTACTCCCCCAAGCTTAGGCTTTTGGCCTAAGTTGGTCTATGGCCACGGTTGGCCTGGCGGATATCCATAGTAATAGTTGGGATCATACTGAGATGCAGTGGCTATCGCCTCCTGAGCTGCAGCATGGCGACGAGCGGCCTCCGCCCTCCTCTTGTACTCATCCGCCTCCTCTCTGGTAATAACATATCTTCCTTTTGCCTGATGATCAAAGAAGGCAGGAGCAGGGAGAGTAATACAGACAGCATGACGTCTCCTCACAAAGGAACTAGTGAGATAGTGGTACTGGCAGCACTTTTCCTCCTCGAAGCTCACAAGATCAGCGTTTCACAAATATGCATTAAATTCTTCCTTAATCCCTGCTCGATCCATGAAGTCCTCTGAAGGCCATTCACAGGGCCGCACTGGAGCGTCCCTTGGTGGCTCATCATCAGCATCACATATTGCAAGCCTGGGATCTTGTTTCCTTGAAGAGCCACCTTGGTACATTTTCCTAAACATATTTCTTCCTCTGAAAAATTTCTGAAATTTTTAGTAACTTCAAAATAAAAGTGAACCAAGCTCAACAAAATTGATAGCAACAACTCATACAAGTGCCTAGAGCCTATATCATGCATCAAAACTACTTTTGACCATATAAATTTGACATGCAGGCTCAAGAACATGGTCACCTAGGCAACAAAAATTTGCAATGAATAAAGCACTAGAACAAAAACTAATTGGACGAATGGAGGAGTCACATACCAAGGAACAATCCCCCCAAGCAGTTTTGTGAGAGGTGCTTTGAGCAAGGAGATCGAAAATGGCAGCAAAATGAGCTAGAACTCGTGCTTGAGCTGGATATTCGTGTTTGTGGGAGGAAGAAGTGTGTGGGTGCAGGAATAAGTGGAGGAGGGCCACCATGGGCCCACGAGGCAGGGGGCGCGCCCAGGGGGTAGGGCGCTCCCTCCACCCTCGTGGCTAGGTGGATGCCCCCCTGCTGTGTTCTCAGTGCCAAATATTCTTAAATATTCCAGAAAAAATCATATTTAAATTTCAGGGCATTTGGAGAACTTTTATTTTCGGGGTATTTTTATATTGCATGGATAATCAGATAACAGACGGGAAATACTTATTTTTGTTTTATTTAATATAAATAACAGAAAGTAAAAGGATGGTACAGAGGGTTGTGCTTTCTAGTTTCGTCCATATCATGCTCATCAAAAGGAATCCACTAACAAGGTTCATCAAGTCTTGTTAACGAACTCATTCTGAATAACATCGAACCGGAGAAATTTTGAATAACACTATGTTACCTCAACGGGGATATGCACATCCCCAATAATAAGAATATCATATTTCTTCTTGACAGTAGGAAGAGGAAATTCAAAACCTCCAAATATAATCGATGAAAATTTTCCAATAGAGTTGATACTATGAACTCGAGGTTGTTTCCTCGGAAAGTGTACCGTATGCTCATTACCATTAACATGAAAAGTGCCATTTCCTTTAGTGCAATCAATAACAGCCCCTGCAGTATTCAAAAAGGGTCTTCCAAGAATAATAGACATACTATTGTCCTCAGGAATATCAAGAATAACAAAGTCTGTTAAAATAGTAACGTTTGCAACTACAACAGGCACATCCTCACAAATACCGACAAGTATTGCAATTGATTTATCAGCCATTTGCAAAGATATTTCAGTAGGTGTCAACTTATTCAAATCAAGTCTATGATATAAAGAGAGAGGCATAACACTAACACCGGCTCCAAGATCACATAAAGCAGTTTTAACATAGTTTCTTTTAATGGAGCATGGTATAGTGGGTACTCCTGGATCTCCAAGTTTCTTTGGTATTCCACCCTTAAAAGTATAATTAGCAAGCATGGTGGAAATTTCAGCTTCCGGTATCTTTCTTTTATCAGTAACAATTTCTTTAATGTACTTAGCATAAGGATTCATTTTAAGCATATCAGTTAATCGCATACGCAAAAAGATAGGTCTAATAATTTCACCAAAGCGCTCAAAATACTCATCATCCTTTTTCTTGGATGGTTTGGGAGGAAAAGGCATGGGTTTCTGAACCCATGGTTCTCTTTCTTTACCATGTTTCCTAGCAACAAAGTCTTTCTTATCATAATGTTGATTCTTTGATTGTGGGTTATCAAGATCAATAGGAGGTTCAATTTCTATATCATTATCATTACTAGGTTGAGCATCATCATGAACATTATCATTATCATTATCACTAGTTTCATGTTCATTACCAGATTGTGTTTCAGCATTAGAAATAGAAGTATCATTTGGATTCTCAGGTGTTTCAGTAATAGGTTCACTAGAAGCATGCAAAGACCTATCATTTTTCTTTTTCTTCCTTTTAGAAGGACTAGGTGCATCTATATTATTTCTCTGATAATCTTGCTCAATTCTCTTAGGGTGGCCTTCAGGATACAAAGGTTCCTGAGTCATTCTACTACCTCTAGTCATAACTCTAACAGCATTATCATTATTCTTACTATTCAATTCATTGAGCAAATCATTTTGAGCTTTAAGTACTTGTTCTACTTGAGTAGTAACCATAGAAGCATGTTTACTAATAAGTTTAAGTTCACCTTTGACATTAGCCATATAATCACCCAAGTGTTCAAGCATATCAGCACTGTGTTTTAATTCTCTACCAAAATAAGCATTGAAGTCTTATCGCTTAGCCATAAATTTATCAAACTCATCTAAGCATGGGCTAGCAAACTTAGTAAATGGGATTTCAGCTTTATCATATCTATAGAGAGAATTTACCTTTACTACCTGTGTCGGGTTATCAAGACCATGAGTTTCTTCAATAGGTGAAGGATTAAGATCATATGTTTCTTCAACAGGCGGTAAATTAAGACCGTGTATTTCTTCAATAGGAGGTAAATTCTTAACATCTTCAGCTTTAATACCCTTTTCTTTCATGGATTTCTTTGCCTCTTGCATGTCTTCAGGACTGAGAAATAGAACACCCCTTTTCTTTGGAGTTGGTTTAGGAATAGGCTCAGGAAGTGTCCAATTATTTTCATTTGTCAACATATTATTCAATAGAATTTCAGCTTCATCCGATGTTCTTTCCCTGAAAACAGAACCAACACAACTATCCAGGTAATCTCTAGAAGCATCGGTTCGTCCATATAAAAGATATCAAGTATTTCATTTTTCTTAAGAGGATGATTAGGAAAAGCATTAAGTAATTAGAGATGCCTCCCCCAAGCTTGTGGGAGACTCTCTTATTCAATTTGTACAAAATTATATATATATATATATCCCTTAAAGCAGCTTGTTTCTTATGAGCAGGGAAATATTTAGCAGAGAAGTAATAAATCATATCCTGGGGACTACACACACAACCAGGAACAAGAGAATTAAACCATATCTTAGCATCACCCTTTAATGAGAACGGAAATATTTTAAGGATATAAAAGTAGTGAGTTCTCTCGTAATTAGTGAACAGGGTGGCTATATCATTTAATTTAGTAAGATGTGCCACAACAGTTTCAGATTCATAGCCATGAAAAGGATCAGATTCAACCAAAGTAATTATATTAGGATCAACGGAGAATTCATAATCCTTATCAGTAACATAGATAGGTGAAGTAGCAAAAGCAGGGTCAGGTTTCATTCTAGCATTAAGAGATTGTTTCTTCCATTTAGCTAATAGCCTCTTGAGCTCGTATCTATCTTTGCAAGCTAAAATAGCTAGGGCAGCATCTTGTTCAAAAACATAACCCTCAGGAATAACAGGTGATTCATTTTCATTAGGGGGAGAGTCTTCATCGTCACTTTCATCAATATTATCAGTTTCAATATTTTCATTCTCTCTAACCCTAGCAAGTTCTTCATCAAGAAATTCACCAAGTGGCACAGTAGTATCAATCATAGAAGTAGTTTCATCATAAGTATCATGCATAGCAGAAGTGGCATCATCAGTAACATGTGACATATCAGAACGAATAGCAGAAGCAGGTTTAGGTGTCGCAAGCTTACTCAAAACAGAAGGTGAATCAAGTGCAGAGCTAGATAGTAGTTCCTTACCTCCCCTCGTAGTTGAGGGATAAATCTTGGTTTTTGGATCTCTCAAGTTCTTCATAGTGATAAGCAGATATAAATCCCAAGTGACTCAAAGAATAGAGCTATGCTCCCCGGCAATGGTGCCAGAAAATAGTCTTGATAACCCACAAGTATAGAGGATCACAACAATTTTCGAGGGTAGAGTATTCAACCCAAATTTATTGATTCGACACAAGGGGAGCCAAAGAATATTCTCAAGTATTAGAAGCTGAGTTGTCAATTCAACCACACCTGGAAACTTAGTATCTGCAACAAAGTGTTTAGTAGCAAAGTAATATGATAGTAATGGTAACGGTAACAAAAGGTAACGATAGAAAAAGTAATGTTTTTGGTATTTTGTAGTGATGATAGCAATAGCAACGGAAAAGTAAATAAGCGAAGAACAATATATGGAAAGCTCGTAGGCAATGGATCGGTGATAGAGAATTATGCTGGATGCGGTTCATCATGTAACAGTCATAACCTAGGGTGACACAGAACTAGCTCCAATTCATCAATGTAATGTAGGCATGTATTCTGAATATAGTCATACATGCTTATGGAAAAGAACTTGCATGACATCTTTTGTCCTAACCTCCCGTGGCAGCGGGGTCCTAACGGAAACTAAGGGATATTAAGGCCTCCTTTTAATAGAGAACCATACCAAAGCATTAACACATAGTGAATACATGAACTCCTCAGCTACGGTCATCACCGGTAAGTATCCCGATTATTGTCACTTCGGGGTTAACAGATCATAACACATAATAGGTGACTATAGACTTGAAAGATAGGATCTAGAACTCTCATATATTGATGAAAACATAATAGGTTCAGATCTGAAATCATGGCACTCGGGCCCTAGTGACAATCATTAAGCATAGCAAAGTCATAGCAACATCAATCTCAGAACATAGTGGATACTAGGGATCAAACCCTAACAAAACTAACTCGATTACATGATAAATATCAGCCAACCCATCACCGTCCAGCAAGCCTACGATGGAATTACTCACGCACGACGGTGAGCATCATGAACTTGGTGATGGAGGAAGGTTGATGATGACGATGGCGACGGATTCCCCTCTCCGGAGCCCCGAACGGACTCCAGATCAGCCCTCCCGAGAGGTTTTAGGGCTTTGCGGCGGCTCCGTATCGTAAAACGCGATGAATCCTTCTCTCTGATTTTTTTTCTCTCCAAAACCAAATATATAGAGTTGGAGTTGAGGTCGGAGGAGCTCCAGGGGGCCCACGAGGTAGGGGGCGCGCCCTAGGGGGGCAGGCGCGCCCCCTCCCTCGTGGCCAGGGTGTGGCCCCCCTGGTCTTCATCTTCTGCGAGGATTTTTTATTATTTCCAAAAAGATGTTCCGTGAAGTTTCAGGTCATTCCGAGAACTTTTGTTTCTGCAAATAAATAACACCATGGCAATTCTGCTGAAAACAGCGTCATTCTGGGTTAGTTCCATTCAAATCATGCAAGTTAGAGTCCAAAACAAGGGCAAAAGTGTGTGGAAAAGTAGATACGACGGAGACGTATCATACGTTCATGGCTCGGCCGTGTTATGTGTATCTGTAGCTCAAAATGCCGGGTTATAAAGGCACTATCACAGTACATGGAAGCCAGAAAATAGCCCTGGAATGTGAAGAAGGGGACGCCGCTTATGCCGAGTCTGTTTGTGCAACAGAAGAATTGAAGTTTTATAAGGATAATGTTGACCCGGCGGATATGACATCTTTGAAGAAGCCAACTACGGAGCATGAGCCGGCGTTGAAATTCAAATCAGCTGATGACACCAAGATGGTTGATTTCATGCCCGGCGACTCATCCAAATAGTTCATTATCAGTGCTAACTTGGATCTGAAATAGGAAGGCACGCTCATCGAGTTCATCCGTGAGAATCGGGACATCTTTGCATGGAAGCCTTCTGACATGCCGGGTGTCTCGAGAGAACTCGCTGAGCACACTCTCAATATTGACCCAAGTTTAAGCCGGCCAGGCAGTTTCTTCGGCGGTTCAACGAGGAAAGGCGCAAAGCTATTGGAGAAGAGGTGGCCCGGCCTTAGCGGCTGGGTTCATTGTTGAAGTTTTTCAGCCATAGTGGTTGGCTAACCCGGTGCTTGTGCTCAAAAAGAACGGCACCTGGCGTATGTGTGTGGATTACACAGATTTAAACAAGGCTTGCCCGACTGATCCTTTTGCTCTCCCTCATATTGATCAAATCATTGATGCTATGACGGGTTGCGAGCATTTGATCTTTTTGGATGCTTATTCTGGTTATCATCATATCAAGATGGCAGTTAAGGACCAGGAGAAGACAGCTTTCATCACTCCGTTTGGAGCCTTCTGCTATGTGTCTACGCCCTTTGGGCTTAAGAGTGCCCAGGCGACTTATCAACAGTGTGTGCAGAATTGCCTTCACAATCAGATTGGGCATAACGTTCATGCTTATGTGGATGATATAGTGGTGAAATCCAGAGGAGAAGCCAGACAACACATATTGGACGATTCATTTTGATGGGTCAAGACAATTGGAAGGCTCGGGGGCTGGAGTTGTTTTAACTTCTCCTTGAGGTGACAAATTTTGTTACGTGCTGCGATTGATGTTTCCTTGTACTAACAACGCAGCTGAGTACGAGGGCTTGCTTCATGGTCTTCGAATGGCTAAGGAAATGAGTTTAAGCCGGGTACGATGCCTAGGCGACTCGGATCTGGTGGCTCAACAGGTATCAGGCAAGTGGGATTCCAAGGATCCTCTCACGGCGGCTTATCGCCGTGAGGTCGATGCTGTTGCTGGGCACTTCAAGGGTTACCAAGTGGAACACATTGACCGTAGAAACAACGAAGTGGCCGATGCCTTGAGCCGGTTGGGATCTCAGCGTAAGCCGGTGCCACGCAATACCTTTTTAGATGTTCTACATAACCCTTCTGTTAAGTTACCGACAGAAGAAGACTTAGCCATTCCAGACCCGGAGGCATAGTTGGTGGCGGCTCTTCATGTTATTCCAGATTGGACAATACCGTTTTTGGCTTACATGGCCCGGGGCGAGTTGCCAGAGGATGAGACCTTGGCTCGACAGATAACCCGGCGGTCCAAGTCAATGACAATTTCTGATGGTGAGTTGTATCATCGCAGCATCACTGGAGCATTTCAATGTTGTGTCTCTCCTGAAGAAGGTCAAGAAATTCTTCGTGACATCCATGAAGGGGATTGTGGTCATCACGCCGGGTCAAAGTCTCTTGTGGCCAAAGCTTTTCATCATGGTTTTTACTGGCGGCTCACGCTGATGCAGAGGATCTGGTCAGTAGGTGTGATGGATGTCAAAAATTTGCACGACGAGCACACGTGCCAGCTCAAGAGTTGCGGATGATTCCAATCACTTGGCCGTTTGCAGTCTGGGGGCTTGACATGGTTGGACCTTTCAAAAGGTCCAAGGATAAAACGACACATCTTTTGGTGGCAGTTGAAAAATTCACAAAATGGGTTGAGGCGGAGCCGGTCAGTAAGTGTGATGCAGCCACGGTGGTTCAGCTCATGAAAAAGGTGATCTTTCGTTTTGGCTTTCCACACAGCATTATAACCGATAATGGTACTAATCTGTCCAAAGGTGCTATGGAGGAGTTTTGTCAACGTGAGCATATCTGGCTTGATGTTTCATCAGTGGCTCGCCCCCAATCCAATGGTCAAGCTAAGAGAGAAAATCAGGAAATCATAAAAGGTCTCAAGCCCCGGCTTATGGTTCCTTTATAGCAGATGCCAGGTTGTTGGGTAGAGGAGTTACCCTCAGTGCTATGGAGCATCAATACCACTCCTAATAGGTCTACACGTTATACACCTTTCTTCATGGTTTATGGAGCAGAGGCAGTCTTGCCTAGTGGCATCCGTCATGACTTGCCCCGCGTGGTGTCTTATGTTGAAGCTGATAATGAACAAGCCCGACAGGATGCACTTGACTTGTTAGATGAGGAGTGAGATTTGGCAGCGGCCCGATCAGCAATTTACCAACAGGACCTGTGCCGTTACCATAGCCGCCGGGTTAAGTCCAGAACCTTTCAGGAAGGTGACCTGGTGCTTCGGCTCATCCAGGATCAGTCCGATGCGCACAAGCTATCCCCACCTTGGGAAGGACCCTTTGTGGTCAGCAAGAACTTAAACAATGGGTCATATTACCTTATCGATGTTCGAGAGCACAAAGACTCACGTAAGTCGGAGGAGGAGACCCGCCGGCCGTGGAATATTGCTCAACTTCGGCCATATTATACCTGAGCCACCGGCTCTCATCATGTACATACTTTGACATTGTATATATTATGATAAATAATAAAGCAGGATCCTTTTCCTTTTCAAGGATCATATATCTTTACTATTTTCATTATTCAAATGACTATTAGGGGGCTGATCGTATCCGAATCTAGCTTCACCCTTTTTGGTACGGCTCAGGATCGTATTCGAATCTAGCCGTAAACCTCATGGTCAATAGGGGGCTTCCTGTTCAAACATAGGTCGTATTCGAACCAAAGATAACATAGCTGTCGTAACCCTCTTGATTGGCACAAAGCCAAACTCACTAGGGGGCTTCCTGATCGTATCCGAATCATAGCTTCACCCCTTTTGGGTCCGACTTGGATCATATTTGAATCAGGGTTGTTATAAACCTCTCAAGGTCATTTGGGGGCTTGCTGTTCAAACATAGGTCGCATTCGAACCAAAGAGAACATAGCTGTCGGTACCCTCTTGATCGGCGCAACGCCAAAGCCACTGGGGGCTGTATGATCGTATTCGAATCTTAGCTTAACCCCTTTGGTCCGGTTTACTAATTGTATTCGAATCAGAAGCCTCCAAATTTTATTTAAATGTTTAATTTACATTGTTTGAAGTCTATTGTTTTGTCCTACTGGGTTTTGTTGTTCCAAATTTAACTGTCAGTATGGTTTTAACTTAAACCGGCTTGGTTATTTGACAATGAGTCGCCAAGGCATAACAATCATTAGGCATGTGGAAGCATTGACTTCTAAAACAGATTGGGTTATCAACCTCACTGTCCGGGTTATGAAAGCTGGTAGCCCCGATTTAAAGAATACAGGTATGACAGTGTCATTCAAAAAACAGAATTATCTATGTTTT
This sequence comes from Triticum dicoccoides, assembly GCF_002162155.2. NCBI lineage: Eukaryota > Viridiplantae > Streptophyta > Magnoliopsida > Poales > Poaceae > Triticum > Triticum dicoccoides. Next base: position 79,838,171 of record NC_041384.1, read on the forward strand.
TTCATTAATCAAAGGTTTTCTCAACCTTGTTTATCTTGCATCTGGTTCTGTTTTTTCCACTATGATAATTTCATAGTTATATATCGGGTGTTTGACCTGTCTGGCGCTAAACCGCCAGGACAATTTTTTTTCATCTTTTACAGGAACAGAAGTAAACATTGCAGATGTGATCATGGAAGTAATGTATACATATTAAACATCATGGGAAAAGGGCCATATGCAACATCTTATGCGCGATGGCATAAGCAAAACATGTAGTTCTCAAACTAACCTATTACAAGGCATTGAAAGCCTAATAGGTTACACTGTTTTCTTTCTTAAACTAAAAAGTGGATTGTTTAGACGGTCATTGCTCCTCCCTCGCCGGTTCACCTCCTTCCACTGATTCAAAGCTGGGCTTTGACCAATCAAAGCCATTAACTGCAACAAACTCAGCTTCCTCGTCAACCAAGCCAGCCGGGTCAATTTCCAGGGCGAAGGTATGCTGGCGAATCGACGTGATAAGATCTATAACTTTATAAGAGGGAGCCGTCATCCTGTTATTCTCCATATCAAAACCCGGTTGATATTTGTCGAAGTTGGTCTCTTCGCCAAGTATAGTAGCTTCAGGACGGACTCCCCTCACACAGGCAATGAAGTCATCTTGTTCAAACGAGGTCCCATCTTCTTTCAAAGTGGGATACCCCCTAACCACATCAGCCGGGTCTAATTCGGGCACCCAAGATTTGCAGTGGCTCAGGGCAGTCAGCGCTCCGGTTCTTGAACAAGACCATTTGGCTTCCTTGAATCTGGTGGGTAAGATAGACAGCTTCTTCAAGACATCACTTAAATGATTGGGTCCTTGGTTGACAGGGGAGATAGCAGTAAGTGCCCGTTGAGCCCCCGTGTACAGTTGTTCCACCAAGGTGTAAACCGCCTTCAGTTTTTTCACACTGTCTTGGCTTAGGTTGTTACTCCGCGGACCTATGAGTGTTTTAGCAAAGGTTAAGCAGGCGACTTACATTCTTGGTAACAATAAAGTATAAGTGACTTAGGCAAATAACTTACTGAAGATGGCGGAGACCATTTGAGACACATGGTTTTTTAAGCTGGTGAGTTTTGTAGTAACCTCCTCAAGAGCCGCCTCGCAGTCTCAGCATGTTGTATCAGCAACGCCTTTTCTTCGGCCCAGGAGTTCTTCGCAGTCAAACTGGTCTTCAATTTTTTTGTCTCAGAGAGGCTCAATTGGAGTTTGGAGTCGGCAGCTTTGATTTCTGCCTCTTGATTTGCGAGCCGGGTCTTTGCATCCGTCAATTGAGAGCCCAATTCAGATAGGGCGTTCTACAAAACATTCACAAGTGTGTCAAGATTTAAACTAAAGGTTATAAGGATTCAAGTCTCAAGTACTTTGCAACGCAATACCACTTGACACTTGGGGGCTAATGTCTGCCAGAGCAATTTTTTATACTTCATGACTCTTCTATGCTTCAAGTCCCAAGTGTTTTACAAAGTAACAATGCTTGGCACTTGGGGGCTAATGCATGATATTTAGAAAGTTTTTCCAGTTGAGCCGGCTCACAATATTTATTTGGACTGGTAAAAGACAGTTATGAAATTAAGTACCGGTTCATTTATGATTAATTGAGCCGGCCCTTGGGGACTACAGGTGAAGTTTATACTAATATGTTGGATTTCGGAAAAAAATCTAAAGATAAAGCTTTAACCTCTGTCATAAGTCTATAGATCATTCAGGTTCATCATAATCTAAAGACTTAGGGGCTGGCAGAGTATAAGTAAGCCGGAGAACATACCTCATACTTCAGCTGCAACTGCTTGACCATCTCAATTTCCGAGTCACGGCTGGAGTGCACATGACTAAGATAGCCGGACAACACATCATTGACATTGAGGTGAGCATAATGAGAGACATGAAACCGCACCTTCTGCCTCTCTAAGGCCTCTTGCTTAGCAGTATGCCGGGCTAGTACAGTGGGGTTCCCCGGCTCGACAAACCGGCTACCGGTAATCAAGACATCAGAGTCAGAAGTGGTCGGTGGGTTAGCAGAGCTGGATGGTTCAGTAATAGCTGGATTGATAGTGGTCTCATCAGCTGACAGTTCAGGAGGGTCTGATTGAGCTTGGATAGCTGGATCTTCTGGTGCTTCGGATGGAGCCGGAGGAGTTGGCATTGCTAGTTCAGTTGCAAGATCTTTCGGGTCTTCTGCCGGTTTAATCATCCAGGCTTTCTTGGACTTGGCTTGACCTCTAAGAAAGATTTTATGAGACAGTTAATATAATGATGCAGCTTTAAAAGATGTAGAGGAAAGATGACTTTTCCTTACCTAGGGGCAGTCTTGAAAGCCGGCAGCTGAGTTTAGGAAGAGTCGCCAGAAGAACGAGAAACCACCTGAAAGGATAAAATAAAGGTAAGAAAGTAAGGAAATAAATTCATGGATAAAAGCAAAAGACAAAGGCGAAAGAAATCTCATTCTGACGCTTTCGAGGAGTCTTTTGTAAGTCAGAGGTCGGCTCATTATCTTTGTTAGTCTGGGCCTGGCGGCAGCTCTCATGTTGCTGCTTTTTCAAAAGAAAATGAGGGTCCAAATAAGCCAAAGGGTGTGAAAACCTTACTTTCCTGGTTACCAGTCGAAGTTTCTGTCTTGGCAAAGGGGCTGAGTCGGAGGAAATAGTTACCTCTTCTTCTATGGCCTGGCTGGCCCCCGTGTCATCCTGGCAATAATCAGTGTCAATAAGGTTATTAAAAAGCTGGCCAAGGGAGTCAAGGGCTACCTCCGACTCAGAAAGATCATCCAGCCTCAACATGTCAGAAGCAGTTTTCTTCTTCTTCGACTTCTGGGTCGTCTTCCTGGCGGCTATGGCAGCGGCTCTTGCCTTCTTGGTAGCTTCATGATCATACTTGGCTTTCTAGAAGTCAGATTTGGCCTATGGTCAAATAACAGGTTAAAAGTCATGCAAATACTTAACTATCAAAGGAAAAAGAAGATCATGGTGGTTTACCTTTGGTGCGAGGTTAAGTTTGCAGAAGGTGTTTAACCCAACCTTGCTGCAGTCCTCGTATTTGCCATTCACGAGGGTAGTAGACATCTCTACAATAGCCTCTTCAGTCAATTGCACAGGACTATGACGCAGAGGGTCATTTGGTCCTCCGCCATAGGTGTACATTAAGGCGGAACAACGGCTCAGGGGGATGATCCGCCATGAGATCCAGTAATGGGTCAGATCGACTCCAGTTAAGCTGTTTCCTAATAAAGCATTAATCCTTTTGATAGAAGGGATGAGCTTCTTGCATTCAGCAGCGGTGAGTTTGTCTAGGAGCGCAAACTTGGAATCCAGACGCTCAGCGCGGTAACCCGACAGTGGTTTCTCATCAGTTGATGATGTATCTTGACAGTAGAACCAGGTCTGATTCCAATCTTCGGGATGGCTCGGTAAGACTATTAAAGGGAAAATAGCACCCTGTCAGCGCTGACTTGAGATTCCACCAAGCTCCAAGCTAAGACCGTTGGTGCACTCATTTTGGCGGTTTAGATAAAAGTACTCTCTGAAGAGTTCCACGGTCGGTTCTTCTTGCAAGTTAACCTCACAAAGAACTTGAAAGTTGCAGATATTGGATATAGAGTTGGGTCCTAGGTCTTGTGGATGAAGCTTGAAAAAGTGCAGAACTTCTCTGAAGAACTTCGAGCCGGGTGGTGAAAAGCCCCGGTTCATGTGATCCGTAAAAACGATGACTTCTCGGTGTCTTGGTCGAGGTTGTTCTTCGGCTGGGTCAGGAGCACGATAGGACATAACATTCTTCTTTGGTAGATATCCAACAGTGACAAAGTCCTTCAAGGTGTCCTCAGTGACTGTAGAAGGAACCCAATTGCAGACAATGGGTGCTTTTGACGGCATGATGAGCAAAGGACAAACTGAAAAGAAAATGATGTGTTGGTTCAATTCAATGGTGAAATTAAAGGTTAAAGGAGGATGGTACAAATAAGTAATGGCGGTTAGGTAAAGGGCTAATGGCATATAAAGGAAAAAGTGAGATGGTGTGATAAGCCGCCATGACTAAAGATATTCGAAGGATGCCAGAAACAGAATTGGCTAAGTGTTGAGACAAACAAGTTTCTCAAAACTATTACTATTATTTTGGATCAAATGGCCATTCAGAAAAGAAAATATTCTAGACCTAAAAATCTAGTACAGATGAGTTCGTGAGTTCTAGTGAGGCCTCTGTACAAGAAAAAGGGATCTACTAGTATCAAAAATGGACACAAAACAACTACCGCACGAGTTATATGTTCTTATTGGATCAAGAAGAGGTTGTAGTGGAAGAACTACGAAGAAACTGTGATGAACTATGAAGAACACAGAGAAACTTCAAAACCCTAATGCAGATCTGAGGTGCGCGAAGGTGAAGACTTACAGCTGCAGATCTTCTACGGAGGGTCACCGCCGTTCTCTGGATCAACTCAGGTTGATGCAACGGCCGAGGTCGAGGAAGACGAGATGCTTTGCGACGGCGGCGGAGCTCGGACAGCAGCAGGGTTGCGAGAGGAAGAAGATGAGGAAAGGGAAGAATGAGGAAAGACTTGATCATGCCTATTTATAAAGGGATAAACGAACAGACAGGCACAAAAATCGAGGAAGACCCAAATAATGATTATCCAACTAAACAGACGCCTCGATTCTCGGAAGACATTTAAAGATAAAGATCCATTGAAAATGACATCATAACAGGTTTTCATATTTTCAGAAGATGATGTCATGGCGGGTTACAAAGCTTTTACAGACAAAGGAAGATGGATTTCATCTAAGTGTTGAACGTTGACAAGAACGAAGTTTAAATCAACCTGGGGCCTAATGTTGGGAATATAACTACCGGATATGACCTGCCCAGGAGGGACCGGGTCAATACCAATGGCGGGTTATTGAAAGAAGCCCAGTGAATATGCAAGACGATGGTTTAAGCCCAGAGGCAGCTTAAGGCTCAATATTGTGAACCGCCATGTGTAAGGAAAGACTTGTAAAGAAAGGCATGTAAAACAAGTCACCGAGCCGGACACGTTTTATGAGACGGCCGGGACTCTGTAAGCCGCCAGACGTCAACCCGTGTATATAAGGGGACGACCCGGTGGCGGCTTAGGACAAGAAACAACAGATCGAGAGCCAAGCTAGCGGATTCGCTCCTTGGTCATCGAAACCTAGCAATACTACATCAACTGGACTAGGCTTTACCTTCACCATAAGGGGCTGAACCAGTATAAACCTCTCGTATAGTTTGTCCCGATTAACCCCTTTAAGCTTCCTCGTTGCGATGGCCCTACGACTAAGTCCTTTCGCTAGGACATCTGCCATGACAATTCCATGACAGAGATAAAAGCATCTTCGCACTTATTCCAAGAACCGATACTATTACGAGGCAAAGAAGAAAACCAATTTTTTGCAGAATAACGCAAAGAAAACGGAAATAACTTCATCTTCACAACACCATTGTCCACATCTTTTTTCTTTCGCATATCACATAATTCTACAGATGTCTTAAGATGGGACGCGGCATCCTCATTAGGAGCACCGGAAAATTGATCTTTCATAACAAGATTCAGCAAAGCAGTATTAATATCACAAGATTCCGCACTAGTGGCGGGAGGAGCAATAGTAGTGCAAATAAAATCATTGTTGTTGGTATTTGATAAATCACACAACTTGGTGTTCTCTTGAGTCATTGTGACTACGCAACAAGATTGCACTCTAAAACAGATCCGGCAAGAAAACGGTGAACGAAAAAGAGAGCGAATAAAATGACAAATTTTTGTGAAGTGGGGGAGAGGAAAACGAGAGGAAAATGGCAAATAATGTAAATTTCGAGGAGATGAGTGTGATTAGGAACCTGGTATATGTTGATGATGTCTCCCCGGCAACAGCGCCAGAAATTACTTTTGATGTCTACTAGAACTACGTCGCTATTTCCCCAAAGAGGAAGGAATGCTGCAGCATAGCGACGGTAGGTATTTCCCTCAGTGATGATACCAAGGTTATCGAACTAGTAGGAGAACCAAGCAACAATACGTAAACATCACTCGCACACAAATAACAAATACTTGCAACCCGACGTGTTAAAGGGGTTGTCAATCCCTTTCGGGTAACGGCGTTAGAAATTGGCAAACGGGCGTGAGAGAGTTGTAAATATTGATAGATCGAACGCCAAATAAAATAAAGTGCAGCAAGGTATTTTTTGTAGTTTTGGTTTAATAGATCTGAAAATAAAAGCAAAGGAAAATAGATCACAATGGCAAATATATTAAAGAAGATACCCGGAGGCTGTAGATTTCACTAGTGGCTTCTCTCGAGAAAAAATAGCAAATGGTGGGTAAACAAATTACTGTTGGGCAATTGATAGAACTTCAAATAATCATGGCAACATCTAGGCAATGATCATTATATAGGCATCACGTCCAAGATTAGTAGACCGACTCTTGCCTGCATCTACTACCATTACTCCACACATTGACCGCTATCCAGCATGCATCTAGTGTATTAAGTTCATGGAGAAACAGAGTAATGCAATAAGAATGATGACATGATGTAGACAATATCTATTTATGTAGAAATAGACCCCCATCTTGTTATCCTTAATGGCAACGACAATACGTGTCGGTTCCCCTTATGTCACTGTGATCAAGCACCATAAGACCGAACCCATCACAAAGCACCTCTTGCCATTGCAAGATAAATAGATCAAGTTGGCCAAATAAAACCCAAATATCAGAGAAGAAATATGAGGCTATAAGTAATCATGCATATAAGAGATCAAAGAAGACTCAAATAACTTTCATGGATTAAAAGAAAGATCTGATCATAAACTCAATGTTCATCCGATCCTACCAAACACACCGCAAAAAGAATTACATCATATGGATATCCAAGAGACCATTGTATTAAGAATCAAAAGAGAGAGGAAGCCATCTAGCTACTAACTATGGACCCGTAGGTCTACAAAGAACTACTCACGTATCATCGGAGAGGCACCAATGGGCATGATGAACCCCTCCGTGATGGTGTCTAGCTTGGATCTGGTGGTTCTGGAGTCTATGGCTGCTGGAATTGATTTTCGTTGACTTTCCCAAGGTTTCTGAAATATTGGGGTATTTATATAGCAAAGAGGCGGTTCAGGGGGCACCCAAGGTGGGCACAACCCACCTGGGCACGCCTGGTCCTCCAGGCGCGCCCTCGTGGATTGTGCTCCCCTTGGAGCACCCCCTAGGTGCTTCTCCGGCCCACTGGATGTCTTCTGGTCCAAAAAATCCACAAAAAGTTTCGCTGCATTTGGACTCATTTTGGTATTGATTTCCCGCGATGTAAAAAACATGCAGAAAACAACAACTCGCACTTGGCATCATGTCAATAGGCTAGTACCAAAAAATGATATAGAATGACTATAAAATGATTATAAAACATCCAAGAATGATAATATAACAGCATGGAACAATCAAACATTACAGATAACGTTGGAGACGTATCAGGCAGTAGGGTTTAATGTTAATTAGGGCAATAGTGTTTAGTTTAGAGAAAAAATCAATATAAAAATACAAATTTCTATTAGTGCTGCAAGTCCAGTAGGTTCTTAATTTTTACTGATTTTTTATTATGACAGAAATTTAGGACACAATTTGAATTGAGTTCTAGGGTTCATAATTTGAGATTTAGGACAGAAATTGATTTCTAGGGTTCAAAATTTATATTAGAACATAATTTTTATTAGGACATAAATATGTAAAGGTTCTAGGTTTCTAGGGTCCATCCATATATATTTGGTTTTTGAATTGAGTTTGAGAGACCATGATATTTGTGTAGATTTTCTTGAAGAGTCAAACACTAGGAGATGCAAATTTGAGGTGGTCGTGTTATACGCAAATTCCACAAGAGTGTTTGCTCATGTTTATCTACTGTTGTAGTTGCTCATGTACATGTTCTTAAGTGGTCCTGTTATATGCAACATTGAAGTGGTTTCATTGTGCCCAAGTGGCCATTTGTTGTTTCCAGGGAATGAAGCCGAGTGGCCTATGTTTTTGCTGGAATGTTGATCCATTTCTGTTCTGGCAAATTTCAGGTGCTTGATTTGTCCACTTTTTAGCAAAGGTCATGCCGAAATTTTCCGTGAATTTCGGCATGACTTGCGCTACAAACTAGGACATATCAAGTGCTCGGTGTCGGTGTCAAAACCGGCGGATCTCGGGTAGGGGGTCCCGAACTGTGCGTCTAAGGCGGATGGTAACAGGAGGCAGGGAACATGATGTTTTACCCAGGTTCAGGCCCTCTTGATGGAGATAAAACCCTACGTCCTGCTTGATTAATATTGATGATATGGGTAGTACAAGAGTAGATCTACCACGAGATCAGAGAGGCTAAACCCTAGAAGCTAGCCTATGGTATGATTGTATGTTGTAGTTGTTGTGTCCTACGGACTAAAACCCTCTGGTTTATATAGACACCGGAGAGGTTAGAGTTACACAAGGTCGGTTACAAAGGAGGAGATACACATATCCGTATTGCCTAGCTTGCCTTCCACGCCAAGTAGAGTCCCATCCGGACACGAGACGAAGTCTTCAATCTTGTATCTTCATAGTCTAACAGCTCGGCCAATGGAGATAGTTAGGCTGTCCAGAGACCCCCTAATCCAGGACTCCCTCAGTAGCCCCTGAACTAGGCTTTCAATGACGATGAGTCCGGCGCGCAGTATTGTCTTCGGCATTGCAAGGCGGGTTCCTCCTCCGAATACATCATGGAAGAATTTGAATACAAGGATAGTGTCCGACCCTGCAAAATAAGTTCCACATACCACCGTAGAGAGAATAATATTTTCACAAATCTAATTTGCTGACTTGTTTTGGCGGCACGACATTATGTCATGGCCCGGTGATTATTCAAACCGTTTCCTTTAACTAGCCCCGCACATAACTCGAGGTAGTTTTTTGGCACGTCTCGTCAAAGCAAAGATCGTGTCCCTTTATCACGGGATTCTCATCAATACGGGTGTGGGTAACCCAAGCGCGCCATTGATTACGGTGCTTGGGGGATAAGCGAGTTTTACCAGGCTAGTGGGGACGCATAGTTTCGTCCGCCCATATAAAGGGATAAGGATTCACCTTTTCATCCACGCCTTCTTCCTCCTTTGCTCATCCATTTTCGCACACTCGAGCTCTAGCGCCCAAGTCCGCTCTTCCCACCTCAACCTTCTCCAACCATGTCCGGAGCGGGAGGCAGGTGGATGGTCTCCTCCGTCACGGAGGGAAACATCAAGAAGCTGAGGAGAGTCGGATACCTGCCCGACGACATCGCGCACCGGCTCCCAGATGAGGGGCAGCTTATCCCCACCCCCGGGCCCCATGAGAGGGTAGTGTTTCTTACCCATTTCCTCCGCGGACTGGGATTCCCTCTCCACCCATTCGTCCGGGGGCTCATGTTCTACTACGGCCTGGATTTCCACCATCTATCCGTGAACTTCATCCTCAACATCTCGGTGTTTATCATCGTGTGCGAGGCCTTCCTCCGCATCAAGCCCCACTTCGGCTTATGGCTGAAGACCTTCAATATCAAGCCGAAGGTAGTGGGTGGCCGCCAAGCGGAATGCGGAGGCGCCATGGTGGGCAAGATGCCCAACGTTACATGGCTCGAGGGCTCCTTTGTGGAAACCATAAAGGGGTGGCAATTGGGGTGGTTCTACATCACCGAGCCGCGTGACCCTGCTTGGGAAGCGGTCCCCGAGTTCCGGTCTGGCATCCCCACGCAGCTCACCTCCTGGAAAGAGAAGGGCCTGTCCTGGGGTAGTTCGGGAGAGCTGACCGGACTCCAAACATGTATTCAAAACATGGTGAGCAAGAAGCTCAAACAAGTCAACGTAGTCCAGGTCATGCTCATCCGTCGGATCCTCCCGTGTCAACAACGGGCCTTCAACTTGTGGGAGTTCGACCCGGCGCAGCACCAAACTCCAAATAGGCTCTTCGATACAACACACGAGGATGCCTGGAAGGTGCTATTCAAGGGCGCCGAGGTCCCCCTACCCATTACTGAGGATCACGGATTCAGCGTCAAGCGCCAAGCCAGTGCAGTAAGCTACTGTACCTATTATAGGATACTTATTTTTCATAGATTGACTCCATGCGGGATCTAAACTCCCGTACCTTTGACAGGACTAGCAGGAGACGGCTGGACAGATCGACTCTCCGGCTCCTTTGCCCGAAGGCCCAGCAGACGCTCTTTTGACGAAGATGCTGACTCCGGCTCCTTATACGGTGCCGGAGAAGACCAAGAAGGCCAAGGGAACCCTAAATAGTTCCCGACGCTAGGTGTCATCGGACTCACCGTTCGAGGACTCTACGGCGCAATCCTCCCCCGAAGACGAGGAGGCAGAAGAAGATACTCCCCCTCCAGACGGGGAAGACAAGAAAAGGAAGGCCGCCCCAACTGGGGAGGCCGAAGGGTCCAAGAAGGGGAAGACTCTCCTTCCGGACAACTCTACCACCGCCGCCGACGGCGAAGACGAGTGGCTTCCTAGGGCTAAGCCCATGGGGAAGTCGTAAGTATTCAGATACCAGAGTAACTCATAGTATTCGTTTGTCGCACTACTTCACCTAACGCCGAAATACGATTATGCAGGCCGCCCCGAGCACGTATTGATGTATCATCGGACGGCTCCCTGGGTTCGTCGGATATGGATAGCGATCCAGTCCCGACCGCCACCTCCCCTCATCCCGCGGACGATGCTGAGGTGCTGTCTCACGAGGCACCAAGTCAAGGGGAGACAGTCCCGGAGGCGCCTCAAGGCGGCCCCCCGGACTCCGGGAGCCGAGGGGACAAGGCCCCTGAGATCTCCGAGTTCGGCACTCAGCCGAACCCCGCGCCGGAACCTCCAGTGGTTCCGGACTCGGGCAGGCGGCCTCCTTCTAAGAGGGGCAGGACGCCTGTGCCGGTGACCTCTGTCCATCCAGAGGTGCTGGACAATCTGCTGGAAGCGCTTCGCAGAAACGAGGGGCACCGTACTATCATGAGTGCGGTGATCCAGAAGGTTCAGTCCGCCAAGGGCGGGTTGACTGAAGCCTGTGCCAGCCTTCTAACAGGCTTTGAGGTAAGTGTTTTAAAATATAGTAAAAATATTACTGCATAGACAGTAGCCCCTGATGCTCTGTTCGGTGTTCACAAAGAAAAGCCGAACAGAGGATCAAAAAATATCGCAGGAGTCTAATATGAGTATGTCAATATGCATATGCAGGCTTCGCTGCTGGCGTCCGCCGCACTGACTGCGGAGGTCGCCGTACTGAAGCAGGACCTTAAAGGGTCCCAGGACGAGCTCGGCCTTGTCAAGAGGCAGCTCAAGGAGAACAAAGGTAAGTAGTACCTAGTCTGCGGATATGTATAAAAAGAGTGCGATTGCAAAATGACAGGATCATCATGAATTTGCCAGGGGCCACGACCGAAGTGACGACCCTAAAGCAAGCGCTGTCCGAGGCCGAAGATAAAGCGGCCAAGGAGCGCACCGAGCAAGAAAAGCAAGAGGCTCAGGTGGGCGAGGTGCAGCAAGAGCTCCAGGCTCTCGTGACAAAGCACGAGGCGTTGGAGCTTGGCTCGAAGACGCGAGAGGCTGAGCTTGCCGCGGCCCTCGAGAGCGCAAAAAGTGCCAAGGCCGAAGCCCAAAAGGCCCTCCAGGAGATCGACGCAATGAAGAAGATAGCGGCGGGTAAGGCATTCTATATCCAAAGCAAGCATGTGAAGGTAAATTACCGATTACTTACCCAAATTCGGAGCTCTCCAGGAGTATTCGCAGATTTTCCCCGCAGCATGTTGGATGCCGCACAGTTTTACCAGGCCGAGGAGGGAATCTCAATGGAGAAGCTGTTCTGGTATCAGTATACTGGGACCGAACACCCGATGCCTCTGAGCGACCAGCTAAAGTAGTTGGTCGAGCTGCACAAGGCGGCCGAACAGGCCATGAAGGGCTTTATAGTCCGGCTGTGGCCTGGCGACGCCCTTCCGAACAGCTACTTCGGCCTGGTGAGGCACCTTGTGGATGCCTGCCCATGGCTGGAGGTCGTCAAGCAGTCCGTCTGCATCGAAGGTGCACGCCGGGCTTTCCCCTGTGTGAAGGTGCAGTGGGCCAAGCTAGACGTCGTGAAGCTGATCAAGGAAGGGCCACCGCAGGGCAAGGAGCATCGCACCCCCGAAATTTATTATGAGGATGTCTTGAAGGGTGCCCGTCTTGTAGCGGATGAATGTTCCAAGGATGTAATATTTGATAAACTTGCTCGTGTGATCCTGTATGATGAAAACTTGTTTCATATGCGCTATGCAACGCTTGTGTGAATTCAAAATATTACCTTCTGTTTGGCCGTCTATCCAATCTGAGAGATGGCTAGTCCTCGGCTTCTGCCCCCATGCCACGAGTGCTGGGGTGTTCGGGATAAACCTGAGCACTCTTGTTCCCATGTTTGGGTCCTTCGAGGGAGGTGCTCAGCACAACGAACAAGGCAACCGGACTAATAATGCTTTATCACTCTCACTTAGCCATAAAATTCTATAATTTTAAATTTCGGCGAAGCCCCTGTGTCGGTGTCAAAACCGGCGGATCTCGGGTAGGGGGTCCCGAACTGTGCGTCTAGGCCGAATGGTAACAGGAGGCAGGGGACACGATGTTTTACCCAGGTTTGGGCCCTCTTGATGGAGGTAAAACCCTACGTCCTGCTTGATTAATATTGATGATATGGGTAGTACAAGAGTAGATCTACCACGAGATCAAGGAGGCTAAACCCTAGAAGCTAGCCTACGGTATGATTGTTGTATATGGAGTTGTATATTCTATCGACTAGCCTGGCCCTGGTTTATATAATGCACCAGAGGCCTAGGTTAACAAGAGTCCTAGCTGAATACGCCGGTGGGGAGAAGTCCTTGTCTTGATTGCCAAGTCTTTGTGGAATCTTCCTTGTATGCGGCAGCTGTCCGAACTGGCCCATGAGTATACGGCCATGGGGGCCTCGGCCCACTCTAATAGATCGGGAGACGACGCGGTGAGTACCCCCTAGTTCAGGACACCGTCAGTAGCCCCCTGAACCGGTCTTCAAGTTAGGGACGCTCCTCGATTCTTCCGAACTGTTCTTCATCTTTGGTCGTTGGTCTTGAAAACTGGTCCAACAAATCTTCTCATCTTCGATCTTGAGGATCGCCGAAATGCATTCGATGCGGGTATCCGAGGAGCCCCTTTAAGTTTCCGGCGTTTATCAATGCCTTATTATTTTATGCCACACCTCGGGTTTGAAGTTGTTCCCGGGAGGCAGTGTCCTCTTGCGTCTGAGCTCTAACGCCGGACTGTATTCGAGGTATCTTTTGCAGCCGCGCACCAATGTCAGACCGCTTCCCAGCTCTAACGCCGGAATGTATCCGAGCTCCAACGCCAAACTATGTATCCGAGCTCCAACGCTGGACTATATCCGAGGTGTCATATCACCTTGGTTCAAAAAAGTTTGAAGGAGTTTAGCCGAGCTTAACACCGGAAATGCCCTCTACGGAGCCAGCCACTAGCGCCCGAGCTTTATGCCGGACTGCTTCCGAGGTGGTGCACCACCCCGAATGTGGGCCAATTTTTGTGAATATTTTTTGTTGGTGCAATTTATTCTCTGCCGAGATATATAGCCAGTAGCCCTCAAGGTGTGTATCGGTCTAAAACCTGAGATGCACCTGAAGGATGACGTAAGACGACTGATCCTAGTAGCCGCTGAGACTCAGGTTGATTTGCAAAATCGGCCTGAGGATCAAGTCCAAGCTCGGCAGAATACTTCGGGACACTAAAAGCGGCATGCTCAGTCCTCGAGACTCAGGTTGGGTGCGGCCGACCAACCTGAGGATCAAAATCTCCTCGGAAACTATATTGCACATAAAATTATCTGCATTGGACAAGCAATGCAGTAGCCCCCGAGACACTGGTTGGGTGGCAACACCAGATCAGGGGATCGATGTGCCCCTTTAATATTTGTAAATAATAAGCCCGAAGCCCAGTAGCCCCCGAGCCTTAATGCAGGCACGGGTGGCCGAATTAAGGATCAATATCCATAGTAAAATCACACATTATGTGTAATGACTCTATGTATCCAAGTACTTTACATCATCAAAGCTCAGATCCGCATTGTACAAAACTTTGTTGACCGACCATCGGCTTCCACCTCCGCGGCCAGTAGCCGAGGAGTGTTTGTCCTACTTTATCAAACCTTTATGAGGGCAAAGATTTAAAACAAACAAGGCAATCTGGCCATACGGTTTTATAAACAAAGGTACGCAGAGAGTTATATTACTGTTTAACAGAAGAAATGTCTTCCAAAGAAAATAGTCCCGCTATCGGTTCCTTTCTTTGGGTTGTCATGCTAAGCATGATCATTAAACATCAGCTCTAATATAAGAGCAAAATATCAAGGATTTAGTTTGGGAGGTCAGTTAATAGCCCCTGGTAGTGTTCGGCGAGAGTCAGGGTCAAGCCGTAAACACTTCGGCCAATGTTATGAACGGCCCGTCATTTAACATAGTCATCGGATCACTGACCAGTTTACGCTTATTGTGACAGTCAGTTTTCGGCTTTCTCCACTGAGGTGCTTAACCACGTGAGCTAGAAGCACAATCGCAGTGGTTCTCCCTTTGCACGCCTAGCCGAACAAAACGGAACGTAGGAAGCAAGTGCAGGAACCGGGCAACCCAACTATTGACCGAAGACACAATTCGAAACCGATGCATATATAGCAATATCTGAGAATGTTTTTGCCGAATCCCTAAAGGTGTCCGGTGTTGCACTGCGAGACTAACGTTGGAAAAGCACAAATAGTTTAAAAGTGCCAAAAAGCTTGGAAAACCAAGAAACGTCAGTAAAAACATGACGTCCGAACGAGATCAAGTGTTCAGTGCCAATCCGAAAATTGGTCTTAGAAAAAAGAAGTGCTTCTGTCGTGCTTTAACATGATACATCCTATCTCAAGACTTCGAGCGGGTCAGCCTACGGCTTCAACCTCCTATCCCGAGGGCGGAGTACTTCTCATTAGGCCAGTTTAGCAAACTAAACTCTAGCGGCTTTGAGAGAGAAATTAGGCTCCCCGGCTAGTGACCGCACACTCGCTTCGAAAAAAGGAGTGATAAATAATAATAATAAAACTTTGCAATGACTAAGAAGAAGAACACTTATTATAAAATGGCTCAAATAAACTTAAGAGCCCCCAAGTGACTTGAGTAAAAGAATGATTCCATGTACCGAAGTACTTATATCATATCTATGTTCAACCAAACTTTAAACGCGTCTTAACTGAC
This sequence comes from Triticum dicoccoides, assembly GCF_002162155.2. Classification (NCBI taxonomy): domain Eukaryota; kingdom Viridiplantae; phylum Streptophyta; class Magnoliopsida; order Poales; family Poaceae; genus Triticum; species Triticum dicoccoides. The sequence continues at coordinate 79,853,486 of NC_041384.1, forward strand.
CGTCGGCTTCTCCCTCTTCGGTCAAGGACCGAAAAGTGTTATGTACTCCATCTGTCGAGAATATCGACGGTGTTTCCAATAACCAGGCAATCAGGCCATAAGGCTGTAACAGACAAAGCGCTCTCAGGGAACTTATGCTATATTACTGCAAAGTGTAAGAAGCATCTTCGAAGAAAATAGTACCCCCACCGATACCTTTCTTCGGCGCTCATTGTTATTATGAGACTTGTGCAATAGATTTTTTGTACTCATGCATTCCGTTGTGTGCCGACCATCATTGAAAACAATAAGAGCGCTAGCTTTCGGCTTCACCCAGTCTGAGGTCTGGCTCGGGTGACCCGATCGTGACAATCGCAGAGGTGCTCCCTTTACTCCCTAGCCAAACAATCGGGAACGTAGGGGTAAACACAGGAGCGAGGCAACCCAGCTTGCAAATCGCTTAAGTCAATATGGTGCATATTGTGGCGTAATACACGAACAAGGAACGAAGCCATACAAGTATAATCATATGCAAGAGGAAAAGCTTCATAAAGGAAGCCCCCAAGTAAACGGGGTATTTGAATTTATGTGTCACAAACAAAGTTTGGACAAGGAAATTTTTTACAAGCAACTTTTTTCCAAAAAAGTATAATTCTTGGTCGAACCGAAGACAAGTTAGAAATTAAAGCTTTGAGCATGAAAGCGACTTAGCTGGTTAATGTGTTCGGCATTGACGACGTGGTCCGAGCTTAATGCGGGGCAAGGTTCCATCCCCCAAGCCGGTCCCGAGGTGGCGGAGCGGAGAGCTCGACACGCCGAAGTGGTGACATAGCACGGTCAATGCAGACCGGCAGAGTGACGCCGAAGTCTCCGGATCATTTTCCTGTGCACAAAAAATAGTGCAAACCGGAGATAATAGTAATAATGACAATTAAAAAAATGTTGCATAATAAATAATTTATGCAAAGTGAGGAATAGAAGAAATATGGCCTGGCACCGAAGTCAATGTCGATGCAGGGCGTCGGCGTGATGTAGTAAAGGCGTGGCAAAGCCTGAATTCACAGGTCGGTCCGAGCTCCGGATACGGCGTTCGCCGGACTATGTACGGAAACTGATCGAACCACCACGCGACCGTCGTTAATGCGGTCACCATTTGATAGACCTGTGTACATATCATGGACAACCCAGAGTAATAATTCCTTGGGGAAAATGAACCCAAACAAGCAAAAAATACTGGGATTAATAGCACCTGGTTTATTTGTTGTAGCAATCCGAAGGAAGATGATTCCCAAAAATTGGGACTCGCTCCGCACACCCATTGCCTGATGGGTGATAAAACGATGGCATGGCAATGCTGGTAAAGGTTGACTCGTCGAGGCAAAGCCCTCGGCCCAGCTAACGTGACGGAGCTGGTCGGCTACTGACGCCGAAGCGTCCGGAGTAGGTTGATGAAGAGATGGCGAAGCCCCCGGTCCAGCCGAGATGTCGAAGTAGGTCGGCGTGATGGACACGAGCTTGAAGAAACAATAGTGCGGCCTATCGATGCCGGCTTGATGAAGCGACCGTGCGGCGATGTCGGTATGCCCGCTCCGTGTAATCCGTGGGGCGGCGATGTTGATGATGATTTATCCTTCGCGATGCCGGACTCTTGTTCGGCTTGCCGAGATGATGATCCGAAGAAGTTGAGCTTGACTAAAGTGACGACGTGTCTAGCACAGGTCGGCAGTCGTGGAGTAATATTGCCGGACTGGTTTGACACCAGCATGATGTTGAAGATCATGTTCAAAAGATCTTAAAGTTAGTGGGGTGTGTTCGGGAACAAAACACAATACCCCATACAAAACTTCCTTCAAAAGGGATGTCCGAAATCCCGTTCATAAAAAAGATGAACTCGGGTCGGATTCGTTTTCGCGCAGAAAACAGGTCTGAAAAGTGATGCACTAATCGGAAGGTTCCCGGAGTTTGGACGGTCGGATCGAGCTAAAATTTTAAGAGGTGGTAGATATAGGAATTACGCAACCGATCAACAGTTGGATCTTCCAAAGGACGTCCGAGCTAGAAGCTGGACACCACGCCCTAAACTCATCCAAATTCCCGTCCAGATTTGACAGGGCTCCGGTATATCGTGGATCGCCAGAGATTCCTCCATCGGAACTCGACAAAATTTTCCAGGGTTGTTATAGGCCCAGTTCCGCACAATTCCACCAAAGCGATCGTCAAAGCGATACTCGAGGAGGTGGTGGCGGCAGATACGAGTTCGCTGTCCAAAAAAACAGCACGGTCGCCCGAGGGCAATGTTGACGTTGAGCCCCCGAGCTCCATGGACGATTCCTCCATGATCCTGATAGAGATCGGAGTTGGTGTTGATGAAGGCCCTCGTCCGAACATGGTGATCCGAACACGGGGCGCAGTTCTTGGTAGAACCAAGGTGACCAGTCAAGCTGGTGACGAAGATGCCGAAGTCGCAGTTGATCTGCAGGCGAGCCATCGATCCTTTTGTCGATCACACAGCGGGACCCTCAATGAAAGCACCAATGTCGGTGTCAAAACCGGCGGATCTCAGGTAGGGGGTCCCGAACTGTGCGTCTAGGCCGAATGGTAACAGGAGGCAGGGGACACGATGTTTTACCCAGGTTTGGGCCCTCTTGATGGAGGTAAAACCCTACGTCCTGCTTGATTAATATTGATGATATGGGTAGTACAAGAGTAGATCTACCACGAGATCAAGGAGGCTAAACCCTAGAAGCTAGCCTACGGTATGATTGTTGTATATGGAGTTGTATATTCTATCAACTAGCCTGGCCCTGGTTTATATAATGCACCAGAGGCCTAGGTTAACAAGAGTCCTAGCCGAATACGCCGGTGGGGAGAAGTCCTTGTCTTGATTGCCAAGTCTTTGTGGAATCTTCCTTGTATGCGGCAGCTGTCCGAACTGGCCCATGAGTATACGGCCATGGGGGCCTCGGCCCAATCTAATAGATCGGGAGACGACGTGGTGAGTACCCCCTAGTTCAGGACACCGTCACCCTGGTATTCGGAAGGCCGAATTTGGGGCGCGATACACGCCTTTAAGCCGGACAGGGCCGTCCCCTCGCTCTAAGCGGCATAAGTCTTTAGGGACTCGAAAACCTTGCCGAACAGTGACCAGTCTCTCGCCTTATCATGACAGTCCATTTTAGCTTTCTCTACTGAGGTGCTCAGCCCAGCAGAACCGGGGCACAATCGCAGTAGTTCTCCTAGCGCTACCTTAGCCGATAGAGCAGAACGTAAGGTACCAAAACATAGGAGCCGGGCAAACCCAACATTTGACCAAAGACATGATTCGGAGCTGATGAATATAATGCTATAAGTTCGGGGTGCCGCACTTGTGAAAGTGTTTGGACTTTTCACACCATATTGTGGGGTACGTAAGCCCCTGGTGTATTGGCCGTACCAAAGTGTATAGTTGCAAGGCATCACTGATGAACATATATATATATATATATATATATATATATATATATATATATATATATAACAAGAATTGCAATAATAGTCGTAATGTTATAAATTGATTATTCAAAAAGGTGCATTTAAAGCAGAATGATACAGATGGTGCGATAAGCAAAGAGTAGGACTATGTCCCTTCCAAGGGCAAGCTGAGGAATAGTACTAAATCAAATATTTTGCTCGTTATTGTAATCCACCTGGGAATTCCATGGTGTGACGTAGCTTTCTGCCTCCTTGGTTGCTGCATCATGTGTTCGGCAATAGTGCTGCCAGACAGGGTTTCTAGAGATTAAGGTCCTGAAAAAGAGAAAAATAACCAAACGGGAAGCCCCTAGTGCGGTTTAAGCCGCGTCTTGGGGCGTGCCACAGTTGTGCCCCCCTCCCCACCTGTGCCCATGGTATTTTTTTAATGTGTAATTATGTACGTGCGGCACGAGTTTCGCCGTTTGGCTGAGACTGGGGTGGGGGCCGCATTGCTACGCGAGCTCAGATCGCGCCAGGCGGTCTAGTTGCCGGTTGCTCCGAGCGCGCTTGAAGGTGTCCGGGTCTTGAAACGCCGAACTGGTGGATTGCCTTGAGAGGCTGCTTTGCTCTTCTGCTGCGAGGGCCGCGGTGTACTCCTCTGTTCGGAGAGAGCGCTCTGTGTTTCCATTGGCTGTAACAACCCCATGAGGTCCTGGCATCTTGAGCTTGAGGTATGCATAATGCGGTACCTCATTGAATCTCGCAAATGCGGTTCGCCCGAGCAGTGCATGATAACCACTACGGAACGGGACTATATCGAAGATTAACTCTTCGCTTCGGAAGTTATCCGGGATCCAAAGACCACTTTCAGTGTAATTGAGCCTGTGCAATGGGCCTCTACACCTGGAATGACGCCCTTAAAGGTCATTTTTGTGGGTTTGATCCTTGAGGGATCTATACCCATTTTGCGCACTGTGTCCTGATAAAGCAGGTTCAGGCTGCTGCCGCCATCCATAAGGACTCGAGTGAGGTGAAATCCGTCAATGATTGGGTCCAGAACCAGTGCGGCGAATCCTCCATGACGGATACTAGTGGGATGGTCCCTGCGATCAAAAGTGATCGGATAGGAGGACCATGGGTTGAACTTTGGGGCGACTAGCTCCAACGCATATATGTCCCTGAGCGCACGCTTCTGCTCCCTTTTGGGAATGTGGGTTGCATATATCATGTTCACCGTCCGCACTTGTGGGGGAAACCTCTTCTGTCCTCCGGTGTGTGGCTGCTGGGGCTCCTCCTCGTCATCGCTATGTGGCCCCTTGTACTTGTTTCGGAAATTAACTTGCTGGCCTGCTTGAACACCCAACAATCCATGTTGGTGTGATTGGCTGGCTTATCTAGGGTGCCGTGTATTTGACACAAGAAATCGAGTATACGGTCCAAGCTGGACGGGCCCGGCGTACTTTGTTTGAATGGCTTTTTCCGCTGACCGGGTTTAGAGCCTTTGAATCCAGCATTGGCTGCCGTATCCTCGGTATTATTGCTGTTAATGTGGCGCTTATGTTTGTTGCGACGTGACCTGCTATTGCCGTCCTTGGTATCCGAAGTACCACGGTTCTTTGATATGTTATTACTGCGAGCCAACCAGCTGTCTTCTCCCGCACAAAAGCGGGTCATGAGTGTCGTGAGGGCTGCCATAGATTTCGGCTTTTCCTGACCAAGGTGTCGGACTAGCCATTCATCGCGGATGTTGTGTTTGAAAGCCGCTAGGGCCTCTGCATCTGGACAGTCGACGATTTGATTTTTCTTTGTTAGGAACTGAGTCCAGAATTTCCTGGCCGATTCTTCTGGCTACTGAATTATGTGGCTCAAGTCATCGACATCTGTTGGCCGCACATAAGTGCCCTAAAAGTTGTCGAGGAACACGGCTTCTAGATCTTCCCAATAGCTGATGGACTCTGCTGGCAAGTTGTTAAGCCAATGCCGCGCTGGTCCCTTGAGCTTTAGTGGGAGGTATTTGATGGCGTGTAAGTCATCACCACGGGCCATGTGGATATGGAGGAGGAAATCCTCGATCCATACCGTGGGATATGTTGTGCCGTCGTATGATTCAATATTTACACGTTTGAAACCTTCTGGGATTTGATGATCCATTACTTCGTCTATGAAGCATAAGGGATGTGTGGCGCCTCTGTATTGGGCTATATCGCGACGCAGCTCGAATGGGTCTTGCCCGCTATGTTCGGCCCGGCCGGATTTACTTTTACTGTATCCGGCGTGACGTTCATCGTCTCGCATTGTGGCGCGCCCTCGTGATCTGTAGATCGATCTTGCATGCTTTGCTTTGTCCCCCAATATGCCTCGCAGGTCTAGCGCATCTCCCCATGCCTTTTTATTTGAATGACATCGGGGTGCAGGCTGAGTTTTTGGCTGGAATGCCTCTCTATAGCGGCCACGAGGTGGCCGATTAGCCGCGTCATACGCTTCTTCCTCCAGTCGGGGTAGCAACCTGCATTTTGGGTAACTCTTGGAGGGGAGCTCTGTTGGAAATATGCCCTAGAGGCAATAATAAATTGATTATTATCACATTTCCTTGTTCATGATAATCGTTTATTATCCATGCTAGAATTGTATTGATAGGAAACTCAGATACATGTGTGGATACATAGACAACACCATGTCCCTAGTAAGCCTCTAGTTGACTGGATCGTTGATCAATAGATGGTTACGGTTTCCTGACCATGGACATTGGATGTCATTGATAACGGGATCACATCATTAGGAGAATGATGTGATGGACAAGACCCAATCCTAAGCATAGCACTAGATCATATAGTTCGTATGCTAAAGCTTTTCTAATGTCAAGTATCATTTCCTTAGACCATGAGATTGTGCAACTCCCGGATACCGTAGGAGTGCTTTGGGTGTGCCAAACGTCACAACGTAACTGGGTGGCTATAAAGGTACACTATGGGTATCTCCGAAAGTGTCTGTTGGGTTGGCACGAATCGAGATTGGGATTTGTCACTCCGTGTGACGGAGAGGTGTCTCTGGGCCCACTCGATAGGACATCATCATAATGTGCACAATGTGATCAAGGAGTTGATCACGGGATGATGTGTTACGAAACGAGTAAAGAGACTTGCCGGTAACGAGATTGAACAAGGTATCGGGATACCGACGATCGAATCTCGGGCAAGTATCGTACCGCTAGACAAAGGAACTTGTATACGGGATTGATTAAGTCCTTGACATCGTGGTTCATCCGATGAGATCATCATGGAACATGTGGGAGCCAACATGGGTATCCAGATCCCGCTGTTGGTTATTGGCCGGAGAGTCATCTCGGTCATGTCTGCATGTCTCCCGAACCCGTAGGGTCTACACACTTAAGGTTCGGTGACGCTAGGGTTATAGAGATATTAGTATGCGGTAACCCAAAAGTTGTTCAGAGTCCCGGATGAGATCCCGGATGTCACGAGGAGTTCCAGAATGGTCCGGAGGTAAAGAATTATATATAGGAAGTGCTATTTCGGCCATCGGGACAAGTTTCGGGGTCACCGGTATTGTACCGGGACCACCGGAAGGGTCCCAGAGGTCCACCGGGTGGGGCCACCTGCCCTGGGGGGGCACATGGGCTGTAGGGGGTGCGCCTTGGCCTACATGGGCCAAGGGCACCAGCCCCAAGAGGCCCATGCACCAAGAGAAGAGGGGAAAGGGAGAGTCCTAAAGGGGGAAGGCACCTCCGAGGTGCCTTGGGGAGGATGGACTCCTCCCCCCCTTGGCCGCACCCTTCCTTGGAGGAAGGGGCAAGGCTGCACCCTCCCCCTCTCCCTTGGCCCTATATATAGTGGGGGAAAGGGAGGGCAATCTAACCTAAGCCCTGGCGCCTTCCTCTCCCTCCAATGACACATCTCCCTCCTCCCGCAGCGCTTGGCGAAGCCCTGTTGGAATCCCGCTACTTCCACCACGCCGTCGTGCTGCTGGATCTCCATCAACCTCTCCTCCCCCTTGATGGATCAAGAAGGAGGAGACGTTGCTGCTCCGTACATGTGTTGAACGCGGAGGTGCCGTCCGTTCGGCGCTAGGATCATCGGTGATTTGGATCACGACGAGTACGACTCCATCAACCCCGTTCTCTTGAACGCTTCCGCGCGCGATCTACAAGGGTATGTATATCCACTCCTCCCTCATTGCTAGATGACTCCATAGATAGATCTTGGTGACACGTAGGAAAATTTTGGATTTATGCTACGTTCCTCAACAGTGGTATCAGAGCTAGGTCTATGCGTAGTTTCTATGCACGAGTAGAACTCAAAGTAGTTATGGGCGTTGATTTTGTTCAATATGCTTGCCATTACTAGTCTTATCTTGATTCGGCGGCATCGTGGGATGAAGCGGCCCGGACCGACCTTACACGTACTCTTACGTGAGACAGGTTCCACCGACTGACATGCACTAGTTGCATAAGGTGGCTAGCGGGTGCCAGTCTCTCCCACTTTAGTCGGATCGGATTCGATGAAAAGGGTCCTTATGAAGGGTAAATAGCAATTGGCATATCACGTTGTGGTCTTTGCGTAGGTAAGAAATGTTCTTGCTAGAAACCCATAGCAGCCACGTAAAACATGCAAACAACAATTAGAGGACGTCTAACTTGTTTTTGCAGGGTATGCTATGTGATGTGATATGGCCAAAAGGATGTGATGAATGATATATGTGATGTATGAGATTGATCATGTTCTTGTAATAGGAATCACGACTTGCATGTCGATGAGTATGACAACCGGCAGGAGCCATAGGAGTTGTCTTAATTTATTTATGACCTGCGTGTCAACATAAACGTCATGTAATTCTTTACTTTATTGCTAACCGTTAGTTGTAGTAGTAGAAGTAATAGTTGACGAGACAACTTCAAGAAGACACGATGATGGAGATCATGGTGTCATGCCGGTGACAAGATGATCATGGAGCCCCAAGATGGAGAGCAAAGGAGCTATATGATACTGGCCATATCATGTCACTATTATTTGATTGCATGTGATGTTTATCATGTTTATACATCTTATTTGCTTAGAACGACGGTAGTAAATAAGATGATCCCTCATTAAAATTTCAAGAAAGTGTTCCCCCTAACTGTGCACCGTTGCGACAGTTCGTTGTTTCGAAGCACCACGTGATGATCAGGTGTGATAGATTCTAACGTTCACATACAACGGGTGTAAGACAGATTTACACACGCAAAACACTTAGGTTGACTTGACGAGCCTAGCATGTGTACGGACATGGCCTCGGAACACAAGAGACCGAAAGGTCGAGCATGAGTCGTATGGTAGATACGATCAACATGAAGATGTTCACCGATGTTGACTAGTCCGTCTCACGTGATGATCGGACACAGCCTAGTTGACTCGGATCATGTAATCACTTAGATGATTAGAGGGATGTCTATCTGAGTGGGAGTTCATAAGATGAACTTAATTATCCTGAACATAGTCAAAGGTCTTCGCAAATTATGTCGTAGCTCGTGCTTTATTTCTACTATTTAGATATGTTCCTAGAGAAAATTTAGTTGAAAGTTGATAGTAGCAATTATGCGGACTAGGTCTGTAAACTGAGGATTGTCCTCATTGCTTCATAGAAGGCTTATGTCCTTAATGCACCGCTCAGTGTGCTGAACCTCGAACGTCGTCTGTGGATGTTGCGAACATCTGACATACACATTTTGATAACTACGTGATAGTTCAGTTAAACGGTTTAGAGTTGAGGCACCGAAGACGGTTTTGAAACGTCGCAAAACATATGAGATGTTTTGAGGGCTGAAATTGGGATTTCAGGCTCGTGCCCACGTCAAGAAGTATAAGACCTCCGACGATTTTCTTAGCCTGCAAACTAAGGGAGAAAAGCTCAATTGTTGAGCTTGTGCTTAGATTGTCTGAGTACAACAATCATTTGAATCAAGTGGGAGTTGATCTTCCAGATAAGATAGTGATGTTTCTCCGAAGTCATTACCACCAAGCTGCTAGAGCTTCGTGATGAACTATAATGTATCGGGGACATATATGATGATCCTTGAGATATTCGCGATGTTTGACACCACAAAAGTAGAAATCAAGAAGGAGCATCAATTGTTGATGGTTTTGAAACCACTAGTTTCAAGGAGGGCAAGGGCAATAAGGGATGCTTCATGAAACGGCAAATCAGCTGCTGCTCTAGTGAAGAAACCCAAGGTTGAACCCAAACCCGAGACTAAGTGCTTTTGTAATAAGGGGAACAGCCACTGGAGCAGAATTACCCTAGATACTTGGTAGATGAGAAGGCTGGCAAGGTCGATAGAAGTATATTGGATATACATTGTGTTGATGTGTACTTTACTAGTACTCCTAGTAGCACTAGGGTATTAGATACCGGTTCGGTTGCTAAAGTGTTAGTAACTCGAAATAAAAGCTACGGAATAAACGGAGACTAGCTAAAGGTGAGCTGACGATATGTGTTGGAAGTGTTTCCAATGTTGATATGATCAAGCATCGCACGCTCCCTCTACCATCGAGATTGGGGTTAAACCTAAATAATTGTTATTTGGTGTTTGCGTTGAGCATAGACATGATTGGATTACGTCTATCGCAATACGATTATTCATTTAAGGAGAATAATGGTTACTCTGTTTATTTGAATAATACCTTCGATGGTCTTACACCTAAAATGAATGGTTTATTGAATCTCGATCGTAGTGATACACATGTTCATGCCAAAAGATATAGGATAGTAATGATAGTACCACCTACTTGTGGCACTGCCACGTAAGTCATATCGGTATAAAACGCATGAAGAAGCTCCATGTTGATGGATCTTTGGGCTCACTCGTTTTGAAAAGTTTGAGGCATGCAAACCATGTCTATTGGTGTATATGCATGAAGAAACTCCATGCAAATGGAGCGTTTGGACTCACTTGATTTTGAATCACTTGAGACATGCAAATCATACCACATGGGCAAGATGACTGAAAGCCTCGTTTTCAGTAAAATGGAACTAGAAAGCAACTTGTTGGAAGTAATACATTTTGATGTGTGCAGTCCAATGAGTGCTGAGGCATGTAGTGGATATCGTTATGTTCTTACTTCACAGATGATTTGAGTAGATGTTGAGTATATTTACTTGATGAATCACGATTCTGAATTATTGAAAGGTTCAAGTAATTTCAGGGTGAAGTTGAAAGATCGTCGTGACAAGAGGATAAAATATCTATGATATGATCATAGAGATGAATATCTGAATTACGAGTTTGGCACAGAATTAAGACATTGTGGAAATTGTTTCACAACTAATACAGCCTGTAACACCACAGTGTGATGGTGTGTCCGAACATCATAACTGCACCCTATTGGATATGATGCATACCATGATGTCTCTTATCGAATTACCACGATAGTTTATGGGTTAGGCATTAGAGACAACCACATTCACTTTAAAAAGGGGCACCACGTAATTCCGATGAGATGACACCGTATGAATTATGGTTTAGAGAAAACCTAAGTTGTCATTTCTTAAAAGTTTGGGGCTGCGACGCTTATGTGAAAAAGTTTCAGGCTGATAAGCTCGAACCCAAAGCGGATAAATGCATCTTCATAGGACACCCAAAATAGTTGGGTATACCTCCTGTCTCAGATTCGAAAGCAATAAGGGATTGTTTCTAGAATCGGGTCCTTTCTCGAGGAAAAGTTTCTCTCGAAAGAATTGATTGGGAGGATGGTGGAGACTTGATGAGGTTATTGAACCGTCACTTCAACTAGTGTATAGCAGGGCACAAAGAGTTGTTCCTACGGCACCTACACCAATTGAAGTGGAAGCTTATGATAGTGATCATGAAACTTCAGATCAAGTCACTACCAAACCTCGTAGGTCGACAAGGATGCGTACTACTTCAAAGTGGTACGTAACCCTGTCTTGGAAGTCATGTTGCTAGACAACAATGAACCTACGAGCTATGGAGAAGCGGTGGTGGGCCTGGATTCCGATAAATGGCTCAAGACCATAAAATCCGAGAGAGGATCCATGTATGAAAACAAAGTGTAGACTTTGGAAGAACTACTTGATGGTCGTAAGGTTGTTGAGTACAGATGGATTTTAAAAGGAAGACGGACAATGATGGTAAATGTCACCATTAAGAAAGCTCGACTTGTCGTTAAGATGTTTCCCGACAAGTTCAAGGAGTTGACTACGATGAGACTTTCTCACTCGTAGCGATGCTAAGAGTCTGTTGGAATTATATTAGCGATTACTGCATTATTTATGAAATCTTGCAGATAGGATGTCGAAACATTGTTTCCTCGACGATTTTCTTGAGGAAAGGTTGTATGTGATACAACCGGAAGGTTTTGTCAATCCTGAAAGATGCTAATAAGTATGCAAAGCTCCAGTAATCCTTCTAAGGACTGGAGTAAGCATCTTGGAGTTGGAATGTACGCTTTGATGAGATGATCAAAGATTTTGGGTTTATACAAAGTTTATGAGAAACTTGTATTTCCAAAGAAGTGAGTGGGAGCACTATAGAATTTCTGATGAGTATATGTTGTTGACATATTATGGATCAGAAATAACGTAGGATTTCTGGAAAGCATATAGGGTTATTTGAAAGTGTTTTTCAATGGAAGGCCTGAATTAAGCTACTTGAACATTGAGCATCAAGATCTATGAGGATAGATCAAAACGCTTAATGGTACTTTCAAATGAGCACATACCTTGACATGATCTTGAAGGTGTTCAAGATGGATCAGTCAAAGAAGGAGTTCTTGCCTGAGTGGTAAGGTATGAAGTTAAGACTTAAAGCTCGACCACGGCAGAATAGAAAGAAAGGACGAAGGTCGTCCCCTATGCTTAAGACATAGGCCCTACAGTATGCTATGTTGTGTACCGCACCTGAAATGTGCCTTGCCATGAGTCAGTCAAGGGGTACAAGAGTGATCCAAGAATGGATCACAAGACAGCGGTCAAAGTTATCCTTAGTAACTAGTGGACTAAGGAATTTTCTCGATTATGGAGGTGGTAAAAGAGTTCGTCGTAAAGGGTTACGTCGATGCAAGCTTAACACCTATCCGGATAGCTCTGAGTAGAGATACCGGATACATATAATGGAGCAACAATTTAGAATAGCTCCAAGTAGAACAGTTATTTGGAATGGCTCCAAATGTAGCGTAGTAGTTGCATCTAGGAGATGACATAGAGATTTGTAAAGCGCACACGGATCTGAAAGGTTCAGACCCATTGACTATAACCTCTCTCACAAGCATAACATGATCAAACCCAGAACTCATCGAGTGTTAATCACATGGTAAATGTGAACTAGATTATTGACTCTAGTAAACTCTTTGGGTGTTAGTCACATGGGGATGTGACCTTGAGTGTTAATCACATATCGATGTGAACTAGATTATTGACTCTAGTGCAAGTGGGAGACTGTTGGAAATATGCCCTAGAGGCAATAATAAATTGATTATTATTATATTTCCTTGTTCATGATAATCGTTTATTATCCATGCTAGAATTGTATTGATAGGAATCTCAGATACATGTGCGGATAGATAGACAACACCATGTCCCTAGTAAGCCTCTAGTTGACTGGCTCGTTGATCAATAGATGGTTACGGTTTCCTGACCATGGACATTGGATGTCATTGATAACGGGATCACATCATTAGGAGAATGATGTGATGGACAAGACCCAATCCTAAGCATAGCACTAGATCGTGTAGTTCGTATGCTAAAGCTTTTCTAATGTCAAGTATCATTTCCTTAGACCATGAGATTGTGCAACTCCCGGATACCGTAGGAGTGCTTTGGGTGTGACAAATGTCACAACGTAACTGGGTGGCTATAAAGGTACACTACGGGTATCTCCGAAAGTGTCTGTTGGGTTGGCACGAATCGAGACTGGGATTTGTCACTCCGTGTGACGGAGAGGTGTCTCTGGGCCCACTCGGTAGGACATCATCATAATGTGCACAATGTGATCAAGGAGTTGATCACGGGGTGATGTGTTATGAAACGAGTAAAGAGACTTGCCGGTAACGAGATTGAACAAGGTATCGGGATACCGACGATCGAATCTCGGGCAAGTATCGTACCGCTAGACAAAGGGAATTGTATACGGGATTGATTAAGTCCTTGACATCGTGGTTCATCCGATGAGATCATCGTGGAACATGTGGGAGCCAACATGGGTATCCAGATCCCGCTGTTGGTTATTGGCCGGAGAGTCATCTCGGTCATGTCTGCATGTCTCCCGAACCCGTAGGGTCTACACACTTAAGGTTCGGTGACGCTAGGGTTATAGAGATATTAGTATGCGGTAACCCGAATGTTGTTCGGAGTCCTGGATGAGATCCCGGACGTCACGAGGAGTTCCGGAATGGTCCGGAGGTAAAGAATTATATATAGGAAGTGCTATTTCGGCCATCGGGACAAGTTTCGGGGTCACCGGTATTGTACGGGGACCACCGAAAGGGTCCCGGGGGTCCACCGGGTGGGGCCACCTGTCCCGGGGGGCCACATGGGCTGTAGGGGGTGCGCCTTGGCCTACATGGGCCAAGGGCACCAGCCCCAAGAGGCCCATGCGCTAAGAGAAGAGGGGAAAGGGAGAGTCTTAAAGGGGGAAGGCACCTCCGAGGCCGCACCCTTGGCCGCACCCTTCCTTGGAGAAGGGGCAAGGCTGTGCCCTCCCCCTCTCCCTTGGCCCTATATATAGTGGGGGAAAGGGAGGGCAATCTAACCTAAGCCCTGGCGCCTCCCTCTCCCTCCCATGACACATCTCCCTCCTCCCGCAGCGCTTGGCGAAGCCCTGTTGGAATCCCGCTACTTCCACCACGCCGTCGTGCTGCTGGATCTCCATCAACCTCTCCTCCCCCCTTGCTGGATCAAGAAGGAGGAGACGTTGCTGCTCCGTATGTGTGTTGAACGCGGAGGTGCCGTCCGTTCGGCGCTAGGATCATCGGTGATTTGTATCACGACAAGTACGACTACATCAACCCCGTTCTCTTGAACGCTTCCGCGCGCGATCTACAAGGTTATGTAGATCCACTCCTCCCTCGTTGCTAGATGACTCCATAGATAGATCTTGGTGACACGTAGGAAAATTTTGAATTTATGCTACGTTCCCCAACAAGCTCGAGTTTATGTTCCACGGCCGCGAGGACTTCAGTCCATCTGTCAGCTAGCAGATCTTGATCAGCTTGAAGCTGCTGCTGCTTTTTCTTAAGGCTATTTGCCGTGGCTATATGACGGCGTTTGAAGCGCTCTTGTTCGACGGGATCCTTTGGCACGGCGAATTCGTCGTCGCCGAGGCTTGCCTCGTCTTCGAAGGGGGGCATGTAATTATCATCCTCCGCCTCTCCATCTGCCGCTCTCTCAGGAGGGCTGGCTCTTCCATCCTCCAGCTCTAAATCTTGCTGGAGGGGATTGTTGTTGTCTATGGCACTATCCGGAGTGTTATTATCTCCTGTGCCGGTATCACCACTTTTGCTTTGGCGGGACTTAAAGCGGCACCACTGACGTCGGCGCTTGGGTTGCATCTTGGAGGGGTCATCCTCTGCTATCTCGTCGCCATTGCCTTCTTTGGGTGTATCCACTATGTATATATCGTATGATGAGGTGGCTGTCCAGTGCCATGTGGGCAGTGGTTCCTCTTCGTCTCCCGCATCGTCATCCATACCGTCGATGTCTTCGGAGTCGAAGTCGAGCATGTCGGTTAAGTCATCGACAGTGGCTACTAAGTGGGTGGTGGGTGGGCCACGAATTTCTTCGTTGTCCGCATCCCAGTCCTGCCGGACATAGTTCGGCCAGGATCCTCCTGACAAGGAGAGAGACCTTAATAAGTTAGTATGTCGCCAAAGGGCGAGTGCTGAAAAATATCCGTGGAGGTAAACTCCATGATCGGCGCCCAATCGGATTCGATAGGAACGGGCGCAAGCGGCTCGGAGTCCGTGGCCGAAGAAGGATCCGGCAGTTTAACAACACGGCTCTCATGCAAGGTAAGGTCGATGTTTGGCTCGATCGCCGCAGAGGGTAAGGCCTCCGTGGTGGGGTCCATCCACCCGTCCATGGATGGCGCAACTGGCTCCGAATTGAGGGTTGGAGCGGCTACCTGTGCGATCTCCTGAACACTGTCCGATGGTAGAGCTAAATCGTACTCATCATGACCGTGTGACGCACAAGGCAGAGGCTCGAATCCGTCGAAGATCTAGTCTCCACGGATATCGGCCGTGTAGTTTAAGCTCCCAAACCTGACCTGGTGGCCAGGGGCGTAACTTTCAATCTGCTCCAGATGGCCAAGCGAATTGGCCCGCAGTGCAAAGCCGCCGAACATGAAGACCTGTCCGGGGAGAAAAGTCTCACCCTGGACTGCATCGCTATCGATGATAGTAGGAGCCATCAAGCCTAACGGCGACGACACAGAGGAACTCTCAAAGAAAGCACCAATGTCGGTGTCAAAACCGGTGAATCTAGGGTAGGGGGTCCCGAACTGTGCGTCTAAGGCGGATGGTAACAGGAGGCAGGGAACATGATGTTTTACCCAGGTTCGGGCCCTCTTGATGGAGGTAAAACCCTACGTCCTGCTTGATTAATATTGATGATATGGGTAGTACAAGAGTAGATCTACCACGAGATCAGAGAGGCTAAACCCTAGAAGCTAGCCTATGGTGTGATTGTATGTTGTAGTTGTTGTGTCCTACGGACTAAAACCCTCCGGTTTATATAGACACCGGCGAGGTTAGGGTTACACAAGGTCGGTTACAAAGGAGGAGATACACATATCCGTATTGCCTAGCTTGCCTTCCACGCCAAGTAGAGTCCCATCCGGACACGAGACGAAGTCTTAAATCTTGTATCTTCATAGTCTAACAGTCCGGCCAATGGAGATAGTCCGGCTGTCTGGAGACCCCCTAATCCAGGACTCCCTCACCCGGGATTTGCCGCACCGGGAAGGAATCAACGTTCTTGTCAAACATAGGCCTTTTTATGTCACTATTCATTTTATTAGGTCTAGAATTAATTGACTAGATTTAATTGTAGGAAACATGGCTAGCAACGATGAAGGACAGGGTTCTGGTGATTGCAACGTCTACGTGGCGGCAGACGATTATTTGAACCTTCTTGTCGAGCAACGGTTGTTGCAAGGCCCACCTGTCACATCCGAGACCGACATTGAGACCGGCGCCGAGACTGGCGTTGAGACCCAGACCGACACCGAGACTGGCGAAGCCGGTATAGAACCAAAATTGAAGAGGAGACGTCGACGCCCAAACTAGCTCATCACTACTAGACTAGTGGTCACGGAGGGGGACGACGACAATTCTGAGCCAAAAGCGCCTGCGGAAGCGCGAGCGTGCTATGGCAATCAAATAGGCTGCATCGTATGGACAACCGCCACCATCAACGATGAGAAACTAAAGAAGATAGAAAATATGAAGCACTCCCTCCTAACGAAGCTGCACCAGGTATTCTTGTTCCCGGGCTAGGATGAAAAGAAATATACTGATCCAGATAAAGATCCGGCAATGAAGAAGATAAACAAACGCGCCATGAGCAAGTTTAGTGACGTGTTGGCCGCCTGGAAAGTAAGGGTGAAAGCAAGGATCATCGACAAAAAGGAACCCTACCCCGAGATTGTAAAGGATAATCCGACAATTACGGAAGAGCAGTTTGAAATATTCAAGGCGGCTTGCGTTGCTGAAGCTGCCAAAGAAAAGTCGAAGTACATGAAGGGGCTTCAAGAGAGGAACATGGGGTGCCACCACCTCGGAAGTCGTGGTTACGCAGTGAAGAGGTCCATATGGGCCAAGGAGGACATGAAATGCGAAATTCTAGGCATCCCAGACCCCTTGGCGGAGTTCACCGTCCCACAGGAGCGTGACGTCCTCAGGGCCCAGTACCGTTGGGACCCAGTGAAGTTTTCGAGACGGACGCGGTCATGATGGAGTTCATGAGACTGCTGGTAATTTTATCTTCTGATCAATCCCACTGCATGTTTAGTCATATTTTTAAAATGATCCTTGTTCCTTTTGCAGAGAGAGCAGCACAGGATTGCGGCCGCCGTCTGAGGCGTTGACGAGGCCCAAGTGAGACACCCCATTCAATCGGGCCTTGAACATATTGAAAGGAATCCCAGTGGATACTCGACTGTCGTATGGATGCATGCACGGCGTCGGAGACAGCGCCACATGGAAGAAGTACTACCGTGAGACCACGGAGGATAGAAAGGAAAGACAGAGGTTAAAGGAAGAAAACACAAAAAGAAGGTTGAGATTGCGGTTGAGAAGCAATCAGTTGAGACAGTTGCAATAGTGGTAGCTGCCGCAAAACAGGAGATTGCAGCTTCGTATGGTGTCTTGGTTCCGGCTATCGTCAGTTGGAGCAGGCAAAATCCAAATAAAGAGGCAGCGGGCTTTCATCTTTCCGACTTCTTCGGGAGTAGCTCGACTAGCGTTGCACCTGTTCCCGCACCTGCTCCTACAACGGCTCCCGCACCTGCTCCCGCACCAGCTCCCGCACCTGCTCATAGCAGCCCGTCCTCCGTCTCTGACGTGCTCGGTGATGCTTCGCCTTTGGCTGAGCTCGACGCCCTCATGGTACCTGTCACACCAGCCCTCTTGAATAAATGTATAATATCTTGTTTCCCTTGCCTTTTGGATGTCTCACATCGTAGACATGCCTTTCAGGCCAACATAACCCCGTGCACCATATTGTACACCATCAGTGGCCAGAAGGTGGACGTGGGGAAGGCGACGATAGTGAAGTCGAGGGAACAATTGTTCCGTAGCCGGCTGCTTCCCCTTGACGTCTTCAAGGTATTCGTGGCCAGTGTCAAACCGGGCCACGAGAATTTGGATCCTCCGGTACTAAGGGGAGACGACGACGAGACCCCGTGGCGGCTTGGTGATTGCAAGAGGTGGGTCCTCTTGGGGCCAAAGAGTCTGCTTCGTTTGGAGGTGCCCGGGAGCACACCCACAACCACGCAGCCTCAGCAAGGTATGAACATCAACACCACACCTACCCAATTAGTGTCGCCTGTCGTGTTGGGTGATAGTGGACGGGGTGAGGAAGAGGCTCCATTAGTTGCTAATGACGTCATCGATGTCGAAGGAGCAATGCATGATATCGATACCATCAATGAGGATGAGGATGACGATGACACTCTATAGTTTCACAATACTGGCGCCTATGATGACGGAGGATTGATGGCTCAGCAGTATGAGTACTCAGGGTTTGAGCGTCATGAGTCGGTGCCTGAATTGCCGGAGGATTAACGTATTATAGACAACCTTCCAGTAACAAAGAATCGTAGGAAGAGACCGAGGAAAGGCAACAAAGCTGCTTCTATGATACAGCCGCCTCAGGAGCCTCGGGTTCAAGACCGTATAGCTATCCCTGGTGAGGCAAAATGTCATATCCCCAGTCATCCGATCCTACCTAAGGCAGCGGTAGAGGCTATATACGACGATCTAAGGAGACTTCATGATGATGTGTTGCAGAGAGAGAAAAGCCTAATCGCCTCAGAAAATCCAGGATACCCACTCTACATGGTTAACATGCAGCGGCAAAGGTTGTGCATCGACACATTCCCCATGGAGAAGTTCTTCCTTCGATTCGATTACATCTTCGACATGTTTCACTTGAAAATGCTGGATTTCACATTTGTCTGCTTTTTTGCCTTATACATGAACTACCTCATCGGGAGTGAGCAGATACCTTATATTTGTGTCGCTGACCCGTACTTCATGCACGAGGGCTTCTTGGCAGTCTTCCCAGAGCACCGTGAATACGCGAGGGACTACATCGTCGATTTCATGCTCGCCAATAAGGACAAAAGGAGATGATTCTCGTGCCTTATCATCCCATGTAAGTCATCCACGCGGATATCTTTGCTTCGATTTCAATCAGTCATTTGCATGGTGGAGGCTAATTTGAGGTGTACTTATTTTACGCAGCCACGGGCACGCCGTCCTCATCATCCTTTACCCCCAATTCTCCCACACTCTTTACTTGGACTCGTCGAAGAACATGAACAAAAAGGATTACACCCACATCAAGTATGTTCTCGACAGTGCTATCTTTATCTACGGCGTACGGGGTGGAGAGATCAAGACCAGGAAGACAAGGAACCGCAGGCCCGCCTTCGGCCATAAGACCGACTTCTGCTACATCCAGCAACCGAGTGGTACTCTTAGTGATGGATTCTATGTCCTACACCACATGCTGGAGTATAGACGGGATCAGCAGAACCTTTGCATGTCACCTACATCCGGCGATGCCCATATTCTGTAATGGGCAAAGAACCTAGGAGATATCCCGGATCATCGACTTCGAGCTGAGTTCTATCACATCCAGCGTGAACTTGCCCAAATCATCATGAAGGAGGTCCTCGAAAAAACAGGGATGTTCTACGAAGAAGGGCAAATGTCGTGGGAAGTCGTCCGAACACGCGTAGCCGCTCAGCGTCTCGACCTGAAGCCTTTCACTAAGCTCGGGGACTATCTCCCTGACTTGGATGAATGGACGATATGTTGGAGTGATTGACGATATATGACAATGTGTCCATTTAGTCCATACTTTCCGTATGAAAAAACTTTGAGTTATGCACGACAAAACTTTATTTACGAAGATCACTCTAGTTAGGGCATTTTGAGTACATGAACTTTGTTATTTATGCTTATGATATGTTGCTTCTATTTTTGCCAAGTTTGCCTCTTTCCATTGCTCAACTATATATGTTGCATATCATCGACTCATGTGATGATGCAGGTGCATAGATCATCGATGGTGAAGAAGTGCTACACCAGGAGTATACGACGAGTGGCCGGAGTGTCAGGCCCAGGTGTACCGGTTTCCGGTTTCCGAGCGATAGCCAGTAGTTAGTTTAGGTTCACGCTAGTGTGAGAGAGGGATACGAACTAACGCCTCAAGAAGTACTACATTATGTATGATGAGACATGTCATGTAACTTGTATAGCTATATCATGATTATGATGTCACGACATTATTTGTGTTGGATGATATGATGAGACTATTATGTGTATGATATGATGAGCATATTGCATGTCTATGATATGATTAGAATATTGTATAAAACCTGTACAAAAACATCGCAAATACACAACAAAAAAAGATATGAGAAAATATAGTAGTAGCACTCTTTAGCGCTGGACAGGAAAACCTACTGCTGAAGCACTTAGCAGTAGCGCTGGTATCTAAAGCACTACCGCTAAGTAGGTACAGCAATAGCGTGTGTCAAACAACGCTATTGATAAACGTTAGCTGTAGTGCCATATCAGTAGAACGGTGCCCCACGCTACTGATAGCCCTTAGACTCGCGCTATTGCTAGGCATTTCCCTAGTAGTGATAGGACCCCGCTGCCACGGGAGGGTAGGACAAAAGATCTCATGCAAGTTCTTTCCATAAGCACGTATCACTATTTACGGAATACATGCCTACATTATATTTATGAACTGGAGGGTATCGCCCTAGGTTATGACTGTCACATGATGAATATCATCCAACAAATCATCGATCTAATGCCTACGAATTTCTCTTATATTGTTCTTGCTAAGTTACCACTGCTATCATTACTGTTGCACTTGCTACAAAATTACTGCTATCACTGTTACCGTTACTATTGTTGCTGCTACTATTATCAAAACTATCATACTAGTTTGCTACTGATCACTTTGCTGCAGATAATTAATCTCTAGGTGTGGTTGAATTGACAAATCAGCTGCTAATACTTGCAGATATTCTTTGGCTCGTCGAATCTATAAATTTAGGTTGAATACTCTACCCTCAAAAGCTGTTCCGATCCCCTATACTTGTGGGTTATCAGTCTTTCATAGAAAAACTCTTATTCAAGTTCATTTCCAATCAACAATATGTCATCCACATATAATACTCCCTCCGTTCACTTTTGTAAGTCGTTTCAGACAACTCAAAATAGGCTGTTTTGCACATTGTCTGAAATGTCTTCAAGGTCTTACAAAAGTGAACAGAGGGAGTATTAGAAATGCTACAGAGCTCCCACTCACTTTCATGTAAATACAGGCTTCTCTGAAAGTCTGTATAAAACCATATGCTTTGATCACCTCATCAAAGCGTATATTCCAACTCCGAGATGCTTGCACCAGTCCATAGATGGATCACTGGAGCTTGCACACTTTGTTAGCACCTTTAGGATCGACAAAACCTTCTGGTTGCATCATATACAACTCTTCTTTAAGAAATCCGTTAAGGAATGGAGTTTTGATGTCCATTTGCTAGATTTCATAATCATAAATTGTGGCAATTGCTAACATGATTCGGACAGACTTAAGCATCGCTATGGGTGAGAAGGTCTCATCATAGCCAACTCCTTGAACTTGTCGAAAACCTTTTGCGACAAGTCAAGCTTTGTAGACAGTAACATTACCATCAGCGTCAGTCTTCTTCTTGAAGATCCATTTATTCTCTATGGCTTGCCGATCATCAGGCAAGTCCACTAAAGTCCATACTTTGTTCTCATACATGGATCCTATCTCAGATTTCATGGCCTCAAGCCATTTATCAAAATATGGGCTCATTATAGCTTCTTCATAGTTTGTAGGTTCATCATGGTCTAGTAACGTGACTTCTAGAACAGGATTATCGTACCACTCTGGTGCAGATCATGCTCTAGTTGACCTACAAGGTTCAGTAGTAACTTGATCTGAAGTTTCATGATCATTATCATTAGCTTCCTCCCTAGTTGGTGTAGGCATCATTTGAACGGTTTTCTGTGATGACCTACCTTCCAATTCGAGAGAAGGTATAATTAACTCATCAAGTTCTACTTTCCTCCCACTCACTTCTTTCGAGAGAAACTCCTTTTCTAGAAAGTTTCCATTCTTGGCAACAAATATTTTGCCTTCGGATTTGTGGTAGAAGGTGTACCCAATTGTTTCCTTAGGGTATCCTATGAAGACACATTTCTCCGATTTGGGTTTGAGCTTATCAGGATGAAGCCTTTTGACATAAGTGTCGCAACCCCAAAGTTTAAGAAATGACAACTTCGGTTTCTTGCCAAACCACAATTCATACGGTGTCATCTCAAAGGATTTAGACAGTGCCCTATTTAATGTGAATGAAGCTGTCTCTAATGCATAACCCCAAACGATAGTGGTAAATCGGTAAGAGACATCGTTGATCGCACCATATCTAATAAAGTACGGTTACGATGTTCGGACACACCATTACGTTGTGGTGTTCCAGGTAACGTGACTTGTGAAACTATTCCACATTGTTTTAAATGAAGGCCAAACTCGTAAGTCAAATATTCGCCTCTGCGATCGGATCATAGAAACTTTATTTTCTTGTTACTATGATTCTCCACTTCACTCTGAAATTCTTTGAACTTTTCAAATATTTCAGACTTGTGTTTCATTAAGTAGATATACCCATATCTTCTCAAATCATCTGTGAAGGTCGGAAAATAACGATACCCGTCGTGAGCCTCAACACTCATCGAACCGCATACATCTGTATGTATTATTTCTGTTAAGTCATTAGCTCACTTCATTGTTCTGGAGAACGGAGTTTTAGTCATCTTGCCCATGAGGCATGGTTCACAAATAGCAAATGATTCATAATGGAGTGATTCTAGAAGCCCATCTGCATGGGAGTTTCTTCATGCGCTTTACACCAATATGACCTAAACGGTAGTGCCACAAATATGTTGCAGTATCATTATCAAATTTGCATCTTTCGGCATCAATATTATGAATATGTGTATCACCACAATCAAGATTCAACAAAAATAGACCACTCTTCAAGGGTGCATGACCATAAAAGATATTACTCATATAAATAGAACAATCATTATTCTCTAATTTAAATGAATAATCGTCTCACACTAAACAAGATCCAGATATAATGTTCATGCTCAACGCTGGCACCAAATAACTATTATTCCGGTCTAAAACTAACCCCGAAGGTAGATGTAGAGGTAGCGTGCCGACGACGATCACATCGACCTTGGAACCATTCCCGACGTGCATCGTCACCTCGTCCTTAGCCAATCTCCATTTAATCTGTAGCCCCTGTTTTGAGTTACAAATATGAGCAACCTAACCAGTATCAAATACCCAGGCGCTACTACGAGCATTAGTAAGCTACACATCCATAACATGTATATCAAATATACCTTTGTTCACTTTTCCATCCTTCTTATCCGCCAAATACTTGGCGCAGTTCCGCTTCCACTGACCAGTCCTTTTGCAGTAGAAGCACTCAGTTTCAGGCTTGGGTCCAGATTTGGGCTTCTTCCCGGCAGTGGCAACTTGCTTGCCATTCGTCTTGAAGTTCCCCTTCTTTCCCTTGCCCTTTTTCTTGAAACTAGTGGTCTTGCTAACCATCAACACTTGATGCTCCTTCTTGATTTCTACCTCCACAACTTTGAGAATTGAGAAGAGCTCAAGAATTGTCTTGTCCATAGCTTGGATATTATAGTTCATCATGAAGCCTTTGTAGCTTGGTGGTAGTGATTGAAGAACTCCGTCAGTAACACTATCATCTAGAAGATTAACTCCCAGCTGAGTCAAGTGATTATGATGCTGATATGTCTCCAACGTATCTATAATTTTTTATTGTTCCATGCTATTATATTATCATTCTTGGATGTTTTATAATCATTTTATAGTCATTTTATATCATTTTTTGGTACTAACCTATTGACATAGTGCCAAGTGCTAGTTGCTGTTTTTTGCATGTTTTTTACATCGCAAGAAATCAATACCAAATGGAGTCCAAACTCAGCAAAACTTTTTGTGTTTTTTTGGACCAGAAGACATCCAATGGGCCAGAGAAGTGCTTGGGGGGGTGCTCCGAGGGGAGCACAACCCACCAGGGCGCGTCTGGAGGCCCAGGCGCGCCCTGGTGAGTTGTGCCCACCTCGGGTGGCCCTTGGACCGCATCTTTACTCTATAAATACCCCAATATTCAGAAACCCTAGGGGAGTTGACAAAAATCAATTCCAGCCACCGCAAGTTCCAGAAACACCAGATCCAATCTAGACACCATCACAGAGGGGTTCATCATGTCCATTGGCGCCTCTCCGATGATGCGTGAGTAGTACTTTGTCGACCTTCAGGTCCGTGGTTAGTAGCTAGATGGCTTCCTCTCTCTCTCATTTGATTCCCAATACAATGGTTTCTTGGAGATCCATATGATGTAATTCCTTTGCGGTGTGTTTGTTGGGATCCGATGAACTTTGAGTTTATGATCATATCTATCTCTTTTTATCCATGAAAGTTATTTGAGTCTTCCTTGATCTCTTATAGCCTCGTACTTCTTCTCTGATATTTGGGTTTTGTTTGGCCAACTTGATCTATTTATCTTGCAATGGGAAGAGGTGCTTTGTGATAGGTTCGATCTTATGGTGCTTGATCCTAGTGACAGACGGGGAACCGACATGTATGTATCATTGCTATTAAGGATAACAAGATGGGGTTTATTTATACATAAATAGATCTTGTCTATATCATGTCATCGTTCTTATTGTATTACTCTGTTTCTCCATGAACTTAATACACTAGATGCATGCTGGATAGCGGTCGATGTGTGGAGTAATAGTAGTAGATGTAGGCAGGAGTCGGTCTACTAATCTTGGATGTGATGCCTATATAATGATCATTGCTTGGATATCGTCATGATTATTTGAAGTTATATCAATTGCCCAACAGTAATGTGTTTACCCACCATTTGCTATTTTCCTCGAGAGAAGCCACTAGTGAAAACTACGACCCCCGGGTCTCTTCTTTAATATTTTTGCCTTGCGATCTATTTCCCTTTGCTTTTATTTTCAGATCTATTAAACCAAAATTACAAAACTACCTTGCTGCAATTTATTTTATTCCATATCTATTTATCCCATCTATCATATTTTTATCACGTCCGTTTGCCAATTTCTGGCGCCGTTACCTGGAAGGGATTGACAACCCCTTTAACACGTTAGGTTGCGAGTCTTTGTTATTTGTGTGCAGGTGCTATTCACGTAGTGTTGCTTGGTTCTCCTACTAGTTTGATAACCTTGGTCTCATCAATGAGGGAAATACCTACCATCGTTGTGCTGCATCATCCCTTCCTCTTTGAGGAAATACCGACGTAGTCTAGCGGACATCAAATACCCAGACATTTTGAGTATGTGTTCACTAACAGGACTGTTCTCCTCCATCTTGCAGCTATAGAACTTGTTGGAGACTTCATATTTCTCAACTCGGGCATTTGCTTGAAATAGTAACTTCAACTCCTGGAACATCTCATATGGTCCATGACATTCAAAATGTCTTTGAAGTCCCGATTCTAAGCCGTAAAGCATGGCACACTGAACTATTGATGACCCACAAGTATAGGGGATCAATTGTAGTCCTTTCGATAAGTAAGAGCGTCGAACCCAACAAGGAGTAGAAGGAAATGACAAGTGGTTTTTAGCAAGGTAATGTCTGCAAGCACTGAAATTGTAAGTAGTGAGTAGTTTGATAGCAAGATAATTTGTAACGAGCAAGTAATAGTATTAGTAACAAAAGTGCAGCAAGGTACCCAATCCTTTTGAGGCAAAGGACAGGCCAGAACAATCTCTTATGATAAGCAAAGTGTTCTTGAGGGTAGACGGGAATTTCATCTAGTCACTTCATCATGTTGGTTTGATTTGTGTTCGCTACTTTGATAATTTGATATGTGTGTGGATCGGTGCTTAGGTGATGTTCTTACTTGAACAAACCTCCTATTTATGATTAACCCCCTTGGAAGCATGCACAACTATGAGAAAAGTATTAATAATAAATTCTAACCATAACATTAAACTTTTGGATCCAATCGGTCCCTTACCGAATAGCGCATAAACTAGGGTTTAAGCTTCTGTCACTCTCGCAACCCATCATCTAATAACTACTCCACAATGCATTCCCTTAGGCCCAAATATGGTGAAGTGTCATGTAGTCGACGTTCACATAACACCACTAAGGGAATCACAACATACATACCATCAAAATATCGAACACATATCAAGTTCACATGATTACTTGAAACAAGATTTCTCTCGTGACCTCGAGAACAAAAGTAACTACTCACAATTGATAATCATGCTCAAGATCAGGGGGGTATTAAATAGCATATTGGACCTGAACATATAATCTTGCACCAAATAAACCATATAGTAATCAACTACAAGATGTAGTCAACACTACTAGTCACCCACAAGTACCAATCTATAGTTCCGGTACAAAGATTGAACACAAGAGATGAACTAGGGTTTGAGAGGAGATGGTGATGTTGAAGATGTTGATGGAGATTGCCCTCCCCAAGATGGGAGAGTTGTTTGTTATGATGATGACGATGATTTCCCCCTCTGGGAGGGAAGTTCCCCTAGCGGAATCGCTCCGCCGAAGGGCAAAAGTGCTCCTGCCCAAGTTCCGCCTCGAGACGGCAGCCCTTCGTCCCAAAAGTCCTCTCCTTATTTTTTCTAGGTCAAAATGACTTATATACTAGAAGATGGGCACTGAAGGTGGGATGGGTTGAGCACAACCCACAAGGCGCGCCTGGGGGGCCAGGCGCGCCCTGGTGTCTTGTGCTCACCAGGTGCCCCCCTCTGTTAGTTATTTGCTCCAGTATTTCTTATTTATTCCATAAAAATTCCTCGTGAAGTTTTGTCTCATTTGGTGTTGTGCAGAATAGGTAGCCTGGCGTAGCCTTTTTAGGTCTAGATTTCCAGCTGCCGGAATTCTCCCTCTTTGTGTGAACCTTGCATATTATGAGAGAAAAGACATTAGAATTACTCCAAAAAGCATTATTATGCATAAAAACAATATAAATAACAGTAGGTAAACATGATGCAAAATGGACGTATCAACTCCCATAAGCTTAGACCTCGCTTATCCTCAAGCGAAAACCGAAATCGAAAAACATGTCCACATGCTTAGAGAGAGAGGTGTCGATAAAAACAAAATACGGACATAGAAGCATCATGTGAATTATTATAACATCAACAAACTTTAACATAAAACTTTTATCATAGATTGACTTCTCATGAATAAGTAACAATTCATCACAACATTGAAGTATAAAGCATAAACTCTATTGGAAACCAACAAACTATGTTTTCAGTCAACTTTGCAACTACAATTCATCATCTTTTCAGGAAGGGTCACGTATCGGAGCCTTTAGGAAAGTCCACATACTCAACCATCATATAGTCTTCTATGATTTCTAACACTCACCACATACACATGAGCAAAACATTTCAACCGGACACGTAGAAAGATAGGGGCTTATAGGTCCGCCTCCCAACGTATTCACCTCAAGGGTGATGTCAACAATAATAACTCATTCTACCCATATCCAACTGGATATATGTGCCTAGATCTTTCCTCACCACATGATGCTTGCCAAAAGAGAAAATAAAAAGGAACAGAAAGAAGAACTTTGACTCTTGCATAAAAGTAAATACATAAAAGTAAAAGATAGGCTCTTCGTAGAGGGAAGCAGAGGTTGCCATGCGCTTTTTGTTTGTATGCTCAATCCCTTAGTGCAAAAGAACGTCATGTTATATTGCCCCTTGTGATAGCAGCCTTTATTATGCAGTCTGTCGCTTTTATTCTTCGGCATCACAAGTTCGTAGAACGCTCAATTTTCTCTTACACTAAATGATCTAACACTTTTAGAAGCAATTTTTATTGCCTTATTGCACCGATGACAACTTACTTGAAGGATCTTACTCAATCCTTAGGTAGGTATGGTGGACTCTTGAAAATAAGATTTGGGTTTAAGGGTTTTGGATGCACAAGTAGTATCTCTACTTGGTGCGAAATTTTTGGCTAGCAAAGATGGGGGGTAAACACCACATGTTGAAGGATCTATGACAATATAACTTATATGTGAATATGAACAAACATAAATCATTAAGTTGTCTTCCTTGTCCAACGTCAACAATTTTGGCATATAATATTTTGATGGGGGCTCACAATCACAAAAGATTTCCAAGATAGTATATTTGCATGTGAATCTTCTCTTCCCTTATTAATTCGTTCATGAATTGCATCATTGACCAATGTTATGTTTGTCAATCTCCAATAAAATTTTCTACTTATACTTTTCCTTATGTGGTGTCATTACTTGCCATAAGATTAGCATATGATCTTTTTCATTTATTTATTTTCTTTTTATTGAAAGAAAGCAAAACTCAAACTAAACTTTATTATATATCTCGCACACGATTACAAATATAGATCACTAAGAAAACTCTCAAAAAGAAAGGATCGAACAAAACTTTTATTCATCTGAAGCAAAAGATAACTATGGATCAAACTAAGATAAGTAAAGAGAAAAGATAGTGGAGGTGATATGATACCAGGGCACCTCCCCCAAGCTTGGTGAATGCCAAGGGGAGTGCCCATACCCGATACTCAATTTTCTTTTGGTGATGAGGAAGGAGGTGGTGGTGATGAAGTGGAGAGTTTGTCTTTCTTCCTTAGCTTACGCTTGAGGATAGAATTCTCTTTCTTTAAATCACCGATCTCCTGCTCAAGCTCTAGTACCTTTATGCATAAATCTTGCTTGTTTTCTAGCAAAAGACGAAAGGGGATAAATGATGACCCACAAGTATAAGGGATCTATCATAGTCCTCTCGATAATTAAGAGTGTTGAACCCAATGAGGAGCAGAAGGAAATGACAAGAGGTTTTCAGTAAGGTATTCTCTGCAAGCACTGAAATTATCGGTAACAGATAGTTTTGTGATAAGGTAATTTGTAATGGGTAACAAGTAACAAAAGTAAACAATTTGCAGAAAGGTGTCCAAATCCTTTTTGTAGAAAAGGACAAGCCTGGAAAAACTCTTATATAAAGGAAAGCGCTACCGAGGACACATGGGAATTATCATCAAGCTAGTTTTCATCACGCTCATATGATTCGCGTTCGTTACTTTGATAATTTGATATGTGGGTGGTGTTGGGGAACGTAGCAGAAATTCAAAAATTTTCCTACGTATCACCAAGATCTATCTATGGAGAGACCAGCAACGAGTAGAAAGAGAGTGCATCTACATACCCTTGTAGATCGCTAAGCGGAAGCGTTCAAGTGAACGGGGTTGATGGAGTCGTTCTCGTCGTGATTCAAATCACCGATGATCAAGTGCCGAACGCACGGCACCTCCGCGTTCAACACACGTACAGCCCGGTGACGTCTCCCACGCCTTGATCCAGCAAGGAGAGAGGGGGAGGTTGAGGAAGACTACATCCAACAGCAGCACAACGGCGTGGTGGTGGTGGAGGAGCGTGGCAATCCCGCAGGGCTTCGCCAAGCACCACGGGAGAGGAGAAGAACTTGGGAGAGAGGGAGGGGCTGCACCAAAGGCATAAGGTGTGTTTGGGAGGCCCTCCTACCCCACTATATATAGGGAT
>NC_041384.1:79883764-79917584 GCF_002162155.2 Triticum dicoccoides
CTACAGCCCATGTGGCCCCCCGGGGCAGGTGGCCCCACCCGGTGGGCCCCCGGGACCCTTCCGGTGGTCCCGGTACAATACCGATGACCCCGAAACTTGTCCCGATGGCCGAAACAGGACTTCCTATATATAAATCTTTACCTCCGGACCATTCCGGAACTCCTCGTGACGTCCGGGATCTCATCCGGGACTCCGAACAACATTCGGTAACCACATACAAGCTTCCTTTATAACCCTAGCGTCATCGAACCTTAAGTGTGTAGACCCTACGGGTTCGGGAGACATGCAGACATGACCGAGACGTTCTCCGGTCAATAACCAACAGCGGGATCTGGATACCCATGTTGGCTCCCACATGTTCCACGATGATCTCATCGAATGAACCACGATGTCAAGGACTTAATCAATCCCGTATTCAATTCCCTTTGTCTAGCGGTATTTTACTTGCCCGAGATTCGATCGTCGGTATACCGATACCTTGTTCAATCTCGTTACCGGCAAGTCACTTTACTCGTTCCGTAACACATCATCCCGTGATCAACTCCTTGGTCACATTGCGCATATGATGATGTCCTACCGAGTGGGCCCAGAGATACCTCTCCGTTTACACGGAGTGACAAATCCCAGTCTCGATCCGCATAAAACAATAGATACTTTCGGAGATACCTGTAGTGCACCTTTATAGTCACCCAGTTACGTTGTGACGTTTGATACACCCAAAGCACTCCTACGGTATCCAGGAGTTACACGATCTCATGGTCAAAGGAAGAGATACTTGACATTGGCAAAGCTCTAGCAAACGAATTACACGATCTTTGTGCTATGCTTAGGATTGGGTCTTGTCCATCACATCATTCTCCTAATGATGTGATCCCGTTATCAACGACATCCAATGTCCATAGCCAGGAAACCATGACTATATGTTGATCACAACGAGCTAGTCAACTAGAGGCTCACTAGGGACATATTGTGGTCTATGTATTCACACGTGTATTACGATTTCCGGATAATACAGTTATAGCATGAATAAAAGTCTATTATCATGAACAAAGAAATATAATAATAACTTATTTATTATTGCCTCTAGGGCATATTTCCAACAGTCTCCCACTTGCACTAGAGTCAATAATCTTGTTCACATCGCCATGTGATTAACACTCACAGGTCACATCGCCATGTGACTAATACCCAAGAGTTTACTAGAGTCAGTAGTCTAGTTCACATCACTATGTGATTAACACTCAATGAGTTTTATGTTTGATCATGTTGCTTGTGAGAGAGGTTTTAGTCAACGGGTCTGAACCTTTCAGATCCGTGTGTGCTTTAGAAATCTCTATGTCATCTCCTAGATGCAGCTACCACGCTCTATTTGGAGCTATTCCAAACAACTGTTCTACTTGGAGCTATTCTAAATTATTGCTCCATTATATGTATCTGGTCTCTCTACTTAGAGCTATCCGGATAGGTGTCAAGCTTGCATCGTCGTAACCTTTACGACGAACTCTTTTACCACCTCCATAATCGAGAAAATTCCTTAGTCCACTAGTTACTAAGGATAACTTTGACCGCTGTCCTGTGAGCCATTCTTGGATCACTCTTGTACCCCTTGACTGAATCATGGCAAGGCACACTTTAGGTGCGGTACACAGCATAGCATACTGAAGAGCCTACGTCTTAAGCATAGGGGACGACCTTCGTCCTTTCTCTCTATTCTGCCGTGGTCGAGCTTTAAGTCTTAACTTCGTACCTTACAACTCAGGCAAGAACTCCTTCTTTGACTGGTCCATCTTGAACACCTTCAAGATCATGTCAAGGTATGTGCTCATTTGAAAGTATTATTAAGCATTTTGATCTATCCTTATAGATCTTGATGCTCAAATGTTCAAGTGGCTTAATCCAGGCTTTCCATTGAAAAACACTTTCAAAATAACCCTATATGCTTTCCAGAAATTTTACGTCATTTCTGATCAACAATATGTCAACAACATATACTCATCAGAAATTCTATAGTGCTCCCACTCACTTCTTTGGAAATACAAGTTTCTCATAAACTTTGTACAAACCCAAAATCTTTGATCATCATCAAAGCATACATTCCAACTCCGAGATGCTTACTCCAGTCCTTAGTAGGATCGCTGGAGCTAGCATACCTTTTAGCATCCTCAGGATTGACAAAACTTTTCTGATTGTATTGCATACAACCTTTCCTTACGAAAACTAGTAAGGAAACTTGTCTTGACATCCATCTGCCAGATTTCATAAATGAAGCTAATGCTAACATGATTCCGACGGACTTAAGCATCGCTACGGATGAGAAAATCTCATCGTAGTCAACTCCTTGAACTTGTGAAAAACTCTTCGCCACAAGTCGAGCTTCATGGATGGTGACATTTCCATCCACGTCTGTCTTCTTCTTAAAAGATCCATTTATCTCAATGGATTGCCGATCATCGGGCAAGTCCATCAAAGTCCATGCTTTGTTCTGATATATGGATACTATCTCGGATTTCATGGCTTCTAACCATTTGTCGGAATTCGGGCCCACCATCGCTTCTCCATAGCTCGTAGGTTCATTGTTGTCTAGCAACATGACCTTCAAGACAGGATTACGTACCACTCTGAAGTAGTACGCATCCTTGTCATCCCACGAGGTTTGGTAGTGACTTGATCCGAAGTTTCATGATCAATATCATAAGCTTCCACTTCAATTGGTGTAGGTGCCACAGGAACAACTTCCTGTGCCCTGCCACACACTAGTTGAAGAGACGGTTCAATAACCTCATCAAGTCTCCACCATCCTCCCACTCAACTCTTTCGAGAGAAACTTTTCCTCGAGAAAGGACCCGATTCTAGAAACAATTCATATTGCTTTCGGATCTGAATTAGGAGGTATACCCAACTGTTTTGGGTTTCCTATGAAGATGCATTTTATCCGCTTTGGGTTCGAGCTTATCAACCTGAAACTTTTTCATATAAGCGTCGCAGCCCCAAACTTTTAAGAAACGACAGCTTAGGTTTCTCTAAACCATAATTCATACGGTGTCATCTCAACGGAATTACGTGGTGCCCTATTTAAAGTGAATGTGGTTGTCTCTAATGCCTAACCCATGAACGATAGTGGTAATTCGATGAGAGACATCATGGTACGCACCATATCCAATAGGGTGCAACTATGATGTTCGGACACACCATCATACTATGGTGTTCCAGGCGGTATTAATTGTGAAACAATTTCCACAATGTCTTAATTGTGTGCCAAAACTCGTAACTCAGATATTCATCTCTATGATCATATCATAGATATTTTTATCCTCTTATCACGACGATCTTCCAACTTCACACTGAAATTACTTGAACCTTTCAATAATTCAGACTTGTGATTCATCAAGTAAATATACTCAACATCTACTCAAATCATCTGTGAAGTAAGAACATAACGATATTCACTGCATGCCTCAGCACTCATTGGACTGCACACATCAAAATGTGTTTCTTCCAACAAGTTGCTATCTTGTTCCATTTTACTGAAACCGAGGTTTTTCAGTCATCTTGCCTATGTGGTATGACTTGCATATCTCAAGTGATCCAAAATCAAGTGAGTCCAAACGATCCATCTGCATGGAGTTTCTTCATGCGTATACACCAATAGACATGGTTCGCATGTCTCAAACTTTTCAAAACGAGTGAGTCCAAAGATCCATCAACATGGAGCTTCTTCATGCGTTTTATACCAATATGACTTACATGGCAGTGCCACAAGCAAGTGGTACTATCATTACTATCTTATATCTTTTGGCATGAAAATGTGTATCCCTACGATCAAAATTCAATAAACCATTCCTTTAGGTGCAAGAGCACTTATTCAGGTTTAATACTAATCTTGATGGTAGAGGGAGCGTGCGATGTTAGATCACATCAAACTTGGAAACACTTCCAACACGTATCGTCAGCTCACCTTTAGCTAGTCTCCGTTTTATTCCGTAGCTTTTATTTCGAGTTACTAACACTTAGCAACCGAACCGGTATCTAATACCCTGGTGCTACTAGGAGTACTAGTAAAGTACACATTAACATAATGTATATCCAATATACTTCTATCGACCTTGCCAGCCTTCTCATCTACCAAGTATCTAGGGTAATCCTGCTCCAGTGGTTGTTCCCCTTATTACAGAAGCACTTAGTCTCGGGTTTGGGTTCAACCTTGGGTTTCTTCACTAGAGCAGCAGCTGAATTGCCGTTTCATGAAGTATCCCTTTGTTCCCTTGCCCTTCTTGAAACTAGTGGTCTCACTGACCATCAACGATTGATGCTCCTTCTTGATTTCTACTTTCGTGGTGTCAAACATCGCGAATACCTCAAGGATCATCATCTCTATCCTTGATATGTTATAGTTCATCACGAAGCTCTAGCAGCTTGGTGGCAATGACTTTGGGGAAACATCACTATCTCATCTGGAAGATCAACTCCCACTCGATTCAAGTGATTATTGTACTCAGACAATCTGAGCACAAGCTCAACGATTGAGCTTTTCTCCCTTAGTTTGCAGGCTAAGAAAATCGTCGGAGGTCTTATACCTCTTGACGTGGGCACGAGCCTGAAATCCTAATTTCAGCCCTCGAAACATCTCATATGTTCCGCGACATTTCGAAAACGTCTTTGGTGCCTTTACTTAAACCATTTAACTGAACTATCACGTAGTTATCAAAACGTGTATGTCCGATGTTCGCAACATCCACAAACGACGTTTGGGGTTCAGCACACTAAGCGGTGCATTAAGGACATAAGCTTTCTACTGTCCGCATAATTGCTACTGTCAACTTTCAACTATATTTCCTCTAGGAACATAACTAAAACAGTAGAACTATAGCGTGAACTACGACATAATTTGCAAAAGGTCTTTTGACTATGTTCAGGATAATTAAGTTCATCTTATGAACTCCCACTCAGGTAGACATCCCTCTGGTCATCTAAGTGATTACATGATCCGAGTCAACTAGGCCGTGTCCGATCATCACGTGAGACGGACTAGTTAACGTCGGTGAACATCTTCATGTTGATCGTATCTACTATACGACTCATGCTCGACCTTTCGGTCTCCGTGTTCCGAGGCCATGACTGCACATGCTAGGCTCGTCAAGTTAACCCTAAGTGTTTTCGCTGTGTAAAACTGTCTTACACCCGTTGTATGTGAACGTAAGAATCCATCACACCCGATCATCACGTGGTGCTTAGAAGCGACGAACTGTAGCAACGGTGCACAGTTAGGGGAGAACACTTCTTGAAATTTTGTAAGGGATCATCTTATTTACTACCGTCGTCCTAAGTAAACAAGATGCATAAACATGATAAACATCACATGCAATCAAATAGTGACATGATATGGCCAATATCATTTTGCTCCTTTTGATCTTCATCTTCGGGGCTCCATGATCATCATCGTCACCGGCATGACACCATGATCTCCATCATCATGATCTCCATCATCGTGTCTTCATGAAGTTGTCACGCCAACGACTACTTCTACTTCTATGGCTAACGCGTTTAGCAATAAAGTAAAGTAAGTTACATGGCGTTCTTCAATGACACGTTGGTCATACAAAAAATAAAGACAACTCCTATGGCTCCTGCCGGTTGTCATACTCATCGACATGCAAGTCGTGAATCCTATTACAAGAACATGATCGATCTCATACATCACATATCATTCATCACATTCTTCTTGGCCATATCACATCACATAGCATACCCTGCAAAAACAAGTTAGACGTCCTCTAATTGTTGTTGCATGTTTTACGTGGCTGCTATGGGTTCTAGCAAGAACGTTTCTTACCTACGCAAAACCACAACGTGATATGCCAATTGCTATTTACCCTTCATAAGGACCCTTTTCATCGAATCCGTTCCGACTAAAGTGGGAGAGACTGGCACCCGCTAGCCACCTTATGCACCAAGTGCATGTCAATCGGTGGAACCTGTCTCACGTAAGAGTACGTGTAAGGTCGGTCCGGGCCGCTTCATCCCACAATACCGTCGAAACAAGATTGGACTAGTAACGGTAAGCATATTGAACAACATCAACGCCCACAACTACTTTGTGTTCTACTCGTGCAAAGAATCTACGCAATAGACCTAGCTCATGATGCCACTGTTGGGGAACGTAGCAGAAATTCAAAAAATTTCCTACGTAACACCAAGATCTATCTATGGAGAGACCAGCAACGAGTAGAAAGAGAGTGCATCTACATACCCTTGTAGATCGCTAAGCGGAAGCGTTCAAGTGAACGGGGTTGATGGAGTCATACTCGTCGTGATTCAAATCACCGATGATCAAGTGCCGAACGGACGGCACCTCCGCGTTCAACACACATACAGCCCGGTGACGTCTCCCATGCCTTGATCCAGCAAGGAGAGAGGGAGAGGTTGAGGAAGACTCCATCTAGCAGCAGCACAACGGCGTGGTGGTGATGGAGGAGCGTGGCAATCCTGCAGGGCTTCGCCAAGCACCTACGGGAGAGGAGGAGGTGTCACGGGAGGGAGGGAGGCGCCAAGGGCTCAGGTGTGGATGCCCTCCCTCCCCTCCACTATATATAGGGGCAGGGGAGAGGGGGGAGGCGCAGCCTTGCCCCCTACTCCAAGAAAGGGGTGCGGCCAAGAGGGGGGGAGGAGTCCATCCTCCCCAAGGCACCTCGGAGGTGCCTTCCCCCTCGAGGACTCTTCCCTCTAGGGTTCCCTAGGCGCATGGGCCTCTTGGGGCTGGTGCCCTAGGCCCATGTAGGCCAAGGCGCACCCCCTACAGCCCATGTGGCCCCCCGGGGCAGGTGGCCCCACCCGGTGGTCCCGGTACAATACCGATGACCCCGAAACTTGTCCCGATGGCCGAAACAGGACTTCCTATATATAAATCTTTACCTCCGGACCATTCCGGAACTCCTCGTGACGTCCGGGATCTCATCCGGGACTCCGAACAACATTCGGTAACCACATACAAGCTTCCTTTATAACCCTAGCGTCATCGAACCTTAAGTGTGTAGACCCTACGGGTTCGGGAGACATGCAGACATGACCGAGACGTTCTCCGGTCAATAACCAACAGCGGGATCTGGATACCCATGTTGGCTCCCACATGTTCCACGATGATCTCATCGGATGAACCACGATGTCAAGGACTTAATCAATCCCGTATTCAATTCCCTTTGTCTAGCGGTATTTTACTTGCCCGAGATTCGATCATCGGTATACCGATACCTTGTTCAATCTCGTTACCGGCAAGTCACTTTACTCGTTCTGTAACACATCATCCCGTGATCAACTCCTTGGTCACATTGCGCATATGATGATGTCCTACCGAGTGGGCCCAGAGATACCTCTCCGTTTACACGGAGTGACAAATTCCAGTCTCGATCCGCATAAAACAATAGATACTTTCGGAGATACCTGTAGTGCACCTTTATAGTCACCCAGTTACGTTGTGACGTTTGATACACCCAAAGCACTCCTACGGTATCCAGGAGTTACACGATATCATGGTCAAAGGAAGAGATACTTGACATTGGCAAAGCTCTAGCAAACGAATTACACGATCTTTGTGCTATGCTTAGGATTGGGTCTTGTCCATCACATCATTCTCCTAATGATGTGATCCCGTTATCAACGACATCCAATGTCCATAGCCAGGAAACCATGACTATCTGTTGATCACAACGAGCTAGTCAACTAGAGGCTCACTAGGGACATATTGTGGTCTATGTATTCACACGTGTATTACGATTTCCGGATAATACAGTTATAGCA
Source organism: Triticum dicoccoides (assembly GCF_002162155.2). Lineage (NCBI taxonomy): Eukaryota > Viridiplantae > Streptophyta > Magnoliopsida > Poales > Poaceae > Triticum > Triticum dicoccoides. The sequence goes on from NC_041384.1 coordinate 79,891,556, forward strand.
TGAATAAAAGACTATTATCAGGAACAAAGAAATATAATAATAACTTATTTATTATTGCCTCTAGGGCATATTTCCAACAGGTGGACCGGTGCTTGGGTGCTACCCTTCCTTGGACAAGCATCCCACTTATGATTAACCCCTCTTGCAAGCATCCGCAACTACGAAAAAGTATTAAGGTAAACCTAACCATATAATGAAACATGTGGATCCAAATCAGCCCCTTCCGAAGCAAGGCATAAACTAGGGTTTAAGCTTCTGTCACTCTAGCAACCCATCATCTATTTGTTACTTCCCAGTGCCTTCCCCTAGGCCCAAATAATGGTGAAGTGTCATGTAGTTGACGTTTACATGACACCACTAGAGGAAAGACAACATACATCTCAACAACATATCGAACGAATACCAAATTCACATGACTATTTATAACAAGACTTCTCCCATGTCCTCAGGAACAAACGTAACTACTCACAAATCATATTCATGTTCATAGTCAGAGGGGTATTAATATGCATAAAGGATTTGAACATATGATCTTCCACCAAATAAACCAACTAGCATCAACTACAAGGAGTAATCAACACTACTAGCAACCCACAGGTACCAACCTGAGGTTTTGAGACAAAGATTGGATACAAGAGATGAACTAGGGTTTGACATGAGATGGTGCTGGTGAAGATGTTGATGGAGATTGACCCCCTCCTGATGAGAGGATCAATGGTGATGATTTCCCCCTCCCGGAGGGATGTTTCCCCGGCAGAACAGCTTCGCCGGAGCCCTAGATTGGTTCCGCTAAGGTTCCGCCTCGAGACGGCGGCGCTTCATCCCGAAAGCTTCCTTCTGATTTTTTTCCAAGGCTAAAGACTTCATATAGCAAAATATAGGCACCGGAGGCCTGCTAGGGGCCCCACGAGATAGGGGGCGGGCCCAGGGGGTAGGGCGCGCCCCCCACCCTCGTGGATGGAGAGTAGCCCCCCTCTGGTGCTTTCTTCGTCAATATTTTTTATATATTCCAAAACTGACTTCCGTGGAGTTTTAGGACTTTTGGAGTTGTGCAGAATAGGTCTCTAATATTTGCTCCTTTTCCAGCCCAGAATTCCAGCTGCCGTCATTTTCCCTCTTGGTGCAAACCTTGTAAAATAAGACATAATAGGCATAAGTATCATGACATAATGTGTAATAACAGCCCATAATGCAATAAATATCAATATAAAATCATGATGCAAAATGGATGTATCAATAAACTGGATCTTAGGCTTGTTTGCTTTGTTGGGGAGACTTGACTTCTTCAATTTGACGTGCTTATTCCCAAGTTGAGGCAATGGGGCTTCATCCTCGTCTGAGCTCGTCTCCTCCTCCCTTTTAGTCTCATAGTCTTCCTCTTCCTCCGAAGTCCAGCTATAGTGCTCCACATCCCCATAAACCTTAGGGTTTGCGATATAATTAGCAACATAGCTCTCACCCTCCGAGTCTTGGGTGACATATTTTCAGGTCTGTCAGGAAACAGCAAGGAAAAGAAAACAGAAGATTTCTCCGTGATATGGTGGTCAATAGGTTCAGGGGGTATATAAAGATTTTTTTATCTTGGGAAACAAGCAAACAGAAGGTACCCGAGGTGGGCACAATCCACCTGGGTGTGCCTGGCAAGCCAGGTGCGCCTTGGTGTCTTGTTCCCACCAGGGTCACCTTCCTGGTAGTTTCTTATTTTCCTAATTTTTAGAATATTCCAAAACTGTCAAAAAATATTTTTGCGGATTTTTTGGAGCCCGTTTACTTACCGTATCATGTACCTCCTCTTTTTCACAATTCTGGAGTATTTCGAAAGGTTTCTTTTATCTGTTCTTCCTGTGTCATAGTTTGGATAATATCGCTTTCAACATTAATGGGTGTACCTGAGATATAATGTTTTATCCATTGCCCATTAACAACCTTCGGGTTAGTACCTTCGGCATTATTTATTTTGATAGCTCTAGATCGATAAACCTCCTCGATAATGTAGGGTCATTCCCATTTGGAGAGGAGTTTTCCTGCAAAGAATCTGAAATGAGAGTTGTACAAAAGAACATATTCTCCAACTTCGAACTCACGCTTTTGGATTCTTTTATCATGCCATCTTTTAAATTTTTCTTTAAATAATTTGGAATTTTCATAAGCTTGGGTTCTCCATTCATCTAGTGAGCTAATATCAAATAACCTCTTTTCACCAGCAAGTTTGAAATCATAGTTGAGTTCTTTAATTGACCAATAAGCTTTATGTTCTAACTCAAGATGCAAATGACAAGCTTTTCTATAAACCATTTTATAAGGAGACATAACCATAGGATTTTTATATGATGTTCTATAAGCCCAAAGTGCATCATCTAATTTCTTAGACCAATTCTTCTGGGACCTATTGATAGTATTTTGTAAAATTAATTTTATTTCTCTATTGCTAAGTTCAACTTGACCACTAGACTAAGGATGATAGGGTGATGCAATTATATGGTTAACATCATACTTGGCAAGCATTTTACGGAAAACACCATGAATAAAGTGTGAACCACCATCAGTCATTAAATATCTAGGGACTCCAAACCTTGGGAAAATAACTACCTTAAGCATTTTAATAGAGGTGTTGTGATCAGCACTACTAGTTGGAATAGCTTCTACCCACTTAGTAACATAATCAACACCAACTAAAATGTGAGTATACCCATTAGAGGAAGGAAAAGGTCCCATGTAATCAAAACCCCAAACATCAAATGGTTCAACAACAAGTGAATAATTCATAGGCATTTCTTGACACTTACCAATATTACCTATTCTTTGACATTCATCACAAGTTGAGACAAACTTACAAGCATCCTTGAAGAGAGTGTGCCAATAGAATCCAGGTTGCAATACCTTGTGAGCAGTTCTATCTCCCGCATGCTGTCCTCCATAAGTTTCAGAGTGACATTTCTGTAGGATTTGTCCCTGTTCATGCTCGGGTACACAACATCTAATAATACCATCTACTAATTCTTTATAAAGATGTGGGTCATCCCAAAAGTAATGTCTTAAATCATAGAAGATTTTTTTTCTTTTGTTGGTATGTAAAGCTAGGTGGTATGTATTTAGAAACAATATAATTAACATAGTTAGCATACCAAGGTGTACTATTAGAAACATTTATTGTAGCTAATTGCTCATCAGGAAAACTATCATTAATAGGTTGTGGGTCATCAAGATTATTTTCAAACCTAGATAAGTTAACAGCTACGGGGTTCTCCGCTCCTTTTCTATCAATGATATGCAAATCAAATTCTTGCATCATTATAGCAGCATGATCAGTGTGATCAATAACTCTAGAACCAACAATGTAAGATCTAAAATTATCGCAAGCAAACACCACCGCTAAGAATTCTTTTTCAGTAGTAGCATAATTTTGTTGAGCACTGATAACCCACAAGTATAGGGAATCGTAACAGTTTTCGAGGGTAGAGTATTCAACCCAAATTTACTGATTTGACACAAGGGGAGCCAAAGAATATTCTCAAGTATTAGGAGCTGAGTTGTCAATTCAACCACACCTGAAAGACTTAATATCTACAGCAAAGTATTTAGTAGCAAAGTAATATGAAAGTAACGGTAATAGTGGCAAAAGTAACACTAGCAGTTTTGTAGCAATCGTAACAGTGGCAACAGAAAAGTAACTTAGCAAAGATCAATATGAAACGAGCATAGAGGCAATGGATAAATGATGGATAATTATGTCAGATGGCATTCATCATGCAATAGTTATAACATAGGGTGACACAGAGCTAACTCCAATTCATTAATATAATGTAGGCATGTATTCCGAATATAGTCATACGTGCTTATGGAAAATAACTTTGCATGACATCTTTTGTCCTACCCTCCCGTGGCAGCGGCGTCCTATTGGAAACTAAGGGATATTAAGGCCTCCTTTTAATAGAGTACCGGACCAAAGCATTAGCACTTAGTGAATACATGGAACTCCTCGAAGTATGGTCATCACCGGGAGTGGTCCCGACTATTGTCACTCCGGGGTTGCCAGATCATAAAACGTAGTAGGTGACTATTGACTTGCAAGATAGGATCAAGAGCACAAATATATTCATAAAAATAGAGGTTCAGATCTGAAATCATGCCACTCGGGCCCTAGTGACAAGCATTAAGCATAGCAAAGTCATAGCAACATCAATCTTAGAACATAGTGGATACTAGGGATCAAACCCTAACAAAGCTAACTCGATTACATGGTAAATCTCATCCAACCCATCATGGTCCAGCAAGCCTGCGATGAGATTACTCATGCACGGTGGTGAGCATCATGAAATTGGTGATGGAGGATGGTTGATGATGGTGATGGCGACGGATTCTCCTCTCCATAGCCCCGAAAGGACTCCAGATCTGCCCTCCTGAGGAAGAACAGGGCTTGGCGGTGGCTCCGTATCGTAAAACATGATGAATCCTTCTCTATGATTTTTTGCTCCCCGAAAGTGAATATGTGGAGTTGGAGTTGAGGTCGGTGGAGGTCCAGGGGGCCCACAAGGTCAGGTGGCGCGCCCCCCACCCTTGTGGCCAGGGGTGTGGGAGCTAGTTTTGTGTCACCCTATGTTATAACCTTTGCATGATGAATGCCATCCGACATAATTATCCATCATTAATCCATTTCCTACGAGCTTTTCACATATTGATCTTTGCTACTTTACTTTTCCGTTGCCACTGTTACGATTGCTACAAAACTGCTACTGTTACTTTTGCCACCGTTACCGCTACTTCCATATTACTTTGCTACTAAATATTTTGCTGCATATATTAAGTCTTTCAGGTGTGGTTGAATTGACAACTCAGCTGCTAATACTCAAGAATATTCTTTGGCTCCCCTTGTGTCGAATCAATAAATTTGGGTTGAATACTCTACCCTCGAAAACTGTTGCGATCCCCTATACTTCTGGGTTATCAAGACCTTTTTCTGGTGCCATTGCCGGGGAACATAGCTATATTCTCCGATTCACTTGGGATTCATATCTGTTTATCACTATGAGGAATCTGCAAGATCAAAGAACCAAGATTTTTCCCTCAACTACGAGGGGAGGTAAGGAACTGTCATCTAGCTCTGCAGTTGATTCTCCTTCTGTTTTGAGTAAACTCGCGACACCTACTCCTGCTATTGATTTTGATATGTTGCATGTTATTGATGATGCCACTTCTACTATGCATGATGATTATGATGATACTACTTCTCTGCTTGATAATACTATGTCACTAGGTGAATTTCTTGATGAACAACTTGCTAGGGTTAGAGAGAATGAAATTACTGAGACTGATGATATTGTTGAAAATGAAGATTATGATTCTCCCCCTAGATATGAATTGCTTGTTGTACTTGAGGGTTATGTTATGGATGAAGAAACTGCTAGAGACTTCTCTTCTTGCAATGATAGAGAAGATCTTAAGAAATTGTTAGCTAAGCTGAAAGAAAAATCCCTGAATGGTAGAATGAAATATAAGCCCGCTTTTGCTACTTCACCTATATTTGTTAGTGATAAGGATTATGAATTCTCTATCGATCCTGAGTTAATTACTTTGGTAGAATCTGATCCTTTCCATGGTTATGAATCTGAAACTGTTGTGGCACATCTTACTAAATTGAATGATATAGCCACCCTATTTGCTCATGAGGAAAAAAAATCCGTTATTACTATATCCTTAAATTATTTCCTTTCTGATTGAAGGGTGATGCTAAGATATGGTTTAATTCTCTTGCTCCTGGTTGTGTGTGTAGTCCCCAGGATATGATTTATCACTTCTCTGCAAAATATTTCCCCGATCATAAGAAACAAGCTGCTTTAAAGGAAATATTTAATTTCGTGCAAATTGAACAAGAGAGCCTCCCACAGGCTTGGGAGAGGCTTCTCCGATTACTTAATGCTTTGCCTGATCATCCTCTCAAGAAACATGAAATACTTGATATCTTTTATAATGGACTAACCGATGCTTCTAGAGACCACCTGGATAGTTGTCCTGGTTGTGTTTTCAGGGAAAGAACTATTGAGCAAGCTGAATTGCTATTGAATAATATATTGAGTAATCAAAATGATTGGATACTTCCTGAACCAATTCCGAAGCCAACTCCGAAGAAAAGGGGTATTCTATTTCTCAGTCCTGAAGATATGCAAGAGGCAAAGAAATCTATCAAAGAAAAAGGTATTAAATCTGAAGATGTTAAGAATCTACCACCTATTGAAGAAATACATGGTCTTGATAACCTGACACATGTAGTAGAGGTAAAGTCTCTCCGTAGATTTGATGAAGGTGATATTAACCTGATACATGGTCTTGATAACCTGATAATAAGTCTGCTAGTCAATGATTGGATGAGTTTGATAATTTTATTGTTAAACAAGAAAGTTTCAACGCTTATGTTAGTAGACAATTGAAAAGTAATGCTTACATGCTTGACCACTTGGGTGATTATATGAGTAGAACTGTTAATGATCTTAAGCTTATCAGTAAACATGCTTCCATGGTTACAACTCAAGTAGAACAAGTACTTAAGGCTCAAGATTACTTTCTTAATGAGTTGAATAGTAAGAATAATGATAATGATGTTAGGGTTATGACTAGAGGTGGTAAGATGACCCAGGAACCTTTGTATCCTAAGGGCCATCCTAAGAGAATTGAGCAGGATTCTCAAAGAACTAATACTGATGAACCTAGTCCTCGTATTAAAAAAGAAAAATGAAAACTGATAGGACTATGCATGCTAGTGAACCTACTATAGACACACCTGAGAATCCCAATGATATTTCTATTTCTGATGCTGAGACACAATCTGGTAATGAACATGAACCTAGGCTAATGATAATGATGATGTTCATGTTGATGCTCAACCTAGTAATGATAATGATGTAGAGATTGAACCTGCTGTTGATCTTGATAACCAACAATCGAAGAATCAACATTATGATAAGAGAGACTTTGTTGCTAGGAAACATGGTAAAGAAAGAGAACCATGGGTTCAGAAACCCATGCCCTTTCCTCCTAAGCCATCCAAGAAAAAGGATGATGAGGATTTTGAGCGCTTTGCTGAAATGATTAGGCCTATCTTTTTGCGTATGCATTTGACTGATATGCTTAAAATGCCTCCTTATGCTAAGTAGATGAAAGAAATTGTTACTAATAAAAGAAACATACCGGAAGCTAAGATTTCCACCATGCTTGCTAATTATACTTTTAAGGGTGGAATACCAAAGAAACTTGGAGATCCAGGGGTACCAACTATACCATCCCCCATTGAAAGAAACTATGTTAAAACTGCTTTATGTGATCTTGGAGCCAGTGTTATGCCTTTCTCTTTGTATCATAGACTTGATTTGAATAAGTTGACACCTACTAAAATTTCTTTGCAAATGGCCGATAAATCAACTGCTATACCCATCGGTATTTGTGGGGATGTGCCTGTTGTGGTTGCAAACGTTACTATCTTAACGGACTTTGTTATTCTTGATATTCCTGGAGACGACAATATGTCGATTATCCTTGGTAGACCCTTTTTGAATACTGCAGGGGCTGTTATTGATTGCAACAAAGGCAATGTCACTTTTCATGTTAATGGTAACGAGCATACGGTACACTTTCCGAAGAAAAAACCTCAAGGTCATATTATTAATTCTATCGGAAAAATTTCAACTATTACTATTGGAGGTTTTGAATTCCCTCTTCCTACTGCCAAAAAGAAATATGATATTCTTATTGTTGGGGACATGCATATCCCCATCGAGATAACCTAGTGTTATCCGAAAGTTCTCTAGTTTCATGTCACTAGGAAGAAGTTTATTAATAAGACTTGATCAACCTTGTTAATGGATTCCTTTTGATAGGCATGAGATAGATGAATTTAGAAAACACAACTTTTGTACCCATCTTTTAATTTTTGTTAGTTAGATTAAATAAAGGAAAAATAGCATTTTCTGTCTGTTTTTTGAATTATCCATGCAATAAAAATGTCCCAAAAATAAAAGTTCTCCAAATGCCCTAAAAATTGGATATGATTTTTATAGAATATTTTAGAATTTCTAGTGCAAAGAACACACCAAGGGGCCTCACCAGCTGGCCACAAGGGTGAGGGCGCGCCCCTGGCCTTGTGGGCCCCCTGTGGCCCCCCTCCACTTATTCCAGCACCCATCCACTCCTTCCTCCAGAAAAAATCACTCCATTGCTCAAACCCGTGTTCTTTCTCATCTTGCCTCCATTTTCGATCTCCTTGCTCAAAGCTCCATTCACAAAACTGCTTTGGGGGATTGTTCTTCGATATGCGACTCCTCCAGTGGTCCAATTAGTTTTTGTTCTAGTGCTTTATTCATTGCAAATTTTTGTTGCTATGGTGACCCTGTTCTTGAGCTTGCATGTCAAATTTATATGGTCCAAATTAGTTTTAATGCATGATATAGCTTCTAGGCACTCGTAGGAGTAGTTGCTATCAATTTTGTTGAGTTTGGTTCACTTTTATTTTGATTTACTAAAAAAATTAGAAATTTTTCGGAGCAAGGAAAATGTACCAAGGTGGTTCTTCAATGAAGCAAGCACTGAGGCGTGCGATACGTGATGCAGACCTTGAACTACCAAGAGAAGCTCAAGTGATGCCTTGTGAATGGTCGTCGGATGAATTTATGGACCGTGCAGGTTTCAAGGATGAATTATATGCGTACGTGCAAAATGCCGGCCTCGGGGACTTTTATCAGACAAGTTCCTCCAATATTATTATCTCACTGATTCCTTCGTGCGGAGGCAAATGGACGATATTTTATAACTAGAGAGGAGGAAAAGGAGTATGAGAGAACAGCGGAGGCTGCTCGCCTCCATGCCGCAGCCCTTCAGGTAGTAGCTGATGCATCTCAGTACAGCCCCAACTACAACTTTGGATATCCACCAGGCTAGTGGCCTTAGACCAACTTAGGATAAAGCCTAATCTTGGGGGACTACGTATTTCTCACCGACATTATATTCATGTTACACACTCATTCTAGTTGCCGGTGCTCATACTTTTTTTGTACCATCCATGCTAGTTTATTTTATTTTTCCGCTTTCTTCTTGCGTGTTTGATAAACCTTAAGAAAAACCAAAAAAATAGTTGTAGTTTACTTTCCATGCATCCTTAGTTGTAATATTAAAAGAAAGCCCAAAAAGATTTCTCGTTCTTCTTTTGCTTGTTGGGACCTGATACGTCTTCAATGTATCTATAATTTGTGATTGTTCCATGCTGTTTTATTATTAATCTTGGATGTTTTATAATCATTTTATATCATTTTTGGTACTAACCTATTGACATAGTGCCAAGTGTGAGTTCCTATTTTTCCATCTTTTTTACATTGCAGAAAATCAATATCAAACGGAGTCCAAATGCCACGAAATTTACGGAGATTTTTTATGGACCAGAAGGAACATGTTGGGCCCTGGTTGCACCTGGGGGAGTCCTGAGGAGGGGAATACCCACCAGGGCGCGCCAGCAGGACCAGGCGCGCCCTGGTGGGTTGTGCCCACCTCGGGTGCCCCCCGGACCGCCTATTTTCTCTATAAATACCCCAAAAATACCAGAACCCTAGGGGAGTTGATGAAATATTCATCCAACTGCTGCAGAGTCCAGAACCACCAGATCCAATCTAGACACCATCTCAGATGGGGTTCACCACCTCCATTGGTGCCTCTCCGAAGATGCGTGAGTAGTTCTTTGTAGACCTTTGGGTCCGTATTTAGTAGCTAGATGGATTTCTCTCTCTCGCTTGATTCTCAATACAATGGTCTCTTGGAGATCCATATGATGTAACTCTTTTTGCAGTGTGTTTGTTGGGATCTAATGAACTTTGAGTTTATGATCAGTCATATATTTTTATATCCATGAAAGATATTTGAGTTTCTTTGATCTCTTATAGCCTCATATTTCTTCTCTGATATTTTGGTTTTGTTTGGCCAACTTGATCTATTTGTCTTGCAATGGGAAGAGGTGCCCGGTAGTGGGTTCGATCTTATGGTGCTTGATCCCAGTGACAGAAAGGGAACCGGCACGTATGTATCTTTGCTACTAAGGATAAAAAGATGGGATCTATATCTACGCAATAGATAAACGGATCTTGTCTACATCATGTCATCGTTCTTATTGCATTACTCCATTTTTTCATGAACTTAATACACTAGATGCATGGTGGACAGCGGTCGATGTGTGGAGTAATAGTAGTAGATGCAGGCAGGACTCGGTTTACTAATCTTGGGCGTGATGCCTACGTAATGATCATTGCCTGGATATTGTCATAATTATTTGACGTTCTAAAAATTGACCAACAGTAATTTGTTTACCCACTGTTTGCTATCTTTCTCGAGAGAAGCCACTAGTGAAACCTACGACCCCCGGGTCTTCTTGCTCATATATTTGCTTGCGATCTACTTTTCCTTTGCATTTTTATTCAGATCTATTAAACCAAAAATACTTTGCTGCACTTTATTTTATTTGCGATCTATTATTCCAATCTACTGCAAATTTCTGGCATCGTTACCCAAAAGGGATTGACAACCCCTTTAACATGTCGGGTTGCGAGGTGTTGTTATTTGTGTGCAGGTGTTGTTTACGTTGTGTTTCTTGGTTCTCCTACTGGTTTGATAACCTTGGTTTCTTCACTGAGGTAAATACCTACCATCGCTGTGCTGCATCATCCCTTCCTCTTTGGGGAAACACCGATGTGGTCCTAGCAGACATGAGCTTTTCCGGCGCTATTGTTAGAGAGAAATGAGGAGCTTTCCCGTGTAAATAGTTTTTCTCGTTCTTGTTTTACTTTCTTCAGTAAAACAAAAACTCCAAAAACATTTCAGTGTGTTTCTTTGAAATTCTTTTCCTTTCTTCGAGGGTCTAGAGGAGAAGACCATGATGAAAATGTTGAGTGGCTCTCATATGCATTATTGTTGATCTTACAAAGAGCCCATATTACCTTGTCTTCTCCTTTGAATAAATGTTTGCAGATTCCAGCTTAGTCCAATGCACATGCACTATTATTATTTTCCACACGTTCGGTCGTGCAAGTGAAAGGCAATAATGACGATATATGATGAAATGATTGAGATGAAGAAAAACTGGTATGAACTCGACCTATCTTGTTTTTGTAAATATGATTAGTTCATAGTTCCTGATTCAGCTCGTTATGAATGAAAAATGTTTGCAATCACAATTAGAGATTATAGTTACTCATGCAATGCTTAATTAGCTAGGAGTTTATAAGGGTTTATCTTGCGTGCCAACATGGAAATTAAAATGGTTGTGATGTAGTATGTGATACGTCTCCAATGTATCTATAATTTTTGATTGTTCCATGGTATTATATTATCAACCTTGGATGTTTTATATGCATTTATATGCTATTTTATATGATTTTTGGGACTAACCTATTAACCTAGAGCCCAGTTGAAAGTGCAACTATCCCTAGGTGGTTTTGGTAATTCATAACAACATATAGCTCATTGAGCTAATGCTATTCCAAGATGACTATTTCAGGAAAGCTCAATGATTGGCATGGCATGGATGTGAAAGTGGAACCCTCAAAATGCTAAGGACAAAGGATTGGCTCAAGCTCAAAAGCTCAAGGCTCTTCATTTTATATTTTAGTGATCCAAGATCACACTGAGTCTTTAGGAAAAGCCAATACTATCAAGGAGGGATGAGGTGTTGCTTAATGATCCTCTTGCTTCATGTGCTTAGTGATATGCTCCAAAACCCTCAACTACTTTCCCATATCCACACATGACCTAAACCCTAAGCCAAACTCGGTCCTACCGATTCTTTCTATCCGGCGCCACCGATTTCACTTGTCATAAGCCACTGCCAAACCCTAGCAATTCGGTTCTACCGATAGGGATCTCAGTCTCACCGAGATGGGATTGCAAACTCTCTGTTTCCCTTTCGTAACTTTTCGGTCTCACCGAAGGAGCGAATCGGTCCCACCGAGATTGCAGTGTAAACTCTCTGTTTCCTTTTTGTAACTTTTCCGTCTCACCGAAAGAGCAAATTGGTCCCACCGAGTTTACCTGACCAACTCTCTGGTTAGCTTATTACCAAACTCGGTCTCACCGAGTTTGTGTAATCGGTCTCACCGAGATTACGTTATGCCCAAACCCTAACCATATCGGTCCTACCGAGTTGCATGTCAGTCCCACCGAAAATCTCTAACGGTCGCTAGGTTTACCTTTTTGGTCCGACCGAGTTTGTTGATTCGGTCCCACCGAGATTGGAAAACTGTGTGTAACGGTTGGATTTTGTGTGGAGGCTATATATACCCCTCCACCTCCTCTTCATTCATGGAGAGAGCCATCAGAACACATACACAATTCCAACTCATATGTTCTGAGAGAGAACCACCTACTCATGTGTTGAGACCAAGATATTCCATTCCTACCATATGAATCTTGATCTCTAGCCTTCCCCAAGTTGCTTTCCACTCAAATCTTCTTTCCAGAAAATCCAAATCCTATGAGAGAGAGTTGAGTGTTGGGGATACTATCATTTGAAGCAAAAGAGCAAGGAGTTCATCATCAACACACCATTTGTTACTTCTTGGAGAGTGGTGTCTCCTAGATTGGCTAGGTGTCACTTGGGAGCCTCTGACAAGGTTGTGGAGTTGAACCAAGGAGTTTGTAAGGGCAAGGAGATCGCCTACTTCGTGAAGATCTACCGCTAGTGAGGCAAGTCCTTCGTGGGCAATGGCCATGGTGGGATAGACAAGGTTGCTACTTCGTGGACCCTTCGTGGGTGGAGCCCTCCGTGGACTCGCGCGACCGTTACCCTTCGTGGGTTGAAGTCTCCATCAACGTGGATGTAGGATAGCACCACCTATCCGAACCACGGGAAAAACATCCGTGTCTCCAATTGCGTTTGAATTCTCCAAACCCTTCCCTTTACATTCTTGCAAGTTGCATGCTTTACTTTCCGCTGCCAATATACTCTTTGCATGCTTGCTTGAATTGTGTGATGATTGCTTGACTTGTCCTACAATAGCTAAAATCTGCCAAGAACTAAAATTGGGAAAATGTTAAGTTTTTATTTGGTCAAGTAGTCTAATCACCCCCCCTCTAGACATACTTTCGATCCTACAAGTGGTATCAGAGCTTTGGTCTCCATTTGCTTTGATCTCCATAGCTTTTGGTGGTCATAGCCTTGGTTTCACAACCTAGGAGAGTATGGCGTCTAGCAAGGGAAATTATCACCGTAGAGGTCCTTACTTTGATGGTACTAATTTTGCTAGTTGGAAGCATAAAATGAAAATGCATATTCTTGGACATAACCCCGCCATTTGGGCTGTTGTGTGTGTTGGTTTGCAAGGTGACTTCTTTGATGGGAAAGAACCAAACCGTGAAGCTACCGCGGATGAGTTGAAGATGTTGCAATACAATGCTCAAGCTTGTGATATTCTCTTCAACGGATTGTGCCCCGAAGAATTCAACAAAATCAGCCGTCTTGAGAATGCAAAGGAAATTTGGGACACTTTGATTGATATGCACGAAGGTACCGACTCCGTCAAGGAATCCAAGTTGGATGTGCTTCAAAGTCAACTTGACAAGTTCAAAATGAAGGATGGTGAAGGTGTCGCTGAAATGTACTCTAGGCTTGCTCTCATCACAAATGAGATTGCCGGCTTAGGAAGTGAAGAGATGACCGATAGATTCATCATCAAGAAGATTCTAAGAGCCTTGGATGGAAAATACGATACCGTGTGCACATTGATCCAAATGATGCCCAATTACAAAGATCTCAAGCCAACGGAGGTGATTGGAAGAATTGTTGCTCATGAGATGTCACTTAAGGATAAAGAGGAACTTCACAACAAATCAAGTGGTGCCTACAAAGCCTCATGTGAAGCCCCTACATCATCAAGTGAGAAACAAAACTTCAATGAAGAATTGAGCTTAATGGTGAAGAACTTCAACAAGTTCTACAAGAGTAGAAGCAAAGATAGAAGCTTCAAGTCAAGGTCCTACAATGACAAAAGATCTTCTAGTCGAGAGCGAAACTGCTACAGTTGTGGAAGACCCGGACACTATTCCAATGAGTGTACGGCTCCCTACAAGAGAAGAGAAGATTCTCCAAAAAGAATCACCACCAAGAGAGAGAAGGAGTAGAGATGATCATTATGAACGAAGATACTCACGGAGAAGAAAGGATTGGAAAGGAAGGAAAAATCATCAAGGAGCTACACAAAACGAAGACATCAAGCTCATGTTGGTGAATGGGTAACCGGCTCCGACTCCGACAGCCACTCCGAGAGAAGTTATCACTCTAACTCCGAAGATACTCAAGATGAAGGTGTTGCCGGTCTAGCACTTGTGTCAACCAACTCCTACGACATATTTGACTCACTAAATGAAGGAATTGGAAGATGCTTCATGGCCAAAGGTCCTAAGGTAACACACCCCGAGTATGTTGATTTCAATAGTGATGAAGATGACTTGTTAGGTGATGATTTGCTTGTTGACAACTCTAGTGATGAATACTATGATGAAACGTCAATTAATTATGCTAATCAAGATAAAACGAATGACAATGATAAGGAGAAGATTGAGGCTCTAACTAAAGAACTAAACACTCTTAAGTTAGCTCATGAAACTATCTTCGAAGATCATCGAGAACTTTTAAGAGCTCATGAGAAATTACGCTTTGAAAAGCTCAATCTTGAGCAAGAGCATGAGTTCTTAAAAGCAATCAATGATGATCTCCGCAAGAAAAGTTCTTCTTACATTGCCAAGCGTTTACTCTTATCCACTTACATGCCTCAAGTCAAGTCTAGTAACAAGAACAAGAAAGATTCTTCCTCTAGCAGTAACAATGATCATGCTAAATCAAATATTGTTGCTTCTAGTAGTTCTCTTGATTCCACTAATGATTCTCTTAGCCAAGTTACACTTGAGCAAGAAAATAGCTTATTGAAGGGAATTATAGAGAAAGGAGTGTACAAAAGCCTTGCCGGGAGTAAGCAATTCGAGGAAATTGTGCGCAAGCAAGGAATGCACCGGAAGAATCAAGGTGTTGGTTTTGAACGAAAATTCAATGCCAATGGACTTGAGTGGGAAGAAGATCAATACCCCAAGACAAATTTTGTTCCTCAACAAGAGAAGTATGATACTTCTTTCAAGGGGACACAAGCTCAAGATGATCTTCCACCACAAGACTACAAGCAAAAAGGCTAGGACAAGCTTCAAGAGGAAATTGATGCATTTGAAGAAGCTCCTAAGACCTTAGTCAAGTGGATTCCCAAGACTACTTCAAGTTCCACTTCATCAAGTACGACTACAACTCCAAGGATTCCCATCAAGATGGTGTGGATCCAAAAGAAGAAGAACTAGAGAGTTCTTGAGGGTGACTCCGCCAACATACTTCACTCTTATCATTTTGGCAAGAACAAGTGCAATCAACTTCCACATCTTGCACTAGTTCAAGGAGTCACAAACCCTCTTGTTGGTAAGACAAGGGACAAGGTAACCTAAAAGTTTTCATGGACATCATCTTGTGTGTGCATCACTCTATGTCTATGGATATCCTTGTTTGTTCCTTGTGGGACTAACCCATGTAGGTATTGAAAGTGCAATTCACTCAAATGGATAGCTCCAAGTGATCTACATCAACATTGAGCATCCACATCTTCAACATCTACATGAAGTCATCATCGACAAAACCCGAGGTTAGTTCATCCCTCTAAGGGGGGATATCACATCTAGGGGGAGCTTTAGTCTAAGACTTGAGCTAAAGCAACTCTAAAGATGTGAACACAACAATGCTTTATGTAAAAGTGGTAACCCCACTTGAGCTTAAACAATGAGTATGACCTATGATCAAGTGTTCTCACTTGACTCCTAAGTCAATATACTCATATATAGATGACCTTGTCATCGCAAATTGCTTGATAGATGCTAGAATTGGTTGTGCATGCCTTGTCACATATTTCATTTGCCATCTTATTGTGTGAGCATGCTGGTTGCATATTTTACTCATTCGAGGACATCCACTTGTTGTTTTGATTGTTTGGTTTTATTTCCTTTTGCCAAGTGGATGGACAAGAATGCCTAAGAACCTCCTCTAGCTATCTATGCTTTTCTCGTCTCAAACTCTATTCATGCTACATCACAAAATTTGATCAAGTCAGATTCGAACCACTCTGTGTGAGGAGCGCTCGGAGTCCCCGATTCGTCATAGACTTAAACTTCCAAAACCTCTTTATGATTCTCGGTTTGACCGATACCCTACTTTCGGTCCTACCGAGATCATTAAGTTGATCTAGGTTTTCGATCTCGGTGCAACCGATTTGAACCATTCGGTCACACCGAGTTGCAACAACTGTATACAGTTTTGCATCTCGGTGCCACCGAGTTGTTCCACTCGGTCACACCGACAGGGTCGGGCTATATATAGTCACGGGCAAAAATTTGGAAATTTCTCCGAACTCCTTCGCCCGCGCGATAGCCTGCTCTCCCAACTTGGTCTCCGGATCATCTCCTCGCCGCCAGCCGCCTCCAGTCGCTGGTCTCCGTCACCGTCAACGGAAATTCAACCCCGCCGTTGCCGCCGTAGCGAGTCTCCGCCGAACTAGGGTATGGACTCGATCTTTGTGCTATTCCCCAATCCGATTCTTAGCACATTGTGATCATCATGATTCTTGCCACGTTTGTTAAACTTCTATCCAGTCAATGAACTTGTAGATTAGGTTTAATTCAAAAGTTTTAGGGTTAGGTTTCCGCCGAAACCATCTCGGACCCACCGAGTTGAAAAACTCGGTCCCACCGATTTGGCTTATGCCATTGCACAAGTGAGACTCGGTCTGACCGAGAATTACTTATCGGTGTGACCGATTTTGGAACTCTGTGAAACCCTAGCAGTCTCGGTGCCACCGAACTGTGACTCGGTCTGACCGAGTTCACTAGTTTAGGTGCCAAAACTGCTTCGGTATCACCGAGTTTAGAAATCGGTAGATCCGAGATGCTTTCAGTGGGAAACTAAAACTAAGTTTTTGAATTATTCTTTTGCAAAAATCTCTGCATTTTGTGATGCTTATCCACTCTATCTCATCTATAACCTATTTACAGGGTCAGCAGTCAGAGTTTGCATCATGTCAGACCAAAGTGATAGCCAGAACTTGTCAGAGCAGCAAGTGTAGATGAGTGAGGGCACTAGTCCCTCAAGTTCCTCAAATGATGGCAGCAGGAGCACCCCTATCAATCTGCCTAAAGCTGCCACAAGACAGAGAAAGAAGAGAACCTCAGACTCAGAAGATGAGGATTATGTGGTAGAAGAGGAAGCAACTTCCAAGAGAGTTGAACCAGCACAGGGCATAAAACCAGGGATGAAGATCAAAAGGCCAGCAGGCAGGCAGCCTATGTCAAAGGCCAGAGCTTCAACTGAGAAGCCCACTCCCATTGAGCCAGTTGCTGCTGAAGGCAAGAAGAGGAAAGAAAGGGTGAAGAAAACTGTAGCCAGAGTGCTTGGCAAGGCTTCCATCATGGAAGATCGGGAGGAAGAAGAAGAGGTAGCTGCACCAGCACCTAAGGCACCCAAGATGATGGGTGATGCCATAAGAACAGGGGCAGCTGCTTCCAAGGTCAAGCCAGATCCAAAGCCAAAGCCAAAGAGGAACACAAGAAGCATCCCAGCTACTGAGAAGAACAAGGCCCCAGTGCCTGAAGCTGCAGAAGAAGAAGAAGAGAATGTTCTTAGAAAGCTCAAGCCCAAGATCCCAGACCACAACGATGCTCATCCTGTGGCTGAGGATATGAAACTCAGGAGAGATTCAGGGCTCCGGAAGTGGAGAGAAGCAGACCCGTATGCTTCAAGGAGAAGGACTGCAGTTGACTACAGGTTTCACACCAAGGAGCAGCAAGACTTTTATGAGACAGTGCTGCTAGACAAGAAGCCAATTGTCTGTGATATGAGATGGGTTGATTGGCAATACATCAAGGACAACGAAGAGTACTACCCTGGAGTGCAGGACAGCTTCAAGGCATGTGGAGTAGAGGACTTTGTTGGGCAGAAGCTCACAAAGTGGAATGAGGAACTCATCATGCAGTTCTACTCCACAGCCCATTTCTATCCAGATGGCAGGATTGTATGGATGTCAGAGGGTACGAGGTACCAGTCTACAGTTGCTGAATGGGCTCAGCTGATTAATGCCCCAGAAGAGCATGACGATGACTTGGACATTTATGCCAAGAAGAAGATGGACCACAACTCAATGTCAAACATGTACAAGGAGATTCCAAATGAAGCACTTGATACGTTCAAGTTTGGCTCAGTACACTATCTTCTGTCAGGGCTGCCAACCATCAACTGGATTCTTAGGCACACCCTATTGCCCATGTCTGGAGATCACAAGATGATCAGGGGCCACACGATCAACTTGCTTCATATCTTTGACGTGCCACAGAAATTCAAAGTCATGAGCCTTATGATTGAAACAATCAAGAGGACAGCAGCAGACCAGAAGAGGAGCTGTGGATATGCCCACAGATTTAGGAGCTCATCAACTCTAAGATGGGCACGGGAATATACTTATTGGACAAGGAACACCTGCCCATCTGTCCAGACTTTGAAGATAATCAAGTGGTCATGACTGAGAATGAGCCATCATTTGCCCAAGCACAAGCCAAGAAGGAGAAGGCGAGGAAGGAGAAAGCTGCCAAGATGCCTACTCAAGAGGAGGCATCTGAATATTTCCTGAAAACCAAACAAGAGAAGCTTGGTTGCTTGATTGCATCCACCCTGCGGATTGAGCAAGGACTAGCCACCCTAACTCAGAACCAGGCAAGCTTAGAGAGGATCATGGAACAAAAGTTCTATGACTTGGATGTCAAAGTGACAGAGATTCAGACTGCAGTGGAGCAGCTCCAGGATGACATGCAGGAGAGGAGAGGCAAGACTACAACTGATGCCTTTGCCAGAGTGCCACGAGGTCCGAGGTCGTCTGCAGTGCCAGTTGCTGACCCCAGAGCCACCACGTCTGCACCAGCTACAGCCTCAGTTCCACCAGCTCCAGCGTCCACTTCAGCCTCGACTCCGACCACGTCTACAGAAGGCTTCGTCCTTGGAGTGCTCCGGACTCCACCACCACCTGAAGATCAAGCCTGAGTGTCGACTTAGCACTATGCATTTTCTAGGAACTTTTTGGTAACTTGTTGCCAAAGGGGGAGAAAATGTATAGATCATAGGCTTCGAGAGAGAGTGTTTCTTTTATTCTCTCTTGTTTTATTTGGTGGTTTTTCGAACCTTGTTTGCTTTTGTGTGAGATACTATGTCATTGCTCGTGAGACATTGATGATCATGTAAGATCATAAGCTACACTTAATGTTTGCTTAATATTATCATCTTATCTATCTTATGTGATCATTCACTATTCTTGGTGATGAGTGCATGTATTTCATTCTTATCATTTTAAGCGCTCCACCAAGATGTATGTGACATGGAAGAGTAACCCATGACTCTAACTCTTTGTGCATTTGCAGTCCAAAGCAAATTTTAAATATGCACAAATTTAGGGGGAGCTCTTACTTATCACATACTTCTCAAAGCGACGATATATTTCATGCTTATCATCATTTGTCAAAGCTTTGATCTATATGTTGTCATCAATTACCAAAAAGGGGGAGATTGAAAGTGCAACTATCCCTAGGTGGTTTTGGTAATTCATAACAACATATAGCTCATTGAGCTAATGCTATTCCAAGATGACTATTTCAGGAAAGCTCAATGATTGGCATGGCATGGATGTGAAAGTGGAACCCACAAAATGCTAAGGACAAAGGATTGGCTCAAGCTCAAAAGCTCAAGACTCTTCATTTTATATTTTAGTGATCCAAGATCACACTGAGTCTTTAGGAAAAGCCAATACTATCAAGGAGGGATGAGGTGTTGCTTAATGAGCCTCTTGCTTCATGTGTTTAGTATCCACATATGACCTAAACCCTAAGCCAAACTCGGTCCTACCGATTCTTTCTATCCGGCGCCATCGAGTTTCACTTGTCATAAGCCACTGCCAAACCCTAGCAATTCGGTTCTACCGATAGGGATCTCGGTCTCACCGAGATTGGATTGCAAACTCTCTGTTTCCCTTTCGTAACTTTTCGGTCTCACCGAAAGAGTGAATCGGTCCCACCGAGATTGCAGTGTAAACTCTCTGTTTCCTTTTTGTAACTTTTCGGTCTCACTGAAAGTGCAAATCGGTCACACCGAGTTTACCTGACCAACTCTCTGGTTAGCTTATTACCAAACTCGGTCTCACCGAGTTTGTGTAATCGGTCTCACCGAGATTATGTTATGCCCAAACCCTAACCATATCGGTCCTACCGAGTTGCATGTCAGTCCCACCGAAAATCTCTAACGGTCACTAGGTTTACCTTTTCGGTTCGACCGAGTTTGTTGATTCGGTCCCACCGAGATTGGAAAACTGTGTGTAACGGTTGGATTTTGTGTGGAGGCTATATATACCCCTCCACCTCCTCTTCATTCGTGGAGAGAGCCATCAGAACACATACACAATTCCAACTCATATGTTCTGAGAGAGAACCACCTACTCATGTGTTGAGACCAAGATATTCCATTCCTACCATATGAATCTTTATCTCTAGCCTTCCCCAAGTTGCTTTCCACTCAAATCTTCTTTCCACAAAATCCAAATCCTATGAGAGAGAGTTGAGTGTTGGGGAGACTATCATTTGAAGCACAAGAGCAAGGAGCTCATCATCAACACACCATTTGTTACTTCTTGGAGAGTGGTGTCTCCTAGATTGGCTAGGTGTCACTTGGGAGCCTCCGACAAGGTTGTGGAGTTGAACCAAGGAGTTTGTAAGGGCAAGGAGATCGCCTACTTCATGAAGATCTACCGCTAGTGAGGCAAGTCCTTCGTGGGCGATGGCCATGGTGGGATAGACAAGGTTGCTACTTCGTGGACCCTTCGTGGGTGGAGCCCTCCGTGGACTCGCGCGACCGTTACCCTTCGTGGGTTGAAGTCTCCATCAACGTGGATGTAGGATAGCACCACCTATCCGAACCACGGGAAAAACATCCGTGTCTCCAATTGCGTTTGAATTCTCCAAACCCTTCCCTTTACATTCTTGCAAGTTGCATGCTTTACTTTCCGCTGCCAATATACTCTTTGCATGCTTGCTTGAATTGTGTGATGATTGCTTGACTTTTCCTACAATAGCTAAAATCTGCCAAGAACTAAAATTGGGAAAAGGTTAAGTTTTTATTTGGTTAAGTAGTCTAATCACCCCCCCTCTAGACGTACTTCTGATCCTACACCAGTGCTAGTTTCTATTTTTTTCCCTGTTTTTGAGTATCGTAGAAACGGAATACCAAACGGAGTCCAATTGATGAGCCATTTTTTGATGGTTTTTTATGGACCAAAAGAAGCCCCCGGAGTAAAAGAGTTAGGCTAGAAGAGTCCCGGGATGTCCACAAGGGTGGGGGCGCACCCTATCCCCCTGGGCGTGGGCCCCTATCTCGTGGACCCTCCCCCTGCGTGAGACCTACGCCAAAAATTCCTATAAATACATAAACCCCCAGAAATAAACCTAGATCGGGAGTTCTGCCGCCGCAAACCTCTGTAGCCACCGAAAACCAATCTAGACCCGTTCCGGCACCCTGCCGGAGGGGGGAATCCCTCTCTGGTGGCCATCTTCATCATCCCGGCGTTCTCCATGACGAGGAGGGAGTAGTTCACCCACGGGGCTGAGGGTATGTACCAGTAGTTGTGTGTTTGATCTCTCTCTCTCTCTCCCGTGTTCTTGATTCGGCACGATCTTGATGTATCACGAGCTTTGCTATTATAGTTGGATCTTATGATGTTTCTCCCCCTCTACTCTCTTGTAATGGATTGAGTTTTCCCTTTGAAGTTATCTTATCGGATTGAGTCTTTAAGGATTTGAGAACACTTGATGTATGTCTTGCATGTGCTCATCTTTGGTGACAATGGGATATCACGTGATCCACTCACTACAGGAATCAGCTACTTTGTCGTCTGCCACGGCGGACGGCAATGGCCTGAACGGCGGATGACAAAGGTCTTTGCCGTCCGCCGCGGACAGCAACAGGCTCTGGCAAAGTAAGGTCCGGCAAACAGCTACTTTGCCGTCCGCTTTATGCGGCTGACAGCAAAGGGGCCTTCGCCATCAACAGCAGACGACAAAGAAAGTAGATGGCAAAAAATGTGTTGTTAGTCCGTTAGGTGGCTAACGGCAGGCCTTTGCCGTTCGCCGCTGATGGCAAAATTTGTCCTACCTTTGCCGTCTGCCGTATGATGTCAGCTAGACGTCACTACACGGCAGGCCTTTGCCGTCCGCCGCTGACGGCAAAATTGTTCACTCTTTATCGTCTGCCACTGCAGGCAAACTGACCAAATGGGTCAGCTCCCAGGAAGCACAGTTGGCTGCCACGTGGCTTCTTTGCCGTCCGCGTCTGACGACAAAGAGCCCGTTGCCGTCGGTGGCAGACGGCAAAGAGCCTGCATATTAGCTCTTTTTCTGTTTTTTAATCCAACAATTTTCACAGCAAATATATATGACATATATAGATATATTTCACAGGGCTATTTAACAGCAAACATATCACATATCCAGCACATAATTAAGTTTCATCCATTCATACATAAGCAAGTTCCATCCATACACAATGTTCCATTCATATACATATTACAATGCAAAGTTTCATCAAGATAGGAAGTTCCATCATAGCAAGCTAGATACAATGCAAAGTTTCAGCAAAGAAAAAACAAGCACTCCATCATAGCAAGCTAGCTTCCATGAAGTGAATGAAATCTGCAAAATGGCAAATAAGAAAGTTAGAAATAGGTAACCAGAAGAAGAAGGCTAGAACAAGAAGTAGACTAGAACAAGAAGTACATGCCATTTATGAGCTAACTTAGGTGAAATGGATCATATATGAGCTAACTAAGTTGAAATGGGTCGTTTATGAGCTAACTAAGGTGAAATGGATCATTTATGAGCTAACTTAGTTGAAATGGGTCGTTTATAAGCTAACTAAGGTGAAATGGATCGTTTTTGAGCTAACTAAGTTGAAATGGATCGTTTTTGAGCTAACTTAGGTGAAATGGATCATTTATGAGCTAACTTAGTTGAAATGGGTCGTTTATGAGCTAACTAAGGTGAAATGGATCATTTTTGAGCTAACTAAGGTGAAATGGATCTTTTTTTAGCTAACTTAGGTGAAATGAATCATTTATGAGCTAACTTAGTTGAAATGGGTCGTTTATGACCTAACTAAGGTGAAATGGATCGTTTTTGAGCTAACTAAGGTGAAATGGATCGTTTATGAGCTAACTTAGTTGAAATGGATCGTTTATGAGCTAACTTAGTAAAAAGCATCATTTTAGAGCTAACTTAGGTGTGATGGATCATTTTGGAGCTAACCTAGGTGTGATGGGTCATTTTGGCGCCAACCTAGGTAAGATGGGTCATTTTGGAGCTAACCTAGGTGAAATGGGTCATTTTAAAGCTAACGTAGGTAAAATGGATCATTTACGAGCTAATCTAGGTAAAATGGGTCATTTTAGAGCTAACTTAGATAAATTGGATCATTTATAAGCTAACTAAGGTAAAATGGGTCATTTTAGAGCTAACTTAGGTAAAATGGATCGTTTATGAGCTAACTAAGCTAATTATGCAATGTTTGACATAAGTAAGCTAAGTACAAATCGTTTTAGAGCTAACTTAGGTAAAATGGATGGTTTTGGAGGTTAGTAAGCTTATTAAGTCATTTTGGAGGAAAAGAAGCTAACTCTAGGTCATTATGGTAAGCATATTGGAGGAAATAAAGCTAAGTCTAGGTCTTTATGCATTTGTTAAGCAAAACACTAGAGAAACTTACCGTGAGCATGGAGGTGTAGGAGCGGGCTGGCTCGTGCCGCTAGCTGGAGAAGGATTGTGCGATGCTTGTCTGGAGTTACGCTGCACCAATGATCATTACCAAGGTCTCGTTACCATGATGACACTCAAATGTTAAGACTAGCAAGTAATGTCCATTCAAATTAAACTCACCGTGGTCCCAGGAGCAATCACTGGCATCGGCGGAGCGGTCTGACCGGACTTCTCACACACAGACTGCACATTTGGTTTTGACAAACACAGTCATACTAGTTAGTAATGAGACAAACATTACATGAATGTTTTGGCTAATCTGCAGAAGAAACTTACCATAAGGAGCTCGTACATGGCCCTTGCCTGCATGTCATTCCGTGCCCTCTCCTCCTCCAACTCCCGCTGCCTCTCCGCCGCCTCCGCCAGAAGTTTCCCCGTTCTATCTCTCTCACTCTGTATAGCAGCCTGCAACACCACTCACATGACCATTTGTAATCATTGATGGAAGCGCACACAATGTAATGGAGAAAGATAGCTGAGTATGTATAACTAACCTTGAAGGCGAGTTGGACTGGCCGTTCACAAGGCCTTATCTTAGGAGCGGAGCTCAACTGGCGCACCTTGATCTCCGGGCATGTATCTTCTCATAGGCTAAATAAGGCACATCCTTTCTCACAGGCATGTATCTTCTCATAGGGCATCTTCAGTGCACGGAGGATTTTGTCCGACTGGTACAGGTTTGCAGGCATTACATGGCCTTTGGGTAGAAAGCGTCCAAATACTGTCATAATTGCATCTTTGCATTCTCTGACCAAGTTGAACTGAGCCTTCAGAGCCATTACTTGTGAGATGGCATCCAACTGACAAAGCTCAATGTGCTCGTGGAGCGGACGTTTTGAAGACTCCAACATTTCATTGAAGGCCTTTGCAGATTCCTCCATCTCCTCGTCCGAATCCCGAGCATCATCATAGTCTTGCACCATGTTTTCCATCCCGGTACCATGCTCATCGGTGCAACGACGATCCACCTCAACTCGGTCACGTTGGGCAGACTCACCATGAAATGTCCACACCGTATAATCCGGCATAAAACCACTCTTATGCAGGTGTTTGCCCATTTCAGCCTCTGTCCTCTTTTCCCAATTGCCGCACCGGAAACAGGGGCACCAGGTTTTCCTCTGGCCATTTGCAAATGCGGCTTGCACAAACCCCTTGGTTTTTGTAACCATTCAGCGCTCCATTTGTTCTGACCAGTGTGACCGGTATACATCCACGCATGATCACTCATCTTAACTTTCAGAGCTACTGGACACACAACAATTATATATATAATTCACCATGTATATATTAATTAGTTGATCTACTTTGTCAATTTTATTACGTCCATGCAACCTACACTCTAATAGGTAATGATAGGTCCTAATCCCACCCGAGTATGTGTAGATTGGGTTCATTTTCCCATGCTATGCTCCGGATCCGACGCAAAATTTCGGCAGCACCTCCCCGCTGTTCTCCTGATACACATCTCTGCAATAAACAGAGAGGATGTGTACCCGGAGAACAACAGGGGAGGCACTGACAAAATTTATGCGTCGGATCCAGAGCAAAGCATATGGGAAAATGAACCCAATCTACACATACTCGGGCTGTCCATGGATAGTGTTGGACAATTCTAAAGAATCAAGGTTATAAATATGCAAATGCATGCATATTTATAACTATGACGCTTTTGAATGGGAGACACATATTGTTTACGCATACTGATGATTCAAGACACACATATAGCTAGCTATCAAGTTTCATCGGCACGAACACCGGAACAGAGCAAATAGTTAATGGGGGAGGAGGACATGTCATTTGTGCTCACCCACAAACGAAGGGGCAGAGCTCGTCAAACGCACGGCGAGGTCGTCGAACACCAAACCTCACAGCGATGAAACAACTGCACATTTAAATCTACCCAATCAACACAATTATATATGATGTTTTTCATAACAAAATCGAAAAATATATGACCTAACTAATAATTCACAAATATATGACCCCGTTGGCCTCTGGAAGGCCAAAGAACACCTTTTCGGGAGGTGTCGTGGGTCGGGGTGTCGTGTCGGTGTCGGGGTGCCGTGTCGGGGTCGGGGTGCTGTTTCGAGGT
>NC_041384.1:79918470-79932140 GCF_002162155.2 Triticum dicoccoides
GGGGAGGAGAGAGGGAGAGCAGAGAGAGTAACGGGCGGGGGTGGGGGCCATTAGTTAGACTGCTCTTTGTCGTCCGCCGCTCTTTGTCGTCCGCCTTTATCTCTCTTTTCCGTCTGCTAGCGGACGACAAAAAGGTGGGGCGTTAAGTTTTTTCTAAACGGGCTGGGGGTGGGGGCCACCTCTCCCTTTGCCGTCAGCCAGCTGACGGCAAAGAATCTTTGTTGTCTGCTGGCTGATGGCAAAGAGCTGGCTGATGGCAAAGGCCTGTTTTGCCGTCCGCCGTTTCTTTGCCGTCTTCTTTTCGGTAGCTGATGGCAAAGAGCTTCTTTGCCGTCTGCTAGCAGACGGCAAAGAGCTGGCAGATGGCAAAGTAGCTGATTCCAGTAGTGACTTGAGGTATGTTTTGGTGATCAACTTGTCAGTTCCGTGACCTCGTGAACATATGCATAGGGGTTGGCACACGTTTTCGTCTTGACTCTCTGGTAGAAACTTTGGGACACTCTTTGAAGTTCTTTGTGTTGGTTGAATAGATGAATATGAGATTGTGTGATGCATATTGTATAATCATACCCACGGATACTTGAGGTGGCATTGAAGTATCTAGGTGACATTAGGGTTTTGGTTGATTTGTGTCTTAAGGTGTTATTCTAGTACGGACTCTAGGATAGATTGAACGGAAAGAATAGCTTCGTGTTATTTTACTACGGACTCTTGAATAGATCGATCAAAAAGAATAACTTTGAGGTGGTTTCGTAACCTACAATAATCTCTTCGTTTATTCTCTGCTATTAGTGACTTTGGAGTGACTCTTTGTTGCATGTTGAGAGATAGTTATATGATCCAATTATGTTATTATTGTTGAGAGAACTTGCACTAGTGAAAGTATGAACCCTAGGCCTTGTTTCAACACATTGCAATAACGTTTATGCTCACTTTTATCATTAGTTACCTTGCTGTTTTTATATTTCCAGATTACAAAAACCTATATCTACCATCCATATTACACTTGTATCACCATCTCTTCGCCGAACTAGAGCACCTATACAATTTACCATTGTATTGGGTGTGTTGGGGACACAAGAGACTCTTTGTTATTTGGTTGCAGGGTTGTTTGAGAGAGACCATCTTCATCCTATGCCTCCCACAGATTGATAAACCTTAGGTCATCCACTTGAGGGAAATTTGCTACTATCCTACAAACCTCGGCACTTGGAGGCCCAACAACGTCTACAAGAAGAAGGTTGAGTACTAGACATCAAGCTCTTTTCTGGCGCCATTGTCGGGGAGGTTAGCGCTTGAAGGTATATATTTAGATCTTGCAATCGAATCTTTTAGTTTCTTGTTTTATCAGTAGTTTAGTCTATAAAAGAAAACTACAAAAAAATGGAATTAAGGTTGCCTCATATGCTTCATCTTTTTAATATCTTTTGCGAGAATAAGGATTCCGATAATTGTGCTAAATTGTTAGAAGAAGAATGCATTAAAATGTTTGGCACTAAATCTTTGAATGATGAGCATGATTGCAATGTTGTTAGTACGAACTCTTTGAATATCCATAGTACTAATGATGATTGCACTAGTCATGATGAAAATGTCTCTTATAAGCATGTCAATTTGTGGAGTGCATAGAGTTTGCAAGTGCACACCAAATAGGGAAGATAGATTTTGCAAGAGGCATAAGTATTTAGAAACTAAATGGTTGCAAGAAAGGCTAGATGTTTGTGCTGAAAATTTAAATTTTCTTAGCCATCCTTGTGAACTTTCCAATGAATGTGGTCATTTAAATATCCAATGCAAATTGTTTCATGGTCGAATCGTGTCCAAAAATTGTGATGACTTGATTTCCCTTGCGCATCATAATGAACTTAGTTTGCTTGTGGGTTATGAAGAAATGAAACGTATAACTAAGGATATTCCAGAATTTTCCCTTGATAAAGTTCTTGATTTTGATCTAGAGGAAATTTATATGTATTGTGCGATGAATTGCATTGGAAATCCTTATATTGCCAATTACATAAAGACAAGAAAACAAATAGAAGATGAAGAGAATACTAATGAAATGGAAAAGATTTCCCAATATCCTCCTATTATTTCTTATCTATACCAATATAAAAAGACCCAAAGGGGCAGATCCAACTAATCTCGGCCATTGAACCAAGTCAATCCAATGACCTAGACTGCTCCAATGGCGAGCGTTAAACGTGTTTAACATGCAATTAGTATCATACCAAATATTGCACTAATCACAGGATTAACACACAAATAATAGCATACCTTATATCCGCATGCAATTAATATATTGCCTAAGTATTAACGTGTGTTGCACGTGCGCAATTACTAGTGGTGAATCAGGTAACGAGGAGGAGCCTTCTATTCAACCAATCTCATTAATAAGGAGCTCCAAAAAGAGGATTAAACCCACACATGATGTGAAAAATAAAAAGAAAATACAGAGAAGCAAAGGTAAAAAGGTATCCCTCCCAAATTATGTTGCTCCTATTACTCATTGTGATGATGATAATTGTTATACTATTGGTGTTATCCATACTATTAATGATGAGAGTGATTATGCTTATGATATGAAAAGGCCCAAGCTTGGGGATGCTATGTTGGATGAAAATGACATGTTTGAGAAATTATTTGCTGCAACAAATGTTTGTCCCAAGCTTGGGGATGCTATGTTTAATGAAGATGATATTTTTAGTCTCCCAAGTTATGATGAGCAAATTTATTATGATGATAGCATGCCTCCTATTTATGATGATTATTGTGATGATACTTATGCTATAGAAATAGTGATGATTATATTTATTAAACTTTCCATGATTATGATTACCCTTTTTCTAAACATTACTCTTTTAATGTGGAAACAATTTTATAGTATTCGAGTTTCTTATGATACTCCCACTATTCTGATTGAGGAGAATCTTGCTTATGTGGAGAGTAGTAAATTTTCTATGCTTGTAGATCATGAAAAGAATGCTTTATGTGATGGTTATATTGTTGAATTCATTCATGATGCTACTGTAAATTATTATGAGGGAGGAATATATGCTTGTAGGAATTGCTATAATATCAAGTTTCATCTCTATGTGCTTAAAATCTTGAAGTTATGCTTGTTTTGCTTTCCTATGCTAGTTGATTATTGTTACCATAAATTGTTTTCTCACAAAATACCTATGCATAGGAAGTGGGTTACACTTAAATGTGCTAGTCATATTCTTCATGATGCTCTCTTTATGTTTCAATTCTTATCTTTTATATGAGCATCATCGAAATCATCATGCCTAGCTAGGGGCGTTAACGATAGTGCTTGTTGGGAGGCAACCCAATTTTATTTTTGTTCCTTGATTTTTGTTCCTGTTTAGTAATAAATAAATCATCTATCCTCTGTTATGATTGTGTTTTTTACATTTTGATTAGTATTTGTGCCAAGTAAATCCGTTAGGATCTTCTTGGGTGATTGTTATTTGATCTTGCAGTAAAAAACAAAAAGTATGCACTCACGGGAATAATTTTCATTTTTTACCAGAGAGCGATAAAATACCAATTCTACTTGCAGTAGATTAATAAAAAAAATTCCTAGGGCATCCTAACTCTCAGGATTTTTGGAGTTACATAAGTATTCGAAACCTACATATTACTACAGACTGTTCTGTTTTTGACAGATTCTGTTTTCTATGTGTTGTTTGCTTATTTTGATGAATCTACGAGTAGTATTAGAGGGTAT
The DNA here is from genome assembly GCF_002162155.2 of Triticum dicoccoides. NCBI lineage: Eukaryota > Viridiplantae > Streptophyta > Magnoliopsida > Poales > Poaceae > Triticum > Triticum dicoccoides. The sequence goes on from NC_041384.1 coordinate 79,922,201, forward strand.
GAACCATAGAGAAGTTGGAATACAGTAGATATTACACCAATATGAATTTAGAATGAGTTCACAACAGTAAAAAAGTGGTTATTTATTTTCTTATACTAACGGAGCTCATGAGATTTCCTGTTAAGTTTTGTGTTGTGAAGTTTTCATGTTTTGGGTAAAGATTCGATGGACTATGGAATAAGGAGTGGCAAGAGCCTAATCTTGGGGATGAACAAGGCACCCCAAGGTAACATTCAAGGACAACCAAGAGCCTAAGCTTGGGTATGCCCCGGATGGCATCCCCTCTTTCGTCTTCGTCTATCAGTAACTTTACTTGGAGCTATATTTTTATTCACCACATGATATGTGTTTTGCTTGGAGCGTCATTTTATTTTATTTTGTTTTGCTTGATGTTTGAATAATATCCCAAGATCTGAAATTCTTAAATGTTAGAGAGTCTTCACATAGTTACATAATTATTCAACTACTCAATGATCTTCACTTATATCTTTCGGAGTAGTTTGTCGTTTGCTCTAGTGCTTCACTTATATCTTTTTAGAGCACGGTGGTGGTTTTATTTTATAGAAATTATTGATCTCTCATGCTTCACTTATATTATTTTGAGAGTCTTTTAGAACAGCATGGTAATTTGCTTTGGTTATGAAATTAGACCTAATATGATAGGCATCCATGATGGGTATAATAAAAACTTTCATATAAAGTGCATTGAATACTATGAGAAGTTTGATACTTGATGATTGTTTTCAGATATGAAGATGGTGATATTAGAGTCATGCTAGTTGAGTAGTTGTGAATTTAAGAGATACTTGTGTTAAAGTTTGTGATTCCCGTAGCATGCACGTCTGGTGAACCGTTATGTGATGAAGTCGGAGCATGATTTATTTATCGATTGTCTTCCTTATGAGTGGCGGTCGGGGACGAGCAATGGTCTTTCCCTACCAATCTACCCCCCTAGGAGCATGCGCGTAGTACTTCTTTCGATAACTAATAGATTTTTGCAGTAAGTATGTGAGTTCTTTATGACTAATGTTGAGTCCATGGATTATACGCACTCTCACCCTTCGACCATTGCTAGCCTCTCTAGTACCGCGCAACTTTCGCCGGCACCATAAACCCACCATTTACCTTCCTCAAAACAGCCACCATACCTACCTATTATGGCATTTACATAGCCATTCCGAGATATATTGCCATGCAACTTTCCACCGTTCCGTTTATTATGACACACTCAATCATTGTCATATTGCTTTGCATGATCATGTAGTTGAGATCGTATTTGTGGCAAAGCCACCGTTCATAATTATTTCATACATGTCACTCATGAGACATTGCATATCCCGGTACACCACCGGAGGCATTCATATAGAGTCATATTTTTTTTCTAAGTATTGAGTTGTAAGTAAATAAAAGTGTGATGGTCATCATTATTAGAGTATTATCCCATGTGAGGAAAGGATGATGGAGACTATGATTCCCCCACAAGTCGGGATGAGACTCCGGACGAAAAATAAAAAAGAGGCCATAAAAAAGAGAAGGCCCAAAAAAACAAAAAAAACAAAAAAAATGAGAGAAAAAGAGAGAAGGGGCAATGCTACTATCCTTTTACCGCACTTGTGCTTCAAAGTAGCACCATGATCTTCATGATAGAGAGTCTCCTATGTTGTCACTTTCATATACTAGTGGGAATCTTTCATTATAGAACTTGGCTTGTATATTCCAATGATGGGCTTCCTCAAAATGCCCTAGGTCTTCGTGAGCAAGCGAGTTGGATGCACACCCACTTAGTTTCTTTTTGAGCTTTCATACACTTATAGCTCTAGTGCATCCGTTGCATGGCAATCCCTACTCACCCACATTGATATCTATTCATGGGCATCTCCATAGCCTGTTGATATGCCTAGTTGATGTGAGATTATCTTCTCCTTTTTGTCTTCTCCACAACCACCATTCTATTCCACCTATAGTGCTATGTCCATGGCTCACGCTCATGTATTGCGTGAAGATTGAAAAAGTTTGAGAACATCAAAAGTATGAAACAATTGCTTGGCTTGTCATCGGGGTTGTGCATGATTTAAATATTTTGTGTGATGAAGATAGAGCATAGCCAGACTATATGATTTTGTAGGGATAGCTTTCTTTGGCCATGTTATTTTGAGAAGACATGATTACTTTGTTAGTATGCTTGAAGTATTATTATTTTTATGTCAATATTAAACTTTTGTCTTGAATCTTTCGGATCTGAATATTCTTACCACAATAAAGAGAATTACATGGATAAATATGTTAGGTAGCATTCCACATAAAAAATTCTGTTTTATCATTTACCTACTCGAGGACGAGCGGGAATTAATCTTGGGGATGCTTGATACGTCTTCAATGTATCTATAATTCTTGATTCTTCCATGATATTATATTATCAACCTTGGATGTTTTATATGCATTTATATGCTATTTTATATGATTTTTGGGACTAACCTATTAACCTAGAGTCCAGTGCCAGTTTCTGTTTTTCCTTGTTTTTGAGCATCGCAGAAAAGGAATACCAAACGGAGTCCAATTGACGTGCCAATTTTTGATGATTTTTTATGGACCAAAAGAAGCCCCCAGAGTAAAAGATGTGGCTAGAAGAGTCCCGGGCTGTCCACGAGGGTGGGGGCACGCCCTATCCCCCTGGGCATGGGCCCCTATCTCATGGACGATCCGGAGACCCCCCGGACGTCAGACCTAAACCAAAAATTCCTATAAATACAGAAACCCCAAGAAATAAACCTAGATCGGGAATTCCGCCGCCGCAAGCCTCTGTAGCCACCGAAAACCAATCTAGACCCGTTCTGGCACCCTACCGGAGGGGGAATCCCTCTTGGGTGGCCATCTTAATCATCCCGGTGTTCTCCATGACGAGGAGGGAGTAGTTCACCCTCGGGGCTGAGGGTATTTACCAGTAGCTGTGTGGTTGATCTCTCTCTCTCTCTGTCGTGTTCTTGATTCGGCACGATCTTGATGTATCAGGAGCTTTGCTATTATAGTTGGATCTTTTGATGTTTCTCCCCCTCTACTCTCTTGTAATGGATTGAGTTTTCCCTTTGAAGTTATCTTATCGGATTGAGTCTTTAAGGATTTGAGAACACTTGATGTATGTCTTGCATGTGCTTATCTGTGGTGACAATGGGATATCACGTGGTCCACTTGATGTGTGTTTTGGTGATCAACTTGCGAGTTCCGTGACCTCGTGAACTTATGCATAGGGGTTGGCCCACGTTTTCGTCTTGACTCTCCGGTAGAAACCTTGGGGCACTCTATGAAGTTCTTTGTGTTGGTTGAATAGAAGAATATGAGATTGTGTGATGCATATCGTATAATCATACCCACGGATACTTGAGGTGACATTGGAGTATCTAGGTGACATTAGGGTTTTGGTTGATTTGTGTCTTAAGGTGTTATTCTAGTATGAACTCTAGGATAGATTGAACGGAAAGAATAGCTTCATGTTATTTTACTACGGACTCTTGAATAGATCGATCAAAAAGAATAACTTTGAGGTGGTTACATACCCTACAATAATCTCTTCATTTGTTCTCCGCTATTAGTGACTTTGGAGTGACTCTTTGTTGCATGTTGATGGATAGTTATATGATTCAATTATGTTATTATTATTGAGAGAACTTGCACTAGTGAAAGGTTGAACCCTAGGCCTTGTTTCAACGCATTGCAATAACGTTTATGCTCACTTTTGTCATTAGTTACCTTGTTGTTTTTATATTTCCAGATTACAAAAACCTATATCTACCATCCATGTTGCACTTGTATCACCATCTCTTCGCCGAACTAGTGCACCTTTACAATTTACCATTGTATTGGGTGTGTTGGGGACACAAGAGACTCTTTGTTATTTGGTTGCAGGATTGCTTGAGAGAGACCATCTTCATCCTACACCTCCCACCGATTGATAAACCTTAGGTCATCCACTTGAGGGAAACTTTCTATTGTCCTACAAACCTCTGCACTTGGAGGCCCAATAATGTCTACAAGAAGAAGGTTGTGTCGTAGACATCAGTATGATAGGATGGTATCCTCCTTTGAATGAACATGTGTGAACATGCTTGAACATGTGCCAAGTCAAGCCACTCGAAATTCAAAGGAGGATACCATCCTATCATACTACATCACAACCATTTTAAAAGCATACTGGCACGCAAGGTAAACCGTTATAAACTCCTAGCTAATTAAGCATGGCATGAGTAATTATAATCTCTAATTGTCATTGCAAACATGTTTCATTCATAATAGGCTGAAACAGGAACGATGAACTAATCATATTTACAAAAACAAGATAGGTCGAGTTCATACCAACTTTTCCTCATCTCAATCAGTTCATCATATATCATCATTATTGCCTTTCACTTGCACGACCAAACAGTGTGGATAATAATAATAATGCACGTGCCTTGGACTAAGCTAGAATCTGCAAACATTTATTCAAAGGAGAAGACAAGGTAATGTGGGCTATTTGTTAGATCAACAATAATGCATATGAGAGCCACTCAACATTTTCATCGTGGTCTTATCCTCTCGACCCCCAAAGAAAAGAAAAAAATTTCAAAGAAACACACCGAAATGTTTTTGGAGTTTTTGTTTTTTTGAAGGAAGTAAAACAAGAACGAGAAAAACTATTTACACGGGAAAGATCCCAAGAAGCAAAAGAAGAACGAGAAATCTTTTTGGGTTTTCTTTTAGTACTACTAAGCATGCATAGAAAGTAAACTAACTACGATTAATTTTTTTTGTTTTTCTTAAGGTTTATCAAACACACAAGAAGAAAGCGGGAAAAAGAAATAAAGTAGCATGGATAATACAATTAAAAAGTATGAACACCAACAACTGAAATGAGTGTGTGAAATGAATGTAATGTCGGTGAGAAATATGTACTCCCCCAAGCTTAGGCTTTTGGCCTAAGTTGGTCTAAGGCCACGGTTGGCCTGGCGGATATCCAAAGTTGTAGTCGGGGTTGTAATGAGATGTAGCAGCTACTGCTTGGCGAGCTGCCTCCTGGAGGAGAGAAGCCTCCGTTGTTCGCTCATACTCGTTTGCCTCCTCTCTAGTTATAAAATATCGCCCATTTGCCTGAAAGTTATAGAAAGCAGGAGCAGGAAGAGTAACATGGATGGCGCGTCGTCTATCAAAGATTAGTCGGTACTGGAGGAACTATTCGTTCCTTATAAGAAATTGGTACGTACCATAGCCTCATAATCTAGAAAAGCAGGTGGCAACTCAATATCATACCCCCTCATGGGTACACCCAAATAATTAGCTAAACAAGTTGCATAAAAATCCCACCAAATAAATCTCCATCTTTAGCATTATGGTACAACCTCCTAGCAATAATAGCCCCCAAGTTATAACGCTTATCTCCTAACACCGCACACTTGAGGACACTAAGATCTGGAACACAAAGGGTGGCAATGCTCATGTTTACCGTTAATGCATCTACCTATAAAGAGAGCAAAGTAATGTGTGGCAGGAAAGTGAATACTCCCTATGGTTGCTTGTGTGATATTTCTAGTTTCTCCAATGGTGATGCTGGCAAGAAAATCATTGTATTCAGATTTGTGAGGCTCACTATGAAGACCCCATTGTGGAATTTTGCATGCATCAACAAAGTCTTCTAGGTCCATGGTATAAGATTCATTATAAAGATCAAATAAGACAGTATGAGTATTACGCTTAGATGAAAACTCAAACCTCCGATTGAAGGAATCGGTCAGATAATAATATTGTAAGCACTTGTCTGATAAGAAATCCTTAAGGCCGGCATTTTATACATACGCATAGAACTCATCCTTGAAACCCGCACGATCCATAAATTCATCTGACAGCCATTCACATGGCTTCACTTGAGCTTCCCTCCGTGGTTCAGGTTCCAATTCATGTATCGCACGCCTCGGTGCTTGCTTCCTTGAAGAACCACCTTGGTTCATTCTCCTAGACATTTTTTTCTCTGAAAAATTCCTAAAATTTTAGTGACTCAAAATAAAAGTGAACCAAACTCAACAAAATTGATAGCAACTACTCCTACAAGTGCCTAGAGGCTATATCATGCATCAAAACTACTTTGGGCCATATAAATTTGACATGCAAGCTCAAGAACAGGGTCACCATAGCAGCAAAAAATTTTGCAATAAATAAAGCACTAGAACAAAAACTAATTGGACCATTGGAGGAGTCACATACCGAAGAACAATCCCTCAAAGCATTTTAGTGAATGGAGCTTTGCACAAGGAGATCGAAAATGGCAGCAAGATGAGCAAGAACACGAGGTTGAGATATGGAGTGATTTTTTCTAGAGGAAGAAGGAGAAGATGGGCGCTGGAATAAGTGGAGGGGGCCACGTGGGGCCCACAAGGGTAGGGGGCGCACCCAGGGGGTAGGGAGCGCCCTCCACCTGGCCCACTGGTGAGCCCCCCTGATGTGTGTTCAGTGCCAGAAATTATTAAATATTATATAAAAATCATACTAAATTTTCAAGGCAATTGGAAAACTTTTATTTTGGGGACATTTTTTATTGCATGGATAACTCAGAAAATAGGCAGAAAATACTAATTTTGCTTTATTTAGTCTAAATAACATAAAGTAAAAGATGGTTACAAAGAGTTGTGCCTTCTAAATTCATCCATCTCATGCTCATCAAAAGGAATCCATTAATAAGGTTGATCAAGTCTTATTAACAAACTTCTTCTGAATAACATGAAACCGGAGAATTTTCGAATAACACTAGGTTACCTGAACGGGGATATGCATGTCCCCAATAATAAGAATATCATATTTCTTTTAGAAAGTAGGAAGAGGGAATTCAAAACCTCCAATAGTAATACTTGAAATTTTTCCTATAGAATTGATACTATGCACTTGAGGTTGTTTCTTCGGAAAGTGTACTGTATGCTCATTACCATTAACATGAAAAGTAACCTTGCCTTTGTTGCAATCAATAACAACCCCTGCAGTATTCAAGAAGGGTCTACCAAGGATGATCGACATATCGTCGTCCTCGGGAATATCAAGAATAACAAAGTCCGTTAAGATAGTAACGTTTGCAACCACAACAGGCACATCCTCACAAATACCGATGGGTGTAGCAGTTGATTTATCAGCCATTTGCAAAGAAATTTTAGTAGGTGTCAACTTACTCAATTCAAGTCTACGATACAAAGAGAAAGGCATAACACTAACACCGGCTCCAAGATCACATAAAGTAGTTTTAACATAGTTTCTTTTAATGGAGCATGGTATAGTTGGTACTCCTGAATCTCCAAGTTTCTTTGGTATTCCATCCTTAAAAGTATAATTAGCAAGCATGGTGGCAATTTCAGCTTCAGGTATCTTTCTTTTATTTGTAACAATATCCTTCATATACTTTGCATAAAGAGGCATTTTAAGCATATCAGTCAAATGCATACACAAAAAGATAGGTCTAATCATTTCAGCAAAGCGCTCAAAATCCTCTTCATCCTTTTTCTTGGATGGCTTAGGAGGAAAGGGCGTGGGTTTTCGAACCCATGGTTCTCTTTCTTTACCATGTTTCCTAGCAACGAAGTCTCTTGTATCATAACATTGATTCTTTGATTGTGGGTTATCAAGATCCAAAGTAGGTTCAATATCTACATCATTATCATAACTAGCTTGAGCATCAACATGAACATCATCATTAACATTATCGCTATGTTCATGTTCATTACCAGATTGTGTCTCAACATCAGAAATAGAAATATCATTGGGATTCTCAGGTATATCAGGTTCACTAGCATGCAACGTCCTATTAGATTTCTTTTTCTTTTTAGTACTAGGACTAGGTGCATCAGTATTAATTCTCTGAGAATCTTTCTCAACTCTCTTAGGATGGCCCTCAGGATACAAAGGTTCCTGGGTCATTTACCACCTCTAGTCATAACCCTAACAGCATTATCATTGTTCTTACTATTCAACTCATTAAGTAAATCATCTTGTGCTTTAAGTACTTGTTTGATACGTCTCCAACGTATCTATAATTTATGAAGTATTCATGTTGTTTTATTATCATTCTTGGATATTTTACAATCATTTTATATCAACTTTATATCGTTTTTTGGGACTAACCTATTGACCCAGTGCCCAGTGCTAGTTTCTGTTTTTTGCTTGTTTTTACATCGCAGGAAATCAATATCAAACGGAGTCCAAACACCACGAAACTTTTTGAGGATTTTTTATGGACCAGAAGACTCCCGACCCAGGTGGGTTGCGCCAACCTCGGTGGCCTCCCACACCCCCTCTTTACCCTATAAATTTCCAAAAATTCCAAAAACCCTCGGGGTTAACCTAGATAAGTAGTTTTGCCGTCGCAAGGCTCTATAGCCACGAGAAACCAATCTAGATCCCGTTCCGGCACCCTGCCAGAGGGGGGAATAATCACAGGTGGCCATCTTCACCATCCCGGCGGCCACCATGATGAGGATGGAGTAGTCCACCCTCGGGGCTGAGGGTTTGTACCAGTAGCTATGTGTTTAATCTCTCTCTCTCGTGTTCTTGAGATGTCACATTCTTGATGTATCACGGGCTTTGTTAATATAGTCAGATCATATGGTGTTTCCCCCTCTCTATCCTGTTGTGATGAATTGAGTTTTTCTCTTTGAGATTTTGTTGTTATTGGATTGAATACTTTTATGGATTTGAGAGAACTTGATATATGTCTTGCATATGAATACTCGTGGTCACAATGGGCTATCATATTGATTCACTTGATATGTGTTTTGGCATTCAACTCGCAGATTCCTAAGGTGACATTAGGGCAATCTACGCATAGGGGTTGTGTCACGACCGGTTCTTCAATAAAAATATTTATTGAAAAGCCAATCTTTTAAGTCCAGTATGAGAGAAATCCTCCACACTGGCAGACAAATTCTTGATACAATAAGCCAGTAGCATAAAATATATTACAGGGTCGAACTACGGTTGCTCAACCAAATTATTACAAGCATGCCAATAATTATACATAATGGCGGACACGACACAGGGGTGTGAAGGCATACTACTGACTCGAGGATAGGACGGTGGTGGAAAAACACAGCGGGGAGAGAAATGCAAGACTCTACGTCTGTCATCTCATCGAGCGTCGAGGAGAGGCTCGATGAATTTATTTGGTAGCGGAAGCGGATATAATACAGTGACCAAATCCAGGGTCGCACAAGACTGACTGGGACTCCTCTAGGTGTCGGACTCGCTATCAAACTCTTCATCCATGAGATCGCCTTCGTCAGCATCTGGCCAAATCAACAAGCCAGTGAGTACTTTGAAAGTACTCGCAAGACAGTTCGGACGTAAGATATAACAAATGCATGCATGGATGCGACATGATTAATTCATCAATGCACATTAAAATAAGATTAGCATAACGGGGTAAGAAAAAGGGGAAACGGCGGTAGTCCGCCTGAAATCCCAACGTAACACAAATGAAGACCGATCGGGTGTCTGAAGCGACGCCTCGAAAGGTGAACAAATAAAAATAAGGAAAAAAGATGCCACAGTTGGGCGTCTTAGCGACACCACATAAAGGGCTTTAAAAGAAATACCACAGTCGGACGTCTGAGCGACATCACAAAAAGGGTTTTAAAAGAAATGCCACAGTCGGACGTCTGAGCAACATCACAGAAAGGGCTTAAAAAGAAATGCCACAGTCGGACGTTTGAGCGACATCGCAGAAAGGGCTTAAAAAGAAATGCCACAGTCGGACGTCTGAGCGACATCGCAGAAAGGGCTTTAAAAGAAATGCCACAGTCGGACGTCTGAGCGACATCACATAAAGGGCTTTAAAAGAATTGCCACAGTCGGACGTCAGAGCGACATCGCGGAAAGGGCTTTTATTCGCAAGTAAATAATACTCATAATAAACATTGAATTCATGAAAACAAACGGG
>NC_041384.1:79932444-79963944 GCF_002162155.2 Triticum dicoccoides
AGGGCCATGGAACCATCATCACGGCCTCTCCTCTTTGGTGTGTACCATGAAAGCGGTTTGCAACTTACTAAACCATATTCCTTGCGGAAAACATGTGGTAGTACAAGGAAGGAAAATGATAGGTACTGGACCGATATGGTTTGACACTGAAGTCTCATAGTCTGGCGTAAGACTGGCATGCTACAACACTGCCATCGTACCCATCCTCATGCCAACACATGGCCATTCATATTCACATTCATCCACATATGGATCATCGAACTCACTTACCTCATTATCACATAAAATAATGTTCATCGGTATGCTCACCGACATGCCATGAAACTAACTAAATGCAAAACATGCCAAGACACTCATCATATCAAAAGTTCAAACATGCTTGCCTGGTTCAGAGTAGTCGGAGCCTAGCTCGGTGAAGTTCGCGGCTCCGTCACCTCCTTCGGTATCTACGGTTTAAAGAAAATACATGCGCTAACGTAAATACCAAGGAGTGCACAGAAGGTAAGCCAAATATTTCTCAAATAAATCTGATAAAAAACTAGACAAAATTTTAAAGAGAACAGAAAAAGAATCAATCAAAAATACTTTTCTGATTAAAAGTTATAAGGGTTTTTGTCCAGGGACTAATCTATAATGAAACAGAAGAATTCCAGGGGCTAGTTTAAAAAAACAGAAAACGCTTCGGTAGCGACTACGCCAGCCCGAAGAGAAAACGCATTCTGCCCGAAGGCGCTTCCAGAAAACGATTCGAAAGAGAGAGCAGAGAGGCTGACGGTGGGGTCCCACCCGTCAGGTTCAAATGTTCAAACGGGGCGGCAGAGTTCGCCGGCGCCCGAGAGCCGCGGTGGTCGCCGGCGGCGATCCACGGCGAGGTAGAGAGATCGGAGAGTACCTCCGTGCTCAGGGTACCCTTCCGCGTCAGTTGATGGTGGTGGAGTCGGTCGGCGAGCACCACGTCGACGGCGAGCTCTGCTCCGGCGGACGGCGGCTCGGGTGGTCGAGGGGCTCGTCGGAGAGGGCTGCAAAGGTTAAATTGAAGAGGGGGTTATGCTCCTGGTAGCTAGAGAGGGTAACGAACGGGGTTTGAGCGCCGGAGATGGCCTCACCAGAACGAATCGGGCTGGAGGCCGAGGCGGGGCGAGGCGGCCGGAGCTGGGGGAGGAGACCTCCTCGAGGTCCCCCTAGTGGCCTGGCGGGGTGTTGGTGAGTAGTGGGGGTGCTGCGTGCACGAGAGTGAGCTCGGGACCCCTTTATATAGGCGGTCCGAGGCGGTTGCCGTGAACGAGGATCACCGGCGAGCGATTACGGTGGCACAGTGCTCGGTCGGGGTGGTTAGGGGGTCGAGCGTCATCACGGAGGTTCAATGGGTCCGTTTTGGTGTTAAACTGGCCGGGGTTTGGGTGTTAAGGGCGAGCTCGACGGAACGGTGATGGCGTGGGCCCGTCGGCAGCGGAGAGCGCGTTCCGTGCTTGCCGGCCACGGTGGCTGTGCTACGGGCGTGCGCTGGCGTGCATGAGGCCACGCGGAGAGCCAGGGAGCGATGGGCGGCGCGGAACGGCGTTCTGCCGTGGTGTGCCTCCTGTCGGCCGCCACGGGAGGTCCCGACGCCGTAGAAGACGCCGGCGAGGGCGAGCCAGCACGCTATCGACGCCAGGAAGGCTCCACGCACGTGTGTGCAGCTTCGGACAAGAGGAAGAGGCGGCGAGGAACGTGCCAAGGGCACTTTGGCCGCGTGACTGAAACTGACGGACTAAAGATGACACTGAAACTGAATTTTCTGAACTTTGAACAGTAACAGTGCCCACCAGGTGTTCGACCGAATGAAATTGGCCTCTGGTGATTTTTCCTTGAGCTGATTTTTGGTGGAGTGGCTTCTCCTTGCTCAAGTAGGCTGCATGATTTTTGGTGGATTTTTTGGAGCAGTGTGGATATGAATTTCACCAAATTTGGCAAATCTGGTCCAAACTTGCAGAGACTGCATTTTGAAAAATTTGAAAAGGGGAGGAGTGGATCAAGATGGTTCTGGGTTGTGGGTTCAAAGGACAATCCAGGAGAATTGGTTTGAGGTCAAAACTCAAATGAAAAAGTGTACTTGCTTTGAAAATCCCTTAGGCTCCAAATAATTTTCAGAATTGAAATGAGGGGAAAAATAATTAGAATAAAAATCCAAAACTAGTTTGGATTAGTTGGGACAGAGAATTTAGGTTGATCACTAGGGGGAGGGGAGGTTTTGGAGGGGTTTTATCTCATGGGCAAAATACAAAGCCAAGGGTGGCTTCAAAGATAAGAAAAACCCAAATTTTCATAGAGCTTCACTTAAAAAAATAAAACAAATTAAAAACTCCCAAAAAAAATTTAGATTTTTAGAGGGAACTAACAGAGGAGAAGTTTGCAGAAGATCAACCACCAAAGTTTGAAAGAAATAAAATCTTTGCCAAGGCAAAAGGAGGTTTTTAAGAGGAAGGTTTTTCTGAAAAAGAAAATTTTTAAAAAGGGTCTCTCCTCAAAACCACAAAGTTTTGAAAAAAAAACCAAATAAAAACTTTGGAGTGTCACAGGTTGATGCACGTTCTTGTCTTTTGTTTCTCCGGTAGAAATCTTGGGGCACTCTTTGAGGTTCTTTGTGTTGGATTGAGTATTATGAATCTGAAATTATTTGGTGTTATTTTAATACGAACTCTTGGATAGATCGACCGGAAAGGATAGCTTCGAGGTGGTTTCATACCCTACAAACAATTTCTTCGTATGTTCTCCGCTAGATAGGAACTTTGGAGTGATTCTTCGTTGCACGTTGAGGGATGGTTATATGATCCAATTATATTAGCATTATTGAGAGATTGCACTAGCAAAAGTACAGACCCTAGGCCTCATTTTCAAGCATTGCAATACCATTTTCGTGCCTGTTTACTATTTGCTACCTTGCTGTTTTTATTTACTCAGATTATAAAAATATATTTGTACCATCCATATTACACTTTTATCACCATCTCTTCACCTAACTAGTGCACCTATACAAATTTCCATTGTATTGGGTGTGTTGGGGACACAAGAGATTTCTTGTATTTGATTGCGGGGTAGTTTGAGAGAGACCATCTTCATCCTGCGCCTCCCACGGATTGATGGAGACGTATCAAGCACTGTCTAGAGTTTACTAGCATAATTAATAACATTCAATTTCTTATCAACTCTTTGTCCTAGAACATCACCAACAACATAATCACTAGAATCACACATAATTTCAAAAGGCAAGTTCCAATCAGGTGGTTGAACAATAGGTGCAGAAATTAAGGCTTTCTTGAGTGTTTCAAAGGCTTCTAAACAATCATCATAAAAAACAAATGGAACATCCTTTTGCAAGAGATTTGTAAGAGGCCTAGAAATTTTAGAGAAGACTTTAATAAACCTCCTATAGAAACCAGCATGACCAAGGAAACTACGAATACCTTTGAATATCTTCAGGACATGGCATTTTCTCAATTGCATCAACCTTAGCTTTGTCCACCTCAATACCTCTTTTAGAAATTTTATGGCGCAAAACAATACCTTTGTTAACCATAAAGTGGCACTTCTCCTAATTCAAGACAAGATTTATTTGCTCGCATCTCTGCAAAACTCGATCAAGATTGCCCAAACAATCATCAAAAGACTTCCCATAAACAGAAAAGTCATCCATGAAAACCTCAACAATCTTTTCACAAAAGTCAAAGAATATAGCAGTCAGACATCTTTGAAAGGTAGCAGGTGCATTGCATAAACCAAAAGGCATATGTCTCTAAGAATAAGTTCCAGAAGGGCAAGTAAAAGTTGTCTTTTTTTATCAGGTTGAGAAACAAGTATTTGTGAAAAAACAAAATATCCATCAAGGAAGAAAATTGTGTCCTTAGATAATGTTTATAGCATTTGATCAATAAACGGCAGAGGGTAATGATCTTTTCTAGTTGCTTTGTTTAATTTTCTAAAATCAATTACCATTCTATAGCCTGTAACAATTCTTTGTGGAATAAGTTCATTCTTATCATTAGGAACAAAAGTAACACATCTTTTCTTAGGGACACAATGAACATGACTTACCCATCTACTATTAGCTATAGGATAGATTATACCTGCTTTCAGAAGTTTTAATATTTCCGTTCTTACCACTTCTTTCATTTTCGGATTTAACAGACGTTGGTGATCAACAATGGGTTTAGCATCAGGTTCCATGTTAATCTTGTGCAGACATAGAGTGAGACTGATGCCCTTAAGGTCATCAAGAGTATATCCAATAGCAGCTCGGTTCTTCCTTAGAACTTTCAATAATCTTTCTTCTTCATGTTCTGAAAGGTTAGCACTAATAATAACAGGATAAATCTTTTTCTCATTGAGATAAGCATATTTCAAAGTGTCTGGCAATTTTCTTAATTCAAACATAGGATCACCTTTAGGTGGAGGAGGACCTCCTAGAGTTTTAATAGGCAAATTGTGTTTAAGAAGAGGACATTGTTCAAATAAAATCTTATCTATTTCATTTCTTTCACGCATATGCATATCATTTTCATGGTCTAGCAAATATTGTTCTAAAGGATCAGTAGGAGGCACAACAATAGAAGCAAGACCAATAATTTCATCATTACTAGGCAATTATTTTTTATGAGGTTTTCTACTAAATTTGGAAAAAATAAACTCATGAGACTCATCACCAAAGCTAACACCGACAGTTTGTTTCTCACAATCTATTTTAGCATTAACGGTGTTCAAGAAAGGTCTACCAAAGATGATGGGACAAAAGTCATCTTGTGGGGAACCAAGAACAAGAAAATCAGTAGGGTATTTTATTTTCCCACACAAGACTTCAACATCTCTAACAATCCCAAGTGGTGTGATGGTGTCTCTATTAGCAAGTTTAATAGTAACATCTATGTCTCTATTTCAGCGGGTGCTATGTCATTCATAATTTCTTGATATAAGGTAAAAGGAATAGCACTCACGCTAGCACCTATGTCACATAAACCATGATAACAGTGATCTCCTATCTTAACTGAGACAACATGCATGCCGACAATAGGTCTATGTTTATTTTTTTCATCGGGTTTGGCAATTCTAGCAGCTTCATCATAGAAGTAAATAACATGCACATCTATATTTTCAACCAGGAGATCTTTAACCATAGCAACACTAGGTTCTACCTTGATTTGTTCAGTTGGTTTAGGTGCTCTAATGTAACTTTTATTGACCACAGTTGAAACTTTAGCATGTTCCTTTATCCTAATAAGGAAAAGTGGGTTTTCAATATAAGCAGTAGGAACAACTGGATCAACATTATAGATTATAGTTTCATCTTTAGCTATTACTGGTTCTTTAATTTCTTCTTTAATAGGTGGGTGATATTTGAACCACTTATCTTTAAGAAGATCAACATGATTAGCAAAAAAGATTCACAAAAGGAAGCTACTATCTCAAAGTCAAGTCCATATTTAGTGCTAAACTTTTGGAAAGCATCGGCATTCATAAAAGATTTAACACAATCAAACTTAAGCTTAATACCTGACTCTTTACCTTCATCGAGTTGCCAATCTTCAGAGTTGCATTTAATTCTTTCTAAAAGATCCCACCGGAGTTCAATAGTCTTCTTCATAAAGGAATCAGTACAAGAAGTATCAAGCATGGATTGATCATAATGAGAAAGCCGAGCATAAAAATTCTGAATGATAATTTCCCTTGAGATCTCATGATTGGGGCATGAATATAACATTGACTTAAGCCTCCCCCAAGCTAGAGCGATACTCCCTCCTTCACGAGGCCAAAAATTATATATATAATTCCGATCACGATGAACTAGATGCATAGGATATTTTTTTGGTGAAACTCTAATTTCAATCGATTCCAATTCCAAGATCCAATATCATCACATAGCCTATACCATGCCAATGCTTTTCCATTCAAAGATAAAGGGAAAACCTTCTTATTAACTTCATCTCTGAGTAAATCTGCAAGCCTAAACAATCCACAAATTTCTTCCACATATATCAAGTGCATATCAGGATGTTTGGTTCCATCTCCTGCATAAGGATTAGCTAGCAATTGTTCTATCATGCCCAAAGGAATTTCATATTCAATATATTCAGTAGGTGCAGTGGGTTGAGGGGTGACTAATTGTGGTTTCGGTCGAGGTGAAGATACCCCGAACAAACCCCTCAAAGGATCGTTTTCCATAGTAACAAGTAACCATAAATTTCAGCACGTAATAATAATTTTTCCTTACCAATTTCCACTTACCAAGAGCGCTTCACTCCCCGGTAACGGTGCCAGAAAAGAGCCTTGATGGCCCACAAGTATAGGGGATCAATTGTAGTCCTTTCGATAAGTAAGATTGTCGAACCCAACGAGGAGCAGAATGAAATGACAAGTGGTTTTCAGCAAGGTAATGTCTGCAAGCACTGAAATTGTAAGTAGCGAGTAGTTTGATAGCAAGACAATTTGTAACGAGCAAGTAATGGTAATAGTAATAAAAGTGAAGCAAGGTAGCCCAATCATTTTGAGGCAAAGGACATGCCAGAACAGTCTCTTATGACAAGCAAAGCATTCTTGAGGGTACACGGGAATTTCATCTAGTCACTTTCATCATTATGATTTGATTTGTGTTTGTTACTTTGATAATTTGATATGTGGGTGGATCGATGCTTAGGTTTTGTTATTACTTGAACAAACCTCCTACTTATGATTAACCCCCTCGCAAGCATCCGCAACTATGAGAAAAGTATTAATAATAAATTCCAACCATAGCATTAAACTTTTGGATCCAATCGGTCCCTTACGGAATAGCGCATAAACTAGGGTTTAAGCTTTTGTCACCCTCGCAACCCATCATCCAATAACTACTCCACAATGCATTCCCTTAGGCCCAAATATGGTGAAGTGTCATGTTGTCGATGTTCACATAACACCACTAAGGGAATCACAACATACATACCATCAAAATATCGGACACATATCAAGTTCACATGATTACTTGCAACAAGATTTCTCCCGTGACCTCAAGAACAAAAATAACTACTCACAAATGATAATCATGCTCAAGATCAGGGGGTATTAAATAGCATATAGGATATGAACATATAATCTTCCACCAAATAAACCATATAGTAATCAACTACAAGATGTAATCAACACTACTAGTCACCCACAAGTACCAATCTATAGTTCTGGTACAAATATTGAACACAAGAGATGAACTAGGGTTTGAGAGGAGATGGTGCTATTGAAGATGTTGATGGAGATTGCCCTCCCCAAGATGGGAGAGTTGTTGGTGATGATGATGACGATGATTTCCCCCTCCGGGAGGGAAGTTTTCCCGGTGGAATCGCTCCGCCAGAGGGCAAAAGTGCTCCTGCCCAAGTTCCACTTTGAGACAGTGGCGCTTCATCCCGAAAGGCCTCTCCTTCTTTTTTCCTAGGTCAAAATGACTTATATACCAGAAGATGGGCATTGGAGGTGGGCTGGGCTGAGCACAACCCCTAGACGCGCCTTGGTGTCTTGTGCTCACCAGGAGCCCCCCTCCCGTAGTTATTTGCTCCAGTATTTCTTATTTATTCCATAAAAATTCCTCGTGAAGTTTCAACTCATTTGGAGTTGTGCAGAATAGGTTGCCTGTCGTAGCCTTTTCAGGTCTAGATTTCCACCTGCCGAAATTCTCCCTCTTTGTGTGAACCTTGCATATTATGAGAGAAAAGGCTTTGGAATTACTCCAAAAAGCATTATTATGCATAAAAACAATATAAATAACAGTAGGTAAACATGATGTAAAATGGACGTATCAACTATCGAGTAGTCATCAGATCGAGCTTACCAGACGTTCATAACATTAGCATCTGCTCCTGCAGCAGGCCTTTCACCTAGCGGTGCATCAAGGACATAATTCTTCTGTGCAGCCATGAGGATAACCCTCAAGTTACGGACCCTAGTCCATGTAGTTGCTACCATCATCTTTCAACTTAGCTTTCTCTAGGAACACATTAAAATTCAAGGGAACGGTAGCACGGGCCATTGATCTACAACATAGATATGCAAAAACTATCAGCACTAAGTTCATGATAAATTAAGATCAATTAATCAAATTACTTAAGAACTCCCACTTAGATAGACATCCATCAAGTCATCTAAATGATATGTGATCCAAATCAACTAAACCATGTCCGATCATCACGTGAGATGGAGTAGTCATCAATGGTGAACATCTCTATGTTGATCATATCTACTATATGATTCACGTTTGACCTTTCGGTCTCTAGTGTTCTGAGGCCATGTCTGTACATGCCAGGCTCGTCAAGTTTAACCTGAGTATTCCGCATGTGCAAAACTATCTTGCACCCATTGTATGTGAACGTAGAGTCTATCACACTCGATCATCACATGGTGTCTCAACACGATGAACTGTCGCAACGATGCATACTCAGGGAGAACACTTATACCTTGAAATTTTAGTTATGGGATCATCTTATAATGCTACCGCCGTACTAAGCAAAATAAGATGCATAAAAGATAAACATCACATGCAATCAAAATATGTGACATGATATTTCCATCATCATCTTGTGCTTTTGATCTCCATCTCCAAAGCATCGTCATGATCTCCATCGTACTGCCTCAACACCTTGATCTCCATCGTAGCATCGTGGTCGTCCCGCCAACTATTGCTTCTACAACTATCGCTAGCACATAGTGATAAAGTAAAGCAATTATAGGGCGTTTGGATTTCATACAATAAAGAGACAACCATAAGGCTCCTCCGGTTGTTAGATATCTTACAAAACATGATCATCTCATACAATAACATTTATCACATCATGTCTTGACCATATCACATCACAACATGCCCTACAAAAACAAGTTAGACGTCCTCTACTTTGTTGTTGCAAGTATTTTGTGGCTGCTACGGGCTTCTAGCAAGAACCATTCTTACCTATGCATCAAAACCACAATGGTGTTTCGTCAAGTTTGCTGCTTTAACCTTCTTCAAGGACCGGCCGCAGACAAATTCGATTCAACTAAAGTAGGAGAAATAGACACCCGTGATACGTCCATTTTGCATCATGCTTTTATATCAATATTTATTGCATTATGGGCTGTTATTACACATTATGTCACAATACTTATGTCTATTCTCTCTTATTTTACAAGGTTTACATAAAGAGGGAGAATGCCGGCAGCTGGGATTCTGGTTGTAAAAGGAGCAAATATTAGAGACCTATTCTGCACAGCTCCAAAAGTCCTGAAACTTCACGGATGATGTTTTCCAAATATATAAAAAACATTGAGCGCAAGAACTTCACCAGGGGGGCCACACCCTGCCCACGAGGGTGGGGGCGGGCCCTACCCCCCTAGGCGCGCCCCCTACCTCGTGGCCCCCCTGGTGGCCCTTCGGTGACCATCTTCTGCTATATGGACTCTTTCGATGGAAAAAAATTATAAGCCATCTTCTCGGACGAAACTTCGCCGCCATGAGGCGGAACCTTGGCGGAGCCAATCTAGGGTTCTGACGGGGCTGTTCTGCCGGGGAAACTTCCCTCCCGGAGGGGGAAATCATCGCCATCGTCATCACCAACGCTCCTCTCATCGGGAGAGGGCAATCTCCATCAACATCTTCATCAGCACCATCTCATCTCAAAACCCTAGTTCATATCTTGTATCCAATTCTTGTCTCCAAGTCCGGGATTGGTGCTAGTAGGTTGCTAGTAGTGTTAATTACTCCTTGTAGTTGATGCTAGTTGGTTTAATTGGTGGAAGATCATATGTTCAGATCCTATATGCATATTAATACCCCTCTTATTATGAACATGTTTATGCTTTGTGAGTAGTTACTTTTGTTCCTGAGGACATGGGAGAAGTCTTGCTATTTGTAGTCATGTGAATTTGGTATTCATTCGATATTTTGATGAGATGTATGTTGTCTCTCCTCTAGTGGTGTTATGTGAACGTTGACTACATGACACTTCACCATTGTTTGGGCCTAGAGGAAGGCATTGGGAAATAATAAGTAGATGATGGGTTGCTAGAGTGACAGAAGCTTAAACCCTAGTTTATGTGTTGCTTCGTAAGGGGCTGATTTGGATCCATATGTTTCATGCTATGGTTAGGTTTACCTTAATACTTTTGTTATATTTGTGGATGCTTGCAATAGAGGTTAATCATAAGTGGGATTTTTGTCCAAGTAAGGGCAACACCCAAGCACCGGTCCACCCACATACCAAATTATCAAAGTACCGAACGCGAATCATATGAGCGTGATGAAAAGTAGCTTGATGATATTCCCATGTGTCCTCGGGAGCGCTTTACATCATATAAGAGTTTGTCCAGGCTTGTCCTTTGCTACAAAAAGGATTGGGCCACCTTTACTTTTGTTACTTGTTGCTCATTACAAATTATCTTATCACAAAACTATCTGTTACCACTTATTTCAGTACTTGCAGAGAATACCTTGCTGGAAACCGCTTATCATTTCCTTCTGCTCCTCGTTGGGTTCGGCACTCTTACTTATCGAAAGGACTATGATAGATCCCCTATACTTGTGGGTCATCAAGACTCTTTTCGGGCACCGTTGCCGGGGAGTGAAGCGCCTTTGGTAGGTGGAATTTGGTAAGGAAAAATTTATATAGTGTGCTGAAATTTACTGTCACTTGTTACTATGGAAAGTAATCCTCTGAGGGGCTTGTTCGGGGTATCTTCACCCCGACCAGTAGAGCAAAGAGTTTCTCCTCAACCTACTGAACCTACTAAAAATGGAAATGAGTGCTTTGAAATTCCTTTGGGTATGGTAGAAAAACTGCTAGCTAATCCTTTTTTGGGAGATGGAACAAAACAACCTGATGAGCATCTAATATATGTGGATGAAGTTTGTGGATTATTTAAGCTTGCAGGTGTACCCGGAGATGTTGTTAAGAAGAAGGTCTTCCCTTTATCTTTGAGGGGAGATGCATCGACATGGTATAGGCTATGTCATGATATGGAGTCTTGGAACTACAAACGATTGAAACTGGAATTTCATTAAAAGTTTTATCCTATGCATCTTGTTCATCATGATCGCAATTATATATATAATTTTTGGCCTCACGAAGGATAAAGCATCGCTCAAGCTTGGGGGAGGCTTAAATCAATGTTATATTCATGTCCCAATCATGAGCTCTCAAGATAAATGATTATTCAAAATTTTTATGCTCGGCTTTCTGATAACAATCGCACCATGCTTGATACTTCTTGTGCTAGCTCTTTTATGATGAAGACTATTGAATTGAAATGGGATTTATTGGAAAGAATGAAATGCAACTCCGAAGATTGGGACCTCAACAATGGTAAGGAGTCAGGTATGATACCTAGTTTTGATTGTGTTAAATCTTTTATGGATACCGATATTTCTCGTAAATTTAGCACTAAATATGGACTTGACTCTGAGATAGTAGCTTCTTTCTGTGAATCTTTTGCTGCTTATGTTGATCTCCCCAAGGAGAAGTGGTTTAAATATCATCCTCCCATAGAAGTAAAAGTAGTTGCACCTATTAAAGTTGAAGAAAAGACTATTACTTATAATGATCCTATTGTTCCTACTTCTTATGTTGAGAAACCGCCTTTCCCTGTTAGGATCAAGGATCATGCTAAAGCTTCAACTGTGGTTCGTAAAAGAAATATTAAAACATATACACCTCCTAAACAAGTTAAAGTTGGACCTAATATTGCTATTGTTAAAGATCTCTTGTCTGATAATATAGATGTGCATGTTATTTATTTCTGTAATGAAACTGCTAGAATTGCTAAACCCTATGATACGGATAAACCTAGACCTGTGGTAGGCATGCCTGTTATTTCTGTTAAAATAGGAGATCATTGCTATCATGGCTTATATGATATGGGTGCTAGTGCTAGTGCAATACCTATTGACTTATACAAAGAAATTATGCATGACATTGCACCTGTTGAGTTAGAGGATATTGATGTCACAATTAAACTTTCTAATAGAGATACTATTTCAACAATGGGAATTGTTAGAGATGTTGAAGTCTTGTGTGGGAAAACTAAATATCCTGCTGATTTTCTTGTTCTTGGTTCCCCACAAGATAGCTTATGTCCCATTATATTTGGTAGACCCTTCTTAAATACTGTTAATGCTACCATAGATTGCAAAAGAGATATTGTTATTGTCGGTTTAGATGATATGACTCATGAATTTAATTTTTCTAAATTTAGTAGACAACACCGTGAAGAAGAATTACCTAGTAAAGATGAAATTATTGGTCTTGCTTCTATTGTCGTACCTCCTAGTGATCCTTTAGAACAATACTTGCTAGACCATGAAAATGATATGTTTATGAATGAAAGAAGGGAATTAGATGAAGTATTCTTTAAACAGGAACCTATTCTGAAACACAATTTACCTGTTAAAATCATGGGAGATCCTCCTCCACCCAAGGGTGAACCCGTGTTTGAGCTTAAACCGTTACCGGATACTCTTAAATAAGCTTATCTTGATGAGAAAAAGATATATCCTCTTATTATTAGTGCTAACCTTTCAGAACATGAAGAAGAGAGATTATTGAAAACTCTGACGAAGCACCGTGCTGCTATTGGGTATACTCTTGATGATCTTAAGGGCATTAGTCCCACTCTATGTCAACATAAAATTAATTTGGAAGAAGATGCTAAACCAGTTCGTGATCATCAATGCCGACTGAATCCTAAAATGAAAGAAGTGGTAAGAAAGGAGATACTAAAGCTCCTTGAGGCAGGTATAATTTACCCCGTTGCTAATAGTCAGTGGGTAAGCCCTGTCCATTGTGTCCCTAAGAAGGGAGGTATTACCATTGTTCCTAATGACAAAGATGAATTGATTCCTCAAAGAATTATTACTGGTTATAGGATGGTAATTGATTTCTGCAAATTAAATAAGGCTACTAAAAAGGATCATTACCCCTTACCTTTTATCGATCAAATGCAAGAAAGATTATCCAAACATACACATTTTTTGCTTTCTAGATGGTTATTCTGGTTTCTCTCAAATACCTATGTCAGCCAAAGATCAATCAAAGACTACTTTTACATGCCCTTTTGGTACTTTTTCTTATAGACGTATGCCTTTTGGTTTATGTAATGCACCTGCTACCTTTCAAAGATGCATGATGGCTATATTCTGTGACTTTTGTGAAAAGATTTGTGAGGTTTTCATGGATGACTTTTCCGTCTATGGATCTTATTTTGATGATTGCTTGAGCAACCTTGATCGAGTTTTGCAGAGATGTGAAGAAACTAATCTTGTCCTAAATTGGGAAAAGTGCCACTTTATGGTTAATGAAGGTATTGTCTTGGGGCATAAAGTTTCTGAAAGAGGTATTGAAGTTGATAAAGCCAAGGTTGATGCTATTGAAAAGATGCCATGTCCTAAGGACATCAAAGGTATAAGAAGTTTCCTTGGTCATGCCAGTTTTTATAGGAGGTTCATTAAGGACTTCTCAAAAATCTCTCGGCCTCTGACTAATTTATTAAAAAAAGATATACCATTTGTCTTTGATGATGATTGTGTAGAAGCATTTGAAATAATTAAGAAAGCATTGATCTCTGCACCTATTGTTCAGCCACCTGATTGGAATTTACCCTTTGAAATTATGTGTGATGCTAGTGATTATGCTGTAGGTGATGTTCTAGGACAAAGAGTTGATAAGAAACTAAATGTTATTCAATATGCTAGTAAAACTCTAGACAATGCTCAAAGAAATTATGCTACTACTGAAAAAGAATTCTTAGCAGTTGTATTTGCTTGTGATAAGTTTAGACCTTATATTGTTGATTCTAAAGTAACTATTCACACTGATCATGCTGCTATTAAATATCCTATCGAAAATAAAGATGCTAAACCTAGACTTATTAGATGGGTTCTCTTGCTTCAAGAATTTGATTTACATATTGTTGATAGAAAAGGAGCCGAGAACCCCGTTGCAGACAACTTGTCTAGGTTAGAAAATGTGCTTGATGACCCACTACCTATTGATGATAGCTTTCCTGATGAGCAATTAAATGTCATAAATGCTTCTCATACTGCTCCATGGTATGCTGATTATGCTAATTACATTGTTGCTAAGTTTATACCACCTAGTTTCACATACCAGCAAAAGAAAAGTTCTTCTATGATTTGAGACATTACTTTTGGGATGACCCACATCTTTATAAAGAAGGAGTAGATGGTGTTATTAGACGTTGTGTACCTGAGCATGAACAGGAACAGATCCTACGCAAGTGTCACTCCAAAGCTTATGGAGGGCACCATGCTGGAGATAGAACTGCACATAAGGTACTACAATCTGGTTTTTATTGGCCTACTCTCTTCAAGGATGCCCGTAAGTTTGTCTTATCTTGTGATGAATGTCAAAGAATTGGTAATATTAGTAGACGTCAAGAAATGCCTATGAATTATTCACTTGTTATTGAACCATTTGATGTTTGGGGCTTTGACTATATGGGACCTTTTCCTTCCTCTAATGGTTATACACATATTTTAGTTGATATTGATTACGTTGCTAAGTGGGTAGAAGCTATTCCAACTAGTAGTGCTGATCATAACACTTCCATTAAAATGCTTAAAGAAGTTATTTTTCCAAGGTTTGGAGTCCCTAGATATTTAATGACTGGTGGTGGTTCACATTTTATTCATGGTGCTTTCCGTAAAATGCTTGCTAAATATGATGTTAATCATAGAATTGCATCTCCTTATCACCCTCAGTCTAGTGGTCAAGTAGAATTGAGTAATAGAGAACTCAAATTAATTTTGCAAAACACTGTTAATAGGTCCAGAAAGAATTTGTCCAAGAAACTTGATGATGCATTATGGGCCTATAGAACTGCATATAAAAACCCTATGGGTATGTCTCCGTATAAAATGGTCTATGGAAAAGCATGTCACTTACCTCTCGAACTAGAAAACAAGGCTTATTGGGCTATTAAAGAACTTAATTATGATTTTAAACTTGCTGGTGAGAAGAGGTTATTTGATATTAGCTCACTTGATGAATGGAGAACCCAAGCCTACGAAAATGCCAAGTTGTTCAAAGAAAAAGTTAAAAGATGGCATGACAAAGGGATACAAAAGCGTGGGTTTAATGTAGGTGATTATGTACTGCTATACAACTCTCGTTTAAGATTTTTTGCAGGAAAACTTCTCTCCAAATGGGAAGGTCCTTACGTTATCGAGGAGGTCTACCATTCCGGTGCCATAAAAATCAACAATTTCAAAGGCACAAATCCGAAGGTGGTGAATGGTCAAAGAATCAAACATTATATCTCACGTAATCCCATAAATGTTGAAACCAATATTATTGAAACCGTAACTCCGGAGGAGTACATAAAGGACACTTTCCGGAACGTTTCAGACTCCGAAAAGGAATAGGTATGTGGTACGGTAAGTAAACCGACTCCAAAACAGTTTTTAAGGCAATATTTCTCCGTTTTGGAATATTTATAAAAATAGAAAAATAAGCAGCAGTCCGGAAAGGACACGAGGGCCCCACGAGGGTGAAGGGCACGCCCTACCCCCCCGGGCGCGCCCCCTACCTCGTGGGCACCTCATGTGCTCTCCGGACTCCGTTTTCTTACATGACACGTATTTTTTCGGTAAAAATTCATTATATAACCTCCCGGGGGTTTTGACTCCCGTATCATGCAAAAATCTCATGTCTTTGTTTCGAGCTGTTTTCTGTCAGGGTTCTCAAGGCTAGGCACTATGTCGTCTCCCTCCTCCTCCAACCATGAGGGAAATGATGCTTGGCTAATGAAGATAGAGCTGAAGAGAGAAGAACCTATGGAGATCAACAAGGATGAAAGGATCAAGAAGTCCATGGAGTACCAAGTTCCAGCAACAGAGAACACCCTTCAACTAGACCGCAATCCTCCTAATCCAACAGAAATCGAAGCTTTCAAGATGATTGAGTTGGCTCATATACAAAATAAGTATCTCACACATGAAAATATTTTGTTAAAGGAGCATGTCATTGCACTCAAATGCATTATCCGCAAGCTAGAAGACCTCCTACGCTCGATGTGCGACTATCCTTCATCAACAACTCCACCTTCTTCTCCAACAAAGAAGAATTGAGTATCTGGTATGGGCACTCCACTTGGCAACTGCCAAGCTTGGGGGAGTGCCCCGGTATCGTATCACCATCACTTTTATCTTTATCATTTTTCTTAGTTCAATCCTTTTGGTAATATTTTGATCCAGTAGAATAAAAGTTCTTAGTATGATCTAGTTGTGATTTTTGCTTTATTACCCCTCTATGTAATCGAGTCTGTGAGCTATATAATAAAGATTAGTGTTGAGTCAAGGGCTTGATTATTTTTGGCCATGATCCAAAGTGAATAAAAGAAAAGAGAAAGAAATAAAAAGAAACAAAGAGATCATGTGACTCTTATGGAGAGTGATGAGCTCACATAGAAAGAGCATGATGAATAAAAGTTGTTGAGAGTTGACAAACATAGTTTTGGTCATCATTGCAATTAATAGGAAGTAACAAATAAAGAGAGGTCTTCACATATAAATATACTATCTTGGACATCTTTTATGATTGTGAGCACTCATTAAAATATGACATGCTAAAGAGTTGACATTGGACAAGGAAGAAAACATAATGGGTTATGTTTTCTTACATCTGAGATAAATTATATTGTCTTAGATCCTCCAACATGTTGAGCTTGCCCTTCTCCCTCATGCTAGGCAAATTCATTGCACCAAGTAGAGATACTACTTGTGCTTCCAAATACCCTTAAACCAGTTTTGCCATGAGAGTCCACCATACCTACCTATGGGTTGAGTAAGATCCATCAAGTAAGTTGTCATCGGTGCAAGCAATAAAAATTGCTCTCTAAGTATGTATGATTGATTGGTGTGATAGAAATAAGCTTTATACAATCGTGTGATATGGAAGTAATAAAAGCGACAGAATGCATAATAAAGGTCCATATCACAAGTGGCAATATAAAGTGACGTTCTTTCGCATTAGGATTTTGTGCATCCAACCATAAAAGCGCATGACAACCTCTGCTTCCCTCTGCGAAGGGCCTATCTTTTACTTTTATCTCCTATACTGCAAAAGAGTTAAGGTGATCTTCACCCTCCCTTTTTACATTTTATCCTTTGGCAAGCACAATATGTTGGAAAGATCCTGGTATATATGGCTAATTGGATGTGGGTTTTCATGAACTATTACTGTTGACATTACCCTTGAGGTAAAACGCTGGGAGGCAAAACTATAAGCCCCTATCTTTCTCTGTGTCCGATTAAAACTCCATACCCATAAGTATTGCGTGAGTGTCAGCAATTGTGAAAGACTATATGATAGTTGAGTATGTGGACTTGCTGAAAAGCTCTTATGCATTGACTCTTTCCTATGTTATGATAAATTGCAATTGCTTCAATGACTGAGATTATAGTTTGTTAGTTTTCAATGAAGTTTACGATTCATACTATATTGTGATTGAATTATTACTCTAGCATAAGATATCATATGACAAGAATTATATAAGTTGCTGCTCTATGAATGATCATGATGCCCTCATGTCCGTATTTTATTTTTATCGACACCTTCATCTCTAAACATGTGGACATATTTTTTGATTTCGGCTTTTTGCTTGAGGACAAGCGAGGTCTAAGCTTGGGCGAGTTGATACGTCCATTTTGCATCATGCTTTTATATCAATATTTATTGCATTATGGGCTCTTATTACACATTATGTCACAATACTTATGCCTATTCTCTCTTATTTTACAAGGTTTACATAAAGAGGGAGAATGCCGGCAGCTGGGATTCTGGCTGGAAAAGGAGCAAATATTAGAGACCTATTATGCACAGCTCCCAAAGTCCTGAAACTTCACGGATGATGTTTTCCAAATATATAAAAACATTGAGCGCAAGAACTTCACCAGGGGGGCACACCCTACCCATGAGGGTGGGGGCGCGCCCTACCCCCCTGGGCGTGCCCCCCTACCTCGTGGGCCCCTGGTGGCCCTCCGGTGACCATCTTCTGCTATATGGACTCTTTCGATGGGAAAAAATCATAAGCCATCTTCTTGGGCGAAACTCCGCCGCCACGAGGCGAAACCTTGGCGGAGCCAATCTAGGGTTCTGACGGGGTTGTTCTGCCGGGGAAACTTCCCTCCCAGAGGAGGAAATCATCGCCATCGTCATCACCAACGCTACTCTCATCAGGAGAGGGCAATCTCCATCAACATCTTCATCAGCACCATCTCATCTCAAAACCCTAGTTCATCTCTTGTATCCAATTCTTGTCTCCAAGTCCAGGATTGGTGCTAGTAGGTTGCTAGTAGTGTTAATTACTCCTTGTAGTTGATGCTAGTTGGTTTAATTGGTGGAAGATCATATGTTCATATCCTATATGCATATTAATACCCCTGTGATTATGAACATGTTTATGCTTTGTGAGTAGTTACTTTTGTTCCTGAGGACATGGTAGAAGTCTTGCTATTTGTAGTCATGTGAATCTGGTATTCGTTCGATATTTTGATGAGATGTATGTTGTCTCTCCTCTAGTGGTGTTATGTGAACGTCGACTACATGACACTTCACCATTGTTTGGGCCTAGAGGAAGGCATCGGGAAGTAATAAGTAGATGATGGGTTGCTAGAGTGACAGAAGCTTAAACCCTAGTTTATGCGTTGCTTCGTAAGGGGCTGATTTGGATCCATATGTTTCATGCTATGGTTAGGTTTACCTTAATACTTTTGTTGTATTTGCGGATGCTTGCAATAGAGGTTAATCATAAGTGGGATGTTTGTCCAAGTAAGGGCAGCACCCAAGCACCGGTCCACCCACATACCAAATTATCAAAGTACCGAACGCGAATCATATGAGCGTGATGAAAACTAGCTTGACGATATTCCCATGTGTCCTCGGGAGCGCTTTACATCATATAAGAGTTTGTCCAGGCTTGTCCTTTGCTGCAAGAAGGATTGGGCCACCTTGCTGCACCTTATTTACTTGTGTTACTTGTTGCTCGTTACAAATTATCTTATCACAAAACTATCTGTTACCACTTATTTCAGTACTTGTAGAGAATACCTTGCTGGAAACCTCTTATCATTTCCTTCTGCTCCTCGTTGGGTTCAACACTCTTACTTATCGAAAGGACTACGATAGATCCCCTATACTTGTGGGTCATCAACCCGCCAGCCACCTTTATGCAAAACTAGTTGCATGCCTATCGATGGAACCGGTCTCATGTGCGTGGACATGTAAGGTTGGTCTGGGCCGCTTCATCCCACAATATCGCTGAATCAAAACAAGACGTTAGTGGTAAGTAGTATGACTATCACCACCCACAATCCTTTGTGTTCTACTCGTGCATATCATCTACGCAAAGACCTGGCTCATGATGCCACTGTTGGGAATCGATGCATGGAAAACAAAAAAATTCTACGCACACGCAATGATCTATCCATGGAGATGCATAGCAACAAGGGGAAGCGTGTGTCTAAGTACCCTTGTAAACTGTAAGAGGAAGCGTTTTAGAACGCGGTTGATGTAGTCGAACTTTCTTCGCGATCCACTGATCGAGTACTGAACGTACGACACCTCCGAGTTCTGCACACGTTCAGCTCGGTGACGTCCCTCGCCTTCTTCATTCAGCAAGGTGTCGAGGTAGTAGATGAGTTTCGTCAGCACGACGGTGTGGTGAAGGTGATGGTGAAGTGATCCGCGCAGGGCTTCGCCTAAGCACCGCAAGAATATGACTGGGGGTGTAAACTCTGCAGGGGGGCGCCGCACACGGCTAACAATTGATGTTGTGTGTTCTAGGCGCCCCCTCCCCACATATATATAGGTGGGAGGGAGAGGGGAGAGGCCAAGGGGCGCCCCAAGTGGGGGCTAATCCCAGTTCGGCTCCTGCCGTGGTTCGCCCCCCCCCCCTCATTGTACAGGAGCCAGGGGAAGGAAGGGGGAGGTGGCGCCCCCCTTTCCTTTCTCCCTTGAGAAGGGGAAGGAAGGAGGGACTTTCCCTCCCCCCTTTCCTTTCCCTAGGGCTGGACGGCCTGGTGGAGGGGCGCACCAGCCCCTTGTGGGCTGGTCTATCCCTCCCTTGGCCCATTAAGCCCATATCTTTGCCGGGGGGTGCCCGGAACCCCTTCCGCTGACCCTATATGTACTCAGTACCCTCCAGGACACTTCCGGTGTCTGAATACCATCGTACTATATATCAATCTTTACCTCTCGACCATTTCGAGACTCATTGTCATGTCCGTGATCTCATCTGGAACTCTGAACAACATTCGTTCACCAAATCACATAACTCATCGTACTATATCGTCATCGAACGTTAAGCATGCGGACCCTACGGGTCCGAGAACTATGCAGACATGACCGAGACACCTCTCCGGTCAATAACCAGTAGCGGAACCTGGATGCTCATATTGGCTCCTACATATTCTACGAAGATCTTTATCGGTCAAACCGTTATGACAACATACACAATTCCTTTTATCCATATGTATGTTACTTGCCCGAGATTCGATCGTCGGTATCTTCATACCTAGTTCAATCTCGTTACTGGCAAGTCTCTTTACTCACTCTGTAATACATCATCCTGCAACTAACTCATTAGTCACTTTCTTGCAAGGCTTCTTATGATGTGCATTACCAAGAGGGCCCAGAGATACCTCTCCGGTACTCGGAGTGACAAATCCTAATCTCGATCTATGCCAACCCAACAAACACCTTCGGAGATACCTGTAGATCATCTTTATAATCACCCAGTTACGTTGTGACGTTTGATGGCACACAAGGTATTCCTCCGGTGTCCGGGAGTTGCATAATCTCATAGTCAAAGGAATATGTATTTGACATGAAGAAAGCAATAGCAATAAAACTGAACTATCATTATGCTAAGCTAACGGATTGGTCTTGTCCATCACATCATTCTCCTAATGATGTGATCCCGTTATCAAATGACAACTCATGTCCATGGTCAGGAAACCTTAACCATCTTTGATCAACGAGCTAGTCAAGTAGAGGCTCACTAGGGACACAGTGTTTGTCTATGTATTCACACATGTATTTGGGTTTCCGATCAATACAATTCTAGCATGAATAATAAACATTTATCATGAATAAGGAAATATAAAATAACAACTTTACTATTGCCTCTAAGGCATATTTCCTTCAAAGGACTCCTCCGCGATCCTAACCGACTAAGAACTTGTAAACCTATGGCCTATCATATATAAGCCCATGCATGGTTAGTCGATAGACAACGAACCCTAGAGTCTACACTCAATTCTTAGATTATTTGTGTAACTGACGGTTATTCTTGATGCGCGTGTTGGTCTAATGGGATCCCCAGCGTGGGAGTTTGCAGCAAGTGGTAAGCCCTTCCCTCATTGAGAAAACCAAGGTATCAATCCATGAAGGTACAAGGGACCTACAACAGTTGTATGCCCTACAACACAAATAAAACCTCACTTTGTCCCCAATGATTCTAACAAGGGTTTCGCTCCCTGCTAGTATTGCAAGTTGAACCTGGTTATTAAAAGATAATGTGTGATACATATTTTTGTTGTTTTTAGAATAAAATAAAACTGAAAATAAAACAACTTTATAAATGTTGTTGGAAGATGATTCTCATGGTGGAAATTCGATTGGGGTTCATAGGTTCACCAAGTGTAACTCTCCAGAGCATAAAAAGTGTCATGGATGATTTTCTCATATGTATAAATGCAACATGTAACACTCATATTCATGCCAGACAAGTAAATGTTGTGAGACATAGAGCATAATTGGTTTGGTGCAAAAAATAGGCATGCCAATGTTTGTCATTGTGCCAAATATTCGCTACTACTTGGTTGGTTACCGAGTTGTCTTGCCTATCTCACATAAAGTTGCCAATATTTGGCAAGTCTTGGTATTGCCAATATTTGGCAATTCCAACATTTGGCTAGCCAAATATTGGCAGCAAACCAATCATGCTCATAATACTAAAGACCAAGACCCTCATATATCTTTAGCTAAATGGTCTGTCCATTGACCGAGACACTCTGCATCATCTAGACATTAAGTGTAAACACATGTAATTTCATTTAGAATGATGACATACTATTATGGTTAGGAAATTATTCATCGTCTACCAACCCTTAACATCTATTGATAATCATCTAGACTTTTCTGTTTTCTGTCAGTACGGTAGATTACTTATAAGACCTAAACCCAACTAATGCACACCTCTTCCACTACTATCTACTAATCTAAACTGGCTAAGAGAAAACAAGCAACCGAAAAGAATTATGCATCTATATATTCTCTATAGCACTATGCTCCCTAGTTTTAAAGAGAGGATCAATTGAGGCTATTGATTTTGATTTTGGTCCTTAATTTTGACTTGGTCATCACAATGGTTTGAAGGAGTTATTTGTCGATGTGTGGGCCCTATTGAGTAAGGAACCGGGTCATCCACCTGCCCGTCCATGTGCGTTTGTGGCAAAAAATCTCTTCTTTCACGACCTCATCTCCCATAACCCGAGCCATGATATGTCTCCAACGTATCTATAATTTATGAAGTATGCATGTCATGTTTACAACAATTTTATATGGTTTTGGTATGATTTAAATGGAACTAACCTAGACTGGCGCTCTTTTCAGCAGAACTACCGTGGTGTCGGTTTTTTTGCAGAAATAAAAGTTCTTGGAATGGGTTGAAACTTTTTGGTGACTTTCTTGGGAACAAATGAGACCCCTGAAGCTTCGTGGGAGGACCAGAAGACCCACGAGGACACGACAAGCTCTCTAGGCGCGCCCTCCCCGCCGGAAGGGGCTGTTGGGAAACGTTGCATGGAAAACAAAAAATTCTACGCACACGCAAGATCTATCCATGGAGATGCATAGCTAAGAGAGGGGGGAAGCATCTACATAACCTTGTAGATCGCTAAGCGGAAGCGTTTATCAATGTGGTTGATGTAGTCGTACACCTTCACGATCCGTCCCGATCAAGTACCGAACGTATGGCACCTCTGCGTTCAACACACGTTCAGCTCAATGATGCCCTCACCTTCTTGATCCAGCAAGAGAGGCAAAGTAGTAGATGAGTTCCGGAAGCACGACATTGTGGTGACAGTGGTGGTGAAACTATTCCGCAGGGCTTCGCCAAGCACAACAGACGTGGAGGAAGAAGGAACTAGAACTAGAGGGAGAGGGGGCGCCGCACACGGCTTGAGGATTCGTGGTGTGTGGTGCCCCTCCCCTCCTCACACATATATAGGTGGAGGGGGAGGGAGGCTGCCTAGGCGCGCCCCCAAGGGGCCGGCGGACGCCCTGGGCTCCTGCCCTAGACGCCCCCTTCCCTTCTTTAGGGGGTGGAGGAGATGGCAGGGGAGGGGCCGGCGGCCGCCTTGCCTTGGGCGCCCCCTTTCCTTCCTAGAGGGCCGACTGCCAGGAGGTGGGCGGTCCAGCCCCCTTGTGGGCTGGTGTGCTCCCTCCCTTGGCCCGTTTGGCCTAATAGCTTCTCAGGGCCTCCCGGAACCCCTTCCGACACTCTGATAAATATCCTGTGCATTCCGAAACCTTTTTGGAGGCCAAATACCTTACTAACTGTGTACAGTGATATACAAACAGTACTAAAGCTACAGTGATTTGCAAACAGTGTGAGGCCCGTGACTTGCCTTCCTCATTTTACACGGCAGCACCACTATAGCTCCCTGACATCTCTTCACAAAGTCAGAGGATCCGTTCCCATCCTGCACCTCACTCGCTTGTTGGTCCAGCATGTTCAATAGCCAATCATCTCTTGTACATGTAACTTGCTCCTTTTTTGGTATAGACCAAACTTCTGACATTGCATCCCAAAAAATGCTTGTGAAATCAAATAGGTACATGATAAAAATATATTTTATCATGAATCTGATGCTACTAATTTGATGACATAAATATTGATATATTATTATATAAATACAGTCAAACATAAAATAGTTTGACTTTTCAACAAAGTTTGAAGTACACCTTTTTAAGGACGGACGAAGTAGGCAGTAGGCACTATGCGCTGAGAAACACCCTTCAGGTCAGGGTACCATGCAATAAATTCAGGCAACTTCCATATAAATGGTCCCTAGAAAATTAGATCTATCGCTACTTCATTGATCTACAAACAAACCGCGCGCCCTGGATCAGACAACACACACACACACACACACACACACACACACACACACACACACATATATATATATGGCATCTGGTTGGTGGAACGAGATGCGATGATGGCTGAGGAGGACCGAGAAGAAATACATTCATTTCTAGGTGAAGCATGCATCAGTGTAGGCGGTTCTGTAAAGAGTTGGATACATTGCTATCAGGGGGGAATACACTTTGGTTTCTGGTTGTATATGCACCCTATATGGGGATTTTTTTTAATATTTTAATAAAAAGTCAAAATAGGTAAGAACTATTTTGACAAAACACTTGACTTACTTTTGCACTGATATATAAATGTCGATGAAAAAAAAACAAAAGTTGACCTCACAACAAAAAAGACAAAATTTATTTGCTATTATAGGTCACTATTCACACTATTTTAGCCAAAAATTTGTCTTTTTTGAAAAGAAGTCAAAAGGATATATTTTTTTGTGGATTTTATTTCTCACGAGTATAATAGAAGGTCAAGTTTATTTCAAAAATATTTTCAAGAATTTTTGACTTTTTGTTGAATTACTAAATTTTTTTCCAATATAGAATGCATATGTCCCCATAGACCAAAATTTTCCCCTCCCGCTATCGGGCTGCTTTCCCACATCACAGTACGTGTGAATCGTTGCTTCATTCCTTAACCCTCATTTTTCTTTTCCTTGGCTCTACCTACGCCCCTCGTGACCGAAATGAGATGGCTATCTGCCTATCTCTATGTGATATTCCGATAAAGTGTTTTTTTTTGATGTGGCGTGTGATGCCACACATTAAAGCTATGGTAAATCGATCGATCAATTACTACCGCGCGCTGTGTTGCGAAAGCAAAGAGGGTGTACTAGTGTCAGAGGCAGGAAGTCGTTAGACGGTCCCGGATATAGATAGTCGGTTACACGATTGGCAGGGAATAGAAAAATGCTACACTTACGAAAGAAACTACGTACGCTTACGTAACTTGACTAAAACTAATCCCTCCGCCCCCCCTATTTTAACTGGGTGGGTCCCTCCCCCTAATTCCCTCCAACAGAAAAAAGACACCTAAGCTGTTACGTTAGTTTACGTACAACAACTACGTAGGTGTAGCATTGCTCCAGGGAATATCTAGCTTGGCAGACCAAGCAAGAAATAGAGTACTCCGAGTAGAAACGAAAAGGAGAGAATCATCTACTTACGGAGAAGGAAATAGCAACTGCATGCATTGCATCTACTGAGGACGCATGTCAGGACGACTCTATGGACCGCGTGAAGGAAAACGGAACCATCAACATCTGCATGCAGCTCGGTCTCTCTAGCTCCGACGGAAATGAAAAACTAATCAGCTTATCCTTAATTTCATTTGCGTGTAGATAGTGACAGGTTGTCCATGGTTCATGTAAAAATTGTAGACGGTCCGTGGAACTAATCATGCATACACATGTCATGTCCAATTTGCCGAGTGCCTAGAAATTGGAACTAATCATGTAAAAATGTAGACGGTCCATGGAACTAATCTACGAGTTCGTCCTTACGGCTCTCGATAAAGAAGTTTTGTTGTGCACCCAGCTTTGCCAAGAGATGAAACTCGGCATATCACCTACCGCGGCGCCCCAGCGCTCCACTTTGCCAAGAGATCTTTTGCTGGGTACTCCGCAAATCCTCCGTCGACTGGCTAGAGCATGACGTGTGTCATCTTTACCAAGTTTGGCTCACGGCATTTCCTTTTTTTGCCGAGTATGAAACTCGACAAAGCCTCTAGCTATCATCAGTTTTTTAAAATTATTTTTCAATTAGCGCTACAACAAAACACAACAGCAATAATATGCCACGTATCACAACTAGCACCACATTATAGCCAAACCACCATTCCACAACATTCATAACAAAGACTATGTCCTCAAGCACACAAACACAAAGTTCTGAAGCACACAAGCACAAGTAGAGGCATATGAAGTTCACAAGCACGAAGTTCATCAACATAACTCGGAGTTCACATGGTTTTGGATTTCAAAGTTGGACCATCACGAGTAGTCATTTGGCTTGCTTGCCCAACTTTACATGCTGCTACCGACACATTGTTCGCCTCAATCGATGGATTAAGTTCTAAGCACATGAGACAATAAGATGAATGGTAAGGACGAAGATGGTGATTGATTTTTTTAAAGATAACTCACCAAGTTTAAGCCAGGAGCATGTGGAGGAGGGGTTGGTATCTCTGGGATAGGTCTTCCCTGGATAGCAAAACGTTCGGCCACTATCACTCGAAACGACTGCCCTTCAACATTATGTGCCTCGATCCACTGACGGTCTTCATCCCATGATCACTCAACCTCCTCCCGCTTTCTCCTTTCTTCATCCACCGAAAAAATTGCCACTTCCCACCTAAACTGACTCCTTTGGCTATGTACCCCCATGCACACGGGGTCCGGGGCGCCGTGCACAAGAGGTCCAGGGAAAACTCTCTAGACATCACGTGCACACAGGATAGGGGTGAAATCCTACTGGACACCATGTGCACACGAAGGCCCTGTGGATTTCACTCTGGATGCCTCGTGCACGCGGGGCCTCTGGCTGCCGGCGGTTACATCTTGGGGAGGACTATATAAAGACCTCTTCTTCTACCTCCAACCCTAACCCTAAAGTACTTAGAGCCTCCACCATTGCTACACTCCATTATGCTCAATACGTACTCTCAATCCCTCCAACCAAACTCGTTGATACTTTGAAGATTGAGAGATCAAGACTCGGTCTACACTTCCACAAACTAATTTGTGTTCCTTTCTCGATGTTTTCATCAACACTCGTTACTCTTGGAGATTGGGCTCCTAGGCAGTATGAGTCAAGTCCTAGAAGCTTCCTTGCTTGTGGTGTGCAACGGAAAGCTTGTAAAGGTGTGGTGGTCGTCTTCAAGACCAACCCCGAGTGATTTGAGACTCATCGGTTGGGGTGACTCAAAGGAAGAATAAGGTGAGCCACTTGGTGGCGCTCCGAAGCTTTGGCTTTGGCACCTCTCCAACAAAGATTAGCACTCCCCAAACAAGGTAAACTTTAGAATAAAATCGGTGTCCTTGACTCGCTTGTTGTCTATCCGTTCATGCACCTTTACTTTTTTGTATGCTTGTAAGCTTGCTAATTTGCTTGTTTCCATGCTTACATTGTTGCTTGCTAACAACGGACGCGCAGAAAAAACAGGCCGATAAATAGCAAAGACGTATAAAAATACCAAAGCTATACATAGGAGAAAAAAACCAAAGCGACCAGATCCACAATCATCAAACTACGACAATGATCATATCCTCCCAAACCATCTCATGACACCATATGGATGATGAGGTTCTTCAACGGTGTAACGCCTTCAGGAAGGGAGCAACGCTCAAGCGCCGCCGTCACGGGATCCAACCACCCAAGGCTAGAATAGGTTTCACTCTGAAGAATCAATCTATGTATATCCGAACAATGCTTTCAACTAGGTAACGAAAAACATCATCGTTGCTAGGTATAACCAACTTGGATCAAACCGGCTTTCACCCCGTAGCTCGAGGTCGGGTGCTCGAGTACGTAGTACCACCATCGAAGTCACTCACGTGTTGTCGCCACCACTTTTCCACGATCCTAGCAACTACATGCAAATGCGACTGTCGCCGCTGCACAACCATCCTTTTGTGTCAAGCCGTCGTCCATAGTTTGCATCTCATTGTCAAAGTCAACTACCAGATCTACAGAGAGGAACCCTCAGGAAGACCTTTCGGTGGCCATGCTAACCCATGGTGAGGCCATCCCTGCAGGCCGGAGTGGTCACCACAATGATCAAAAGCGACGGCGGAGCACACCACCGTCGACTACTACCTCGCCGTAGATAGGCATGCCCGGTCCTGTCTGCCGAGGGAGTGACATGGCCGGAACTGAAGCACAAAAACAAAGAAGATCACCATCGCTGACTGGCACCTGCATAGACCACAACCGCCGCAGACACCGCGGCCACGCTACTCTGGTGGCTGGAAAAGGCAGCGACGGCTGCTAGGGTTAGCACCTGGATGGGGAGGGATGGGAGAGGAGAGAGGAGAGGGAGGACCGCCCCGCCGATGTCTGCTACCGCCCGGGGCTTTGCCCAGCGCAGGGCTGACAGGCGACGGCGAGGGTAGGGGTGGTGACGCGGTGGCTGTAGGTGCCACCCGTGTTGCCCTGGATCAGACAACATATATGGCATCAGGTTGGAACGAAATGCGATCATGGCAGTCATGGTCGAGGAGTCCCGAGAAGAAATAGGGCGACTTCTAAATCTTTTTCTAGGTGAAGCATGCATCAGAGTAGGCGGTTTTGTAGAGTTGGATACACCGCTATATACAGAGCGATGTCTCATTCTTTGGTTTGTTTTAGTATTTTGCTTTGCCACAGTACAGTGTGAATCCTTCGCTCATTGCTTAACTCTCATTTTTCTTCTCCTTGGCTCTTCTCTACACCCTCGTGAGAGGCAGAAAGTCGTTGAACCCAGATGGATCTTGGTGGTTACGAACTTACGATTGACAAAGGAAGTAGATAAAAACAATCAAATCAAAGAGAATCGATTTATTTGCAAAACTAGGGAATATATAGCTCGGCGAACGGAGCAAGATCGTGTAGAAACGAAAAGAGAGAATCGTCTATTTACGGAGAAGGAAATAGCAAAAGCAAAAGCAGTTGCATGCATTGCATCCTCTACTGATCACGCATGTCAGTACGGCGGCAGAGGCCGCGTGAAGGGAAAACGGAACGATCACTATCAGCATGTGCATGCAGCTCGGTCTCTCTAGCTCCGACGGACCGACACTCACCAAGTTAACGTACAGAAAGTTAAAAAAAATCTAATCAGCCTATCCTTAATCAATTTTACGTGTAGATAATCACCAAGTTATGCGTGTAAAAATGTGGACGATCCATGGAGCTAATCATGCATGCACGCGTCACTGTTTTGAATTTTGTGCACCACGCCCTCGATGTGACACTGCCATGCAGTGCAAATAGTCCTCGCCACAGTACCATATATAGAGATACCTATAGGTTCCAAAGCTAGTAGGCAATGATGCATATCGATTCTCCTGCGCCACATGGCACATGATGCGTGCATGCATGCATCTCAAAAGAAAGAGCTGCTCGCTCGATCGATCGTCGCCGGGCCGGAGACGCGTACGTACGTCTGGTTCCAACCCTCTGTGCTGTATATGTGCCATTCCTGCAGAGCCCTAGCTGAGCTCAGTTGCCGTCCCTAGCAAAGTAACCACTCCTGCTGCTAGCTAAAGTAACCACCAGTACTTCCTCCTCCTCCTTCATCTTCTTCTTCCTCCTCTTCTTTTTCTTCTCCTTCTCCTTCTTCCGGCAGCCGCGATGAACAGAGGCAAAGGCAAGTCCGTGGCGCCTGCTGAGGCGATCACCTTGCGTATCTATCATGCATGTTGTTGTGCAATCATATGGCCTTCACGTACGTAGTTGCGAGTGAATCAATCTTTCTTTTTGTTGTGCAACTGCCGGGGTAGTAATTGTGTCTCTGTGAAGAACAAGAAGTGATCCTCTTTTTGTACCATGTCGAAACAGAAGATTTTCATAATCATCAGCATGCATGTAACTAGGCACGTACTGCCGATCCAACCAGGATCAAACATCATGCCGCTGTATGCTACTACTACTACTACTAGTCTGCTGCTGCTGCTGCATGCTGCTACAAAAGTGTTCATGTGGTTTGGTATAAGGCCCCGTTTGGAATCTCTGTAAGTGGAGTCTAGGGTGCGCTTGGTTCGTCTTATTTCTCGCTTGGTTCGATCGGGGAGTCTCTCTCTCTCCCATGCGCTTTGCGCTATGTCGTTGGCGGCGGGAACTCCATAACTCCAAGGCCGGCCGGCGGCCGACGGCCACGTACACAACACCGTGGACCAATAGGAAGTTAGGAACAGCGGCGAGCTTAGATGCCACCATGACAAGAGACGCCATCGACGACCACCATCGGCCGTGGCCCGTGGCCGTCTCGTCGCCTCAACTCGAAGGCCGGCTGAAGCTCCAGCCGTGCGGCAGTGCTCGCACCGGGGGCCGGTAGCTAGACACCATGGTCCTGTTTCTTGGCCCTCCCCCTGTGGCGCAGCGAGGCCGCGACGGACGCGGGATCCGGCTGCAGTGGCGTCGGGACGGCAGCGCGGAAAGGTGCTTTGATGGCGGCGCGTGGAGGTGCTCCAGCGGCGGCGCGGACGTGGGGGCAGCGTTGGCCCGAAGCTCGGCGGCGCGCGGGCACCCATGGTGGCGGAGGCGGACGCTTAGGCGTAGCGCGTAGGTGGCGGGCCAGGGTGGTGGAGCCGACGCAGTAGGAGGCGGCGCTGTCGTTTGGCGGTGGTGTCTCCGGTGAACGGCGGCGGCAGTGGCCTCGGCGTGCTCCGATCGAGCCGCTGCCAACGCGGCCTTGACGTTTTTCTTTTCTCGGTTTATAAAGAGGAAGTATGCTGCTCAAATTAAACTATGGGTAATACAATAGACCTTTAGATCATTCATGGCTAGGTGTTTATCATTTCGTTTTATTTTCTGTATATAAAGTTGGATACACCGCGCGCAATGTTTGTTCATCTTCTGTCTTTCTTTTTCGTTCATTCGTTTCTTTCTGTTTCTTTCTTTTCCCCGTGGAACTTGTGCATGTGCATGGAAGTATACTGCTGAAAATGACAGTGGGTTTTACCGCACTGTTTGACCTAAAAAAAACTTGTCATCATTGACTTACACGAATCTATAATGTAAGGTTACTAGCTAGTGCTCATCTAATTGTCAGCTGCAGAAAGTTTATGCATTTTTCTCTCTTGTGCAGAATCCACAACCGAAGGTGTTCACTCTCGAGCTTGGGAACCTGAAGGCCAGCTACCCCAAGTTGATGAAGGACATTGAAGCAGAGATCGACAGTAGGCTTACGGATGAGATCAAGAGGCAGCCAAAGCTTGAGAAGATGCCACCTAGGGTCAATGGCACAGCACTGTACACTCCAGCACAAGGAACATTCATGGTGAGCATGGAACCAGAACATGGCGGCAAGGTCGTGACTCTGCTGATCCGCTGGGTCGATCTCTACATCATAGCGTGTTACGTGGAAGGTAACCAGAAAGACCCTCTGCTCTGCTGTACACTGGTAGAAAAAGGGCCTATAGTCCCGGTTCGTAAGGGCCTGAACCGGGACTAAAGTGTCGGTACTAATGCCCCGACCCTTTAGTCCCGGTTCAATCCAGAACCGGGACTAATGGGCCTCCACGTGGGCAGTGCGCAGAGCCCAGGCAGGAGACCCTTTGGTCCCGGTTGGTGGCACCAACCGGGACCAATAAGCATCCACGCGTCAGCA
>NC_041384.1:79964347-80002334 GCF_002162155.2 Triticum dicoccoides
GGCTGGGGTTTTTGTTTTTTTTTTAAGGGGGGGGGGGGTTGGGGGTCTTGGGGGGTTAATTTAGGTGTTTCATATATTGTGTTAGCTAGCTATAATTAATAAAGAGAAGTGTCCTCTCTTATGTCCGTGCTTGGTCGACGCTACGTACTATACATACGTATAGAGAGGACTAGACACGCTGGCTAGCTAGTAAGAAAACGAAGGAAACAGAAGATCGTCATGAACATATATGCATACAGAGAGAAGTGATATCGACCACCTCTCCTTCTCCGAGAGATTGGTCGAACAACAAGTTCTCGTATATCTATCTGACACTACCGGCTACATATATACAATAATTATCTCTTACAAATATAATCATACGGACTCAGGGTCTACATAGAATTCTCCGTCTTCAGGGATCACGTGGTCAAGAAAGAATGCCGCCAATTCCTCTTGAATTGCTCGCATGCGAGCTGGTGCTAGGAGTTCATCCCGCTTCCGAAACATCTAATTTGAAGAAGGGGGTCAATACATATATATATGAATGAATGAAACTCAACACAAATGATGGTAATAAAATAAAATTGTGAATATTGTTATTTACGTACTTCATATTGTTCGTTAGAGTACCCGCCCCGCTCACAGGTCGTGTGGCGGATGGACTCGCAGATGTAGTATCCACAAAAATCATTTCCTTGTTCCTGCCACAACCACTTTACAAAAAATAAAGGTCAATCAAACTGATAAGCAAGAATGCTAAATGGTATCGATGAAACTAGCGCTTGAATCACTAGGAGATGCGCGGAACATGCTACTATAGTACTTACTTTCGGGTGTCTAAATTCCAGCTCCTTCGGCAGTCCCGGAACTGTTTTGGTGAATTTTCTCCAAACCCTGCCGGACAAAAAAAACAATTACTTGATATCAGGAAATGAACAAAGTTGCTGATATGGTGGATAATGATCGATTTAACTTACTTTCTGGAGTATTTGAGTCATGTCTGCATAGTCCTGGGGATCTTTTCGTTTTGAGTCTAAGACGGTTACTAGTCCCTGCTCAAGCTTAATCTCTAGGAGAATATAGTGAAAACTGCACACGCATGCATAACTCATGAATTACATTACTATAACCTTGACTAATATATAAGGGAAACCGAATACGCACAAGACAGTAACACTCACCTGAAGTTATAAGGAAAGAGTATTATATCTTTGTTTTGATTTATTACGAACGATCGTAGCAAGTTGGCCTCGGTAGCTGCGGCATGAAGTTTAACCTGAGTTGCATCTATGAGATATGTGTTAATGAACCCAATATCACCGACTTGTCTTTTCTTCAATTCGGCGATCTTCAATCTGCATAATATAGTGAGGATGATTATAAATACATGCAATGAAAGAGCTAAGCTATATAGAGAAACTTAATGACAGAAGTAGTACTACTTACAGACAGTAGCAGGCGACCGTTGTTTTATCGAGGGCCAATTGATTGAAAAACTGATAGAACTCCTCAAATGAAACAGGCAACAGATCAATTCCAACGAGGTCATGCTCCTTTTTAACTTTCACATACAAAGTACTCCTCCCCCAGAGTCTCTGCAGATTTTCAAGTACCAATCATGCAATCTTCGCATCATCGTTGATAGAGATCTTTCATCTTTGACGAGAGGCTTCCCGTACTCGTATCTTTGTATCTGCATGTCCATGGGTTCATAATGTACTTCGTCGGGCAGGTAATCTGCAAGATTGCTATAACCGGACACCATCCTCGGATCATTAGCGACGTTGTGGCTAGGCACCTTGAGCGGGGGGCACGATTGCTTCGCTTGTTCGCCGAGCTGGGCAATTTGTTTCCCAGCTCGTCGTTCTTTCAGCCTTTGATCACTGACAGTACTTCCCGACCGCTCCGCTTCGGCAAATTCATTTCCAATAATGCGGTCATAGTTTCCTTTCGGCGGATCAGACTTTGGTGGTTTTGTCAGGGCAGCCAGAGTGCGCTTCACTTTCACCCGATCTACCTTCTCCTTTGGAGGTGGATGTTTCTTTGCTTTCACCCCTTCAAAGAAGTTCCTCACTTCTTCTCGCCCGATCTCGGCGTTCTCCTTCAGGGTCCTCTCATGTGGTAACTT
Organism: Triticum dicoccoides; assembly: GCF_002162155.2. NCBI lineage: Eukaryota > Viridiplantae > Streptophyta > Magnoliopsida > Poales > Poaceae > Triticum > Triticum dicoccoides. The sequence goes on from NC_041384.1 coordinate 79,966,458, forward strand.
CTTTGGAGTCTTCAGAGAAGGACCGAATCTGTATGTCCTCCCGCCTCTGGTTGTACTGCTAGACGCCGACCGAGCAGACGGAGCGGTTGTCTTCTTTATTTGCTTAAGAGGCGGAGGAGAAGGACTATGACGCGCCGGAGCAGCTGGAGCGGCGGCAGGTCTCTTCCGCCCTTGCTGACGAGGCGGAGAAGGAGGAGGCTGGCTGCTCGGGTGCGTCGGCGCAGGCGGAGAAGGAGGCGGAGTGCCGCCACGCGCCGGAGAAGGAGCCGGCCGAGGGCCCTGATCGTCACTCGCCGGTATCACATATTACCGTAAATATTGTCTAAAAAAACATATTACCGTAAATATAACATGTTTCCGCCTAGATAAGTTACGAGAGCTAGTGTAGTGTCAGTTCTCATCCAAGGACAGGTGATTCTTCAACTCCTGTTGATGGCAAATCAAAATAACGCAGAGGACCAATACACAAGCTCCTGTCCACTTTTCCAGTTGGAAATGGGCATCTTCAACTTAAAGCTTGTGCCAATAGCAGTATATATATACAGTCACTACCAATATATCTGTCGGTGAAAATACAAACACTCACACACATACAGAGAGGGAGTTCTTTTAAGGAAAGAACTCTGGTGTTTTTGTTACCTGAATGAATCTCCCTCCCTCCCAATATATGCACCTTGGCTAGCTAGCTTGCTTCCCAGTGTGTTGCGAATGCACCTAATTTGCGCATCATCACTCGCAAAACTGTTGGCTGCTTATTATTCTCAATCCATCGCTTGCACACGAGGCGGGATAGAGACTAGTTTTGTTAATCTTAGAACGTTGAGCCCCCACAAAAGGAAAAATAGAACGATTTGAGAATAAATTTCCTGAAAGATGAGAAACATGAATTCCTAGACATCATGTTGAATTGATGTACGAGTGATGGATTCAGAGTTTACAATACATGGCATGACAATCATCAATGCCATAGTATTTTGATATCCAGCCACAACATCAACATTGTATGTAAAGATAACTTTTGCAACAAATGCAAACACTGCTCGGTTCCGGCTACCAAATTACCCATTAATCTGTGAGCATAAACAGAAAAGCAAATGGAAACACTTCTTAAGCACGTTATTATATTCTTGTCAAGCTATTACAAGACTTGTTTGTTTGTTTGTTTTACACTACAGGTGTGTGGTATCGCTACTCTGAATTTGGTACGGACATACTTCCGCCGTCTGGAGATCAGTTCCCGTACAATACCAGCAGGCCTGGACTTGGGACCGTCCAGTTGCCCCTCACTAGCTCCTACTTGAAGATAGGTGGATTCGGCATAAACGTGGGTAAAGCAGCTTTTACCCACTGCATCGCCAGCTTGGGAGAACTTGGAGAGCTATACCGCAGTGAGAGGGGACTTCAGGTTCTGAAATCCGGCCCCCTATCTTTCCCGACTGTAATGATTTGCGAAGCAATCCGCTTCGCGCTCTGGAGGACATGGGTGACTGACAACATTGACGAAGAACTGGATAGTCCGGTACCCAAGGAGCACACTGAGCTGTTCAACCAGTGGGATGTCATTTCAGGTTCTGTGGCGCAAAACAAACCTTGGCGCGGGATTAAGGTAATTGATCTGATGACGAAGCTCGCAGTTCTGAAGAGAACTGTCCATATCAAACCTGAAAAAGTGAAGTGGGCGTCTTCTGCAAGTTCTTCGCAAAAGAAGTGAAGCTGAGGTTAGCATTGCCAGATATATGACGGAATGAATCTTCACTCATTATGTTTAATTATGCCTCTTTTCTATAATTAAGTACAATATAACTTGAGACTTTTTATTAGCCTCCTTATAGTCAAGTATACTACTAGTATGACTTGAGACTTTTGATGGCCTCCCCTTTTTGTTACCTTTGAATGATGTTAGCATATGAAGCAAACAAGCGCATCAAATTACAGCAAATAACGGAATTTTCCTCCAAGAAGAAAGATACTCATGACTATTAAATATACCCCCTGGTTCCATTATCACTAATACCAAACATCCAGCAAGCACAATTCTAATACCAAACATTCAGTGAGCACAACTCTTACAACTTGATAAGGTGAGAGGAAGAGGCTGCTACCTGGCTACAGGGCCATGTCCTCCCACGTCACAGACAAGGGTCAACAATCACCATCATCAACCACTGTAATTCAGCGAACCATAACGCTCGGCCCAAGAGAGGTTCCTCTTTGGGTTATATTTGGCACCCATCGGTCTTGTGAGGATGGCAGTCCATGTAACCTTCACTTTTAGCTCATAGGAACCGTGAGTGCAAACATGCTCTTCATCAGGGTGCTGTAGAGTAACATGAGTGCCTTCATCCTCGTCATTATCAAAAATACAAACATGGACCAAAAACTCTTCATCATCGTCCCATGTAGGTATAGGGATAACCACCAAATTACGACTCAAGGGAATGGAGCCATCATCTCCGACTAATATCCCGCTGCAACTCATTGCTCTACCATCGTATAGAATAATATGGGTCTCGGCATTTCTAGTCCCAGCAGATACTTTGCCAACGAAAGGGGCATAGGGCGGACCGTTCAGAATGTTGATTTGGAGGCTAGCCGCCACCGGATGTTTAACAGGTGCAAATACTAATTCCACTGTACTGAGCCAACTAGGTAGCATCATAGTTATGGGTCCAGAGTCAAAGGTGCGGGACTCAATTACGCCTTTGCTAAAGTCTTCATCATCAGGATCACCCTTTACCTTCAGGTTGAACTCAAAATGTATATTATCAAATGCTACTAATCCTCGACGTGGACCTGTCAATGCTAACATATCCTCCTGCAAGTAATTTATAAAAAAGGTCACAACATGTCTACGTAGTTGAACAAGCTATGTAGCTAGCTGGACATGAAAAGCAAAGCACACTTGACAAGTTGGACAGATTCAAACAGTCTGAAAATATGTTGTTTAACTAGCTTGGGGAGCATCGATCACTCATGTAATTCTGTTGCCGCACTCCTTTAGTGCCCATAAATTGCTACCAGCAACCAGATATTTCTGGCTTGCATAGTAGTACATTCAGATGGACAAACTATTTATTCCAACATAGTTTCTTTTATTTCCAGTATATAAAAGTCATAGTTTACAGCATGACGCCATGGCATAATAAACAACTGGCCGTACTACATTCCCTAGACAGAATAAACAACCAGGTCTCAAAGAGGACTGCTACTGAGAAACAAATTGTAAACAAGCGTAGCACCAAAATAATATGATGATGTTGTATGGTTTGGCAATAACACCCATTCTTAGAGAACTTACTTCCACAGGTTAAATAATGCTCCCTCTGTAAAGAAACATAAGATCATTTACGATCTTATATTTCTTTACAGAGGGAGTAGGTATCAACTGTAGTCCAAAACTACTTCTAAGAGAAACTGAAGTGTACCAATATGAAATCAATCATGGTATTTACAGCTAAGAAACAAAATAACTAGTAGTATGTTTAATTTTTTAGCTTAAGTACGCAGCTGTCCGTGTTTTAGTCAGTCTAAATAGTTTGGGAGGGGACAAAGGGGCGAACTAGTTAGTGCACACAATTACCTTGGAGTTGATGATCTGGGGATCTTCTCTCTCGCGTCTGAACAGATAGACGCATCTGTAGTCGATGCTATCTCTCACGAGAACGGTACCGAACACACTGACCGGGTAGCCCCGATCGGATTCGATTACCTTGACCGAAACGACATTGTACGACGTCCCCGCCCGGAGCTCCCACAGCTGCGGCGTTACATCCTCAAGCAGCGGCCCGAGGCCAACCTTGGCTGCAAGCAAAGCAAAATCAGGGGCAAAAGACATACACCCCAGATCAGGAGAACCATTTCAGGAGAAATTTATACTAAAATGGTTGTAAATTGATAAATAGAGGAGATACTGACACTCTCTGTCGAGGTCGAAGCCGGCGAGGTTGACGCCGCAGAAGCGGGTGAGAACGCGGGCTCTCTTCTTGGGGTCGTACTCGGTGATGCGGTCGCGGCACGCGGCGTAGAGGGCTACGATCTCCGACGGCGACTTCAGATCGATCTCCTCGTCGTCGTCGCTGTAACAGATTGTCATGGGGAACCTGGCAGCATCGATCTCGTCGGCGCGGGGAATCCGGCGGTGGTGCCTGACGTCGTCGTCGACATCGCCGCGCCGCATCGATCGACCGATCCAACCTTTTTTTTCCTAGAAGAGGAAGAGGATGGCCAGCGCTACAAGAGCCTGCACTGACGCACCGCGAGCCCAATACCAGCGTAGTGGGCCTTCAAACCTATTTATTCCGGTCACGCCAGAACGCCTAGTCTTGGTGATGATGATGTGTAATTTCTAACCATGAGATCTACTATATCTAACGGTTGTGAGGTTAGTTTAGCTTTTTTGCAACAATACCCCACTTCTCTGCTCCAATCTACAGAAAGCCCTTTAGTATCTTGAAACTAATCACATTCCTTCCTCACCTCATCAAAACAGCCCGAGAAATATATTTTGAGCGAGACATAATTGAAAGTGCTAGTTATCGACTAGAGGGGGGTGAATAGGCGATTTTTTTGAAAGTCTTCAAAACAAGGGGGCTTTGAAGACAAACGATAGAAATGAACCTATTGATATGTAGCGGAAGGTAGACTACACTAGACAAGCCATAGTCAAGTAAGCAATGAAGTGAAAACACGAAAACTATCAGCAGCTAGGTAGTATGGTTCAGGATGGAAGATAGTATGAAGCCAAACAGTAAAGAGTCTTCACTTAGTGAAGTCAATCAGATCATACAGGCATGCAATGACTTCACGAAGACAAAGTGTAAAGTAAAGGGAAGTTAAGAATAGAACCGGTAGCTTGATGAAGACAAGGATTTGGTAGACCAGTTCCAGTTGTTGTGACAACTGTACGTCTGGTTAGGGAGGCTGAGATTCAACTCGGAAGACTGCGTCTTCACCTTATTCCCCTTGAGTTAAGGACATACAGTCCTCGCCCAATCACTCTGGTAAGTCTTCAAGGTAGACTTCCAAACCTTCACAGACTTCGTTCACCGGTGATCCAGAATGATTCTTGGATGCTCAGAACGCGACGCCTAACTGGCTGGAGGATTCACAGTCCTCAAGTTAACAAGTCTTCAGGTCACGCAGACAGAAAGACTTCAGTGATGCTTAACACCCTTTGGCTCTGGGTGTTTTGGGCTTTGTCCTCGCAAGGATCTCTCTCTTTCAAAAGCTTCGGAGGTGGGTTGCTCTTAAACGACAAAAGTCGTGCACTAACTCTAAGCAGCCAACAATTTATGGTGTAGGGGTGGGCTATTTATAGCCAGGAGACAACCCGACCTGATTTGTCCAAAATGACCCTGGGTCACTAAGGAACTGACACGTGTCCAACGGTCAAATTTCAAACACACGCGGCAGCTTGACTTGGGCTACAAGTTAAGCTGACTTATCCAGCTCTGGATAAGATTTGCTCTCATTGTCTTCGCTCGAAGACATAGGATCTGGTTGAGCATCACATCAGTCACTCTAACTTTGTTCACTTGGACCCCACTTAACAGTGTGGTGGTTCCTATGACTCAAGAAAGAAGAAAAGGAAACTACGAAACAACTATGTCTTCGCACTCCATAGTCTTCATGCCATGTCTTCTCATGTCATAGTCTTCAATGTGAATATCTTCACAGAACACCATCGAGGGAGTCCTGGATTAGGGGGTCTCCGGACAGCCGGACTATATCCTTTGGCCGGACTGTTAGACTATGAAGATACAAGATTGAAGATTTCGTCTCGTGTCCGAATAGGACTCTACTTGGTGTGGAAGGCAAGCTAGGCAATACGGATATGGATATCTCCTCCTTTGTAACCTACCTTGTGTAACCCTAACCCTGTCCGATGTCTGTATAAACCGGAGGGTTTTAGTCCGTAGGACAACATACAACCATACCATAGGCTAGCTTCTAGGGTTTAGCCTCTCTGATCTCATGGTAGATCTACTCTTGTACTACCCATATCATCAATATTAATCAAGCAGGACGTAGGGTTTTACCTCCATCAAGAGGGCCCGAACCTGGGTAAAACATTGTGTCCCCTGTCTCCTGTTACCATCCGGCCTAGACGCACAGTTCGAGACCCCCTACCCGAGATCCGCCGGTTTTGACACCGACATTGGTGCTTTCATTGAGAGTTCCTCTGTGTCGTCGCCGTTAGGCTTGATGGCTCCTACTATCATCGATAGCGATGCGGTCCAGGGTGAGACTTTTCTCCCCGGACAGATCTTCGTGCTCGGCGACTTTGCACTGCGGGCCAATTCGCTTGGCCATCTGGAGCAGATGGAAAGTTATGCCCCTGGCCATCAGGTCAGGTTTGGAAGCTTAAACTACACGGCCGATATCCGTGGAGATTCGATCTTCGACGGATTCGAGCCTCTGGCTTGTGCGCCATGTGATCACGATGAGCATGACTTAGCTCTCCCATCGGGCAGTTTTAAGGAGATCGCACCGGTAGCCGCTACGACCCTCAATTCGGAGCCAGTTGCGCCTTCCGCGGATGGGTGGATGGATCCCGCCACGGAGGCCTTACCCTCAGTGGCGATCGAGCCGAACATCGACCTTGCCTTGCACGAGAGCCGTGTTGTTAAACTGTTGGATCCTTCTCCAGCCACGGACTCCGAACCGCCTGCGCCCGTTCCTATCGAATCCGATTGGGCGCCGATCATGGAGTTTACCTCCGCGGATATTTTTCAGCACTCACCCTTTGGCGACATACTGAACTCATTAAGGTCTCTCTCCTTGTCAGGAGAATCCTGGCCGAATTATGTCCGGCAGGACTGGGATGCGGACGACAAAGAAATTCGAGGCCCACCCACCACCCACTTGGTAGCCACTGTCGATGACTCAACCGACATGCTCGACTTCGAATCCGAAGACATCGACGGTATGGACGACGATGCAGGAGGCGAAGAGGAACCACCGCCCACAGGGCGCTGGACATCCACCTCATCATATGACGTATACATCATGGACACACCAAAAGAAGACGACGACGAGGAACGGAAGGACGCAACGAAGGCTTGTCCCCTCGAGAAGAAGTCAAAGCGGCGGCGTAAGCGCCGCCCCAAATCCCGCCTCGGCAGAAATAACGATCATACAGACCCAGCGTTGGAGCAGGGCGAACCACTGTCGGACCACGGCAACACAGAGAATCAAACTGTACAAACCAATTCTGTCAAAGATAATAGTCTGGATGACATAACGCCGGACAAGCACCCGGAGCAGCGGAATTCCCGTTAAAGGCTTGTTGCCACCGCGAGGAGTCTGAAAAAGCAGAAGCAAAGGCTCAAGGCTGCGCAGGACACACTCCAAATCAGATGGAGTAAAGTACTCAACACAGCAGCGAAGTATGGTGGTAATCGCCCCACCAAGAGCTACCCGAAGCGGAAGTTGCTACCCGAATTCGATGAGGAAGCCCTAGATCCCCCACAACCAAAAATCAAAACGGCCACCTGGCCGGATAGACGACCTCACGGCCAACATGGAGCGGCAAACAACGCCACTCACAAGCCAATACGCGATCCACACGAGGGCTCGCACCAAAAGGACGGCGCAACTAGATCCATCTATGGACCACGCAAGCGCGCCCCAGCATGTGATGTAACACAACAAACATCAGAACAATGCGGTACACCCAGATACAGGGGTGTCGCACACCCCCTATGTTTCACCGATGAGGTGCTGGACCATGAATTTCCAGAGGGATTCAAACCCGTAAACATAGAGGCATACGACGGAACAACAGACCCTGGGGTCTGGATTTAGGACTATATCCTCCGTATCCATATGGCTCGAGGAGATGATCTCCACGCCATCAAGTACTTACCCCTCAAGCTCAAAGGGCCAGCTCGGCACTGGCTTAAAAGCCTCCCCGAAAACCCCATTGGAAGCTGGGAAGAGCTCGAAGACGCTTTTCGGGCAAATTTTCAAGGGACTTATGTCCGACCCCGGATGCAGAAGATTTGAGTCATATAACTCAACAGCCCGGAGAGTCAGCCCGAAAGCTTTGGAACATGTTTCTTACTAAGAAGAACCAAATAGTTGACTGCCCGGACGCCGAAGCCTTGGCAGCTTTTAAGCATAGCGTCCGCGACGAATGGCTTGCCAGACACCTCGGCCAGGAAAAGCCGAGAACAATGGCAGCATTAACAAGCCTCATGACCCGCTTGCGCGCGGATGAGGACAGCTGGCTAGCCAGATGCAACACCAGCGACCCAAGCACATCCGAAGTTAGAGATGAAAACGGGAAATCACGACGCAGCAAAAATAATAAGTGTCGGAATAAAGAAGACAACCCGAAGAGCACGGCGGTAAATGCCGGATTCCGAAGCTCTCGGCCAGGTCAACAAAAGCCGCCCTCTAAAGGCGCCAGAGATGAACTGTCCAGCCTGAAAAAAATTCTGGACCAGGTATGTCAGATCCATAGCACCCCTAGTAAACCCGCTAATCATACCCACAGAGAATGTTGGGTCTTCAAGCAGTCCGGCAAGCTCAACGCCGTACACAAGGGGGAGGATTCACCAAGCAAAGATGAGGATGAGCCTCTCAAGCAAGAGACTGGGGAACAAAAGAAGTTTCCATCAGAAGTCAAAACTGTCAACGTATTACACGTGATCAAGGGAAGCAAAGCGACCCTGCCAGATAAATATGCCCAAGGGCCTATCACCGTGAAACCCTGCCACTGGTCGTCTCAACCGGTCACTTTCGACCATCGTGATTACTCAGCAAGTATCCGGCGGGCAGGATGGGCTCCCCTGGTATTAGACCCAATAATTGACGGATACCACTTTGCACAAGTCCTGATGGACAGTGGCATCACTTTAAACCTAATATACCAGGATACAATCCGCGAAATGGGGATAGACCCAACAAAAATTTGCCATAGCAACACTACCTTTAAAGGAGTAACGCCAGGCCCAGGGGCTCACTGCACGGGCTCCCTGCTACTAAAGGTTATATTCGGCTTCCCCGATAACTCCCGTAGCGAACATTTAACCTTCCACATTGCTCCGTTCCAATGCGGTTATCAAGCACTACTTGGACGCGAAGCTTTTGCTCGCTTTAATGCAATACCGCATTACGCTTCCCTCACGCTCAAGATTCCCGGTCCACGTGGCATCATTACAGTGAATGGAAGTATTAAGAGATCTTTGTGCGCCGAAGAGAATGCGACTGCCTTGGCAGCCGCACACTAAAAACGTCCTCACCAACTAAAGCATTTGATAGGTCGTCAAGACCACGGACGCGGTTAGACGAGTCTGGCGCTGCTATATGTAATTTGTACCGGATTGATGGCCACACCCCTATTACAAATACAAGGGGCTCAACGCGCGCAGACAAGTGGCAATTTCTACTCATTTATAGTTATACATGGTTTCTTTAAAAACCATCTTTTTGCACGACAACTTTTTCACCTAAGTTCCTCTCTTTTACAGATGATCATCGTGCTACATCCATCTAGGATACGGCACAACGGAGACACAGGCACAGACGTGCAGTAGGGACCCGCTCCAAGGATTCTTTTTAGATTAAGACCCTGCGTAAACCTTTTTTACTGTCTCTTGTTGATACACATCCCTCGAATTCTCAGTACAATTGAAAAGGATGCTGACGTCTTGGCATGTGGCCACGTCAGAGTAATGCACGTACCTAGACACAAGGGGCTTCTTACAAAGGGCACTATTTATGCCCGGTCTATACCATAAATACCGAATATCTTAGGGAGTGTTTGGCGTCGCGAGTTTGGCCTTATATGCATCAGCTCCGAATCATTGTCTTTGGTCAAATGTTGGGTTTGCCTGGCTCCTGTGTTTTGGTGCCTTACGTTCCACTTTATCGGCTAAGGCAGCACCAGGAGAACTACTGCGATTGTGCCCTGGTTCATCCGGACGAGCACCTGAGTAGAGAAAGCCGAAAACTGACTATCATGATATAGCGTGAGACTGGTCAACCACTCGATGACCTATCAGAATGTTAGAATTCCTCTGCCTTAACGAAGGGCCGTTTTCCGGCCAGGCATGTACGCACCCCGAGATCGGGAGAGTGCGGAGCCACCAGGGGCTATCTAGTAGCCCCACTGTCAAACTCCTATGGCTAAGTGAAAGTGTTAAAGCATTATAGTTCGGTTGCCTCGTTCGCTGCGCTATCACCTCCTTAATAGGACCAAGCCGTTGGGTTAAGTGTGAACATGCGTTTTTCGCGAGCACCTCCGCATTATATGCGTGGGGGTTGAAGCCAACGACTGCAATCTTTCAGGTTATATACATATATACATAAACGGCCGCACAGGAGGCATCACGTTACTTTCTTGCAAAAGTATAAATACAGCCTTACTATATTTCATAAAAAAATTGTGTTTACAATGGGAATACATGTCATTCAAACATAATATTCCTCGAGCACTGGGACTCTATCAAACGAGCACCCTCAAGAACCTTTTCAAAATAGTGCTCGGCAGCTACTCGACCCATGGCCGAACCTTGCGCCGCAACAGTGGTAGCATCCATCTCTGCCCAGTATGCCTTGACACGGGCAAAGGCCATCCGCGAGCCTTCTATGCACGCCGACCTCTTCATCACGTTGATGCGCGGCACCGCGCCAAGGAACTGCTGCACTAAGCTGAAATAGCTGTTCGGCTTCGGCTTCTCCGGCCACAACTGATCTACAACAGACCTCATGGCGATTCCGGACAACCTATTAAGTTCGGCCCATTCGGCTAGCTGATCAGTCAAGGGAAGAGGACGCTCTGGAACGTTGAATGCGACCAGAATAGCTTGTCCACTTCACGACCTGATTGATCTTGGAAGTATTCGACCGCATCGACAGCGCTCGCCGCCAAGTCCATATATGCGTCTACCGAACTCCACAACCGATCAAGAGGGGCATACCGCGGATCTCCGAACTTCCTCCGCAGCAGAAAGGGCTTCCCAACCGCAATATCCCCGGCTTAGCGCAGCTCCTCCTTCTTCGCCCTCATAGCAGAGCGACTGTCTTTGGTCGCCATAGTGGCCTTCTCCAGGTCCGCTGCCTTCACTCGGTTCTCCTCTTCAAGGAACTGGCAACGTTCGGCAGTGCCTTTTAATTCTACGGCCATCTTGGCCATCTTTTCTTTGCTTTCGCAATGGGCAGCCTTCTCGGCTCTTAACTCCCCGGCCGCCTTCAAAGCAACTGCAATACTAACCCTCGCTTGTTCCTTGGCTCGGGCGAGCTCCGCCCGAAGGGTCTCCACGGTGGCAGCTCCGTCTGCAGTCACAACATATTAAAGATACTGGCATCATGCTGCTCTTATTGTGTGACATTCACCAGAAAACATTACTTACCCTGTGATTCATCAAGCCGCTTGTTAACAAACTCGATGTCGGCGTCTGCCGCATCCAGTTGCCGTTTTAATTCGGCAAACTCACTAGTCCGGCTAGCCACCGGAGCTCCCACCACCTGCACATAAAGGCAGTCTGGTTATTGCTTGGGACTATGATCCTTTGTTCGCCGCCATTCTCGACGACAACCAGAGTCTCAGGGGCTACTATCTACACAGGGCACACCTAACATGTGCGGTACTATCACATATTATCTCACATACCTCAAAGCCTGTTAGTAGACTCATAAAGGCTTCATGTAATCCGCTTTCGGCGGACGAAATTCTCTCCATCACTGTACCCATTGGCGTACTGTGTTCTTCTGAGATGGCCGCTCGTCCCACCAGCTCCCTCAAAACGTCCGACCACATACCAGACGGTGCCAGACTCTTTTGTTTGCTCTCTTTGAGAGCCAGACGCTGGGGACTTTGGGGGTCTATGGGATTATCTTCTGGCCTCACCGGGTCCGGAGAGGCCCTCCGTGATGACACTTTGGGGTCGCCTGCTTCTTGAGCGGAGGAGTCCGGGGGAGGCGTTTCGCTCTCCATCATCTCCGGAAGAAGATCCCCCGAAGACGAGCTCAACTGAGAGGGGCTAAGACCCGAACTGCAAGATATATGCGGCGGTTATTTTCTCAGAAGAAAGATGGTATACCTTCACTATTAAAGTATTTTCTGGATCATTTACGACTCGTTGGAGGGCTGACCCCCCTGCGGACTTTGTGCGGCAAGAGCACCCCTCGAGGCAGGACCCTCTGTTGGAGACTTCTTCTCCCGTTTGGAGGCCTCGGCTTCCGGATCCTCGGAAGCAGTCCTCTTCCTCCCTCGGTTATCCTCCTTTATGGAGGTGCTCATTCCCTCGGTTGGAACTGGCGGCGATGGGGGCCCGCTTCCGCCCATATTATTCCCCCCTGTATCTTCCTTAGAGGGCTCCGGGCAAGGTGCGAGCTCAAGCATCTTTTCCAAAACCGGATTTTCCAAACCCTCAGGGAGGGGGGCCGAACACCAAATCATCTTCGCCTTTGTTAGTCAGTCCTGGTCAAAGAGCGATCTCTCAGAAATAACTTCATGAATAAAATACGGTGTGTTCAGCTAAGAGGATTTCTTACTTGTTCAGCGGCGCGGTTACTGCTCAGGCCCACGTCCTCGGTAGTATCCGGACACTCTATTTGAGGTCCGAAGAATGACTTGTACATCTCCTCGTGCGTCAGGCCGAGGAAACTTTGAATGGCACGCGGTCCTTCTGGGTTGAACTCCCACAAGCGAAGGGGCCGGCGTTTGCAAGGCTAGACTCGATGAACCAGCATAACTTGCATTACCACAACCAAATTAAAATCTCCCTCGAAGAGATCTTGAATGCGGCTTTGCAGTATAGGCACGTCCTTGGCTGGACCCCAGCTCAGACCTCTGCTAATCCATGACATCAGTTGTGGTGGGGGGCCCGAGCGGAAAGTGGGGGCAGCCGCCCACTTGGCACTTCTGGGAGCCGTGACGTAAAACCACTCCCGTTTCCATAATTCGGACACCTCTGGAAAGGAACCTTTCGGCCACGAAGCTCCTGCCATCTTGCCTATTGACGCGCCTCCGCACGCTGCATGTTGCCCCTCGATCATCTTCGGCTTCACTTAAAAGGTCTTGAGCCACAGGCCAAAGTGAGGGGTAATGCGGAGGAAGGCCTGACACACGACAATAAATGTCAAGATGTGGAGAAAGGAGTCTGGAGCTAGATCGTGGAAATCTAGCCCGTAATAGAACATCAAACCCCTGACGAAGGGATCCAGAGTGAGGCCTAGGCCTCGGAGGAAGTGGGAGATGAACACGACATTCTTGTCGGGTTTGGGAGTGGGGACAACCTGCCCTTGAGCAGGCAGCCGATGCGAAACCTCGGCGGTCAGGTATCTGGCCTCCCTCAACTTCTTGATATCCTCTTCCATGACGGAGGAGGGCATCCACCAGCCTTGAAGGCTGGATCCGGACATGATTGAAGATTCGGAGCACCTGACCTGGGCTTTGGGTGTTAGAACTCGAGGCGGGGGAGGGGTTCGATTGAGCACGAGAGTGAAAAAGCGAAAACCTTGTCCCTTTATAAAGAGGGTGAATATCAAGCATCCTCTCCATAGCCGTTTGGGACTTGCCTGTAATCTAGGAGTCCTAAACACGGTTGGGTTACCCACGAACGTATTAATGAGAATCCCGTAATTGGGGGAACACGATCTCTTCTTTGACAAGACGTGTCAAGAAACCGCCTCGCGTTATGTGTGGATCTAGTTGAAGAAAAACGGTTCAAATAATCACCGGGCCATGACATACCGTCGTGCTGCCAAAACAAGTCAGCAAATTAGATTTGTGAAAATATTATTCTCTCTACGGTGCTATGTGGAACTTATCTTGTAGGGTCGGACACTATACTTGTATTCAAATTCATCCGTGGTGTATTTGGAGGAGGAACCCGCCTTGCAATGCCGAAGACAATACTGCACGTCTGACTCATCGTCATTGAAGCCTGGTTCAGGGGCTACTGAGTGAGTCCTGGATTAGGGGGTCTCCGGATAGCCGGACTATATCCTTTGGCCGGACTGTTAGACTATGAAGATACAAGATTGAAGACTTCGTCTCGTGTCCGAATAGGACTCTACTTGGCGTGGAAGGCAAGCTAGGCAATACGGATATGGATATCTCCTCCTTTGTAACCGACCTTGTGTAACCCTAACCCTCTCCGGTGTCTATATAAACCGGAGGGTTTTAGTCCGTAGGACAACATACAATCATACCATAGGCTAGCTTCTAGGGTTTAGCCTCTCTGATCTCGTGGTAGATCTACTCTTGTACTACCCATATCATCAATATTAATCAAGCAGGACGTAGGGTTTTACCTCCATCAAGAGGGCTCGAACCTGGGTAAAACATTGTGTCCCCTGTCTCCTGTTACCATCCGGCCTAGACGCACAGTTCGGGACCCCCTACCCAAGATCCACCGATTTTGACACCGACAACCATTATCTTTAATGTCTTCACACATTTTTAGGGGTCATCTCTGGTAGGTAAACCGAATCAGTATGGGACTACTACCTGTGTTATCCTGCAATTCTCACAAACACATTAGTCCCTCAACCAAGTTTGTCGTCAATACTCCAAAACCAACTAGGGGTGGCATGATACGTCCATGTTGCATCATGCTTTTATATCGACATTTATTGCATTATGGGATGTTATTACACATTATGTCACAATACTTATGCCTATTCTCTCTTATTTTACAAGGTTTACATAAAGAGGGAGAATGCCGGCAGCTGGGATTCTGGGCTGGAAAAGCAGCAAATATTAGAGACCTATTCTCCACAGCTCTAAAAGTCCTGAAACTTCACAGAAGACGTTTTCAAAATATATAAAAAATACTGAGTGCAAGAAGTTCACCAGGGGGGCCACACCCTGCCCATGAGGGTGAGGGGCGCGCCCTACCCCCTGGGCGCGCCCCCTACCTCGTGGCCCCCCTGGTGGCCCTCTGATGGCCATCTTCTGCTATATGGAGTCTTTCGATGAGGAAAAAATCATAAGCCATCTCGTCGGACGAAACTCTGCCGCCCCGAGGCGGAACCTTGGCAGATCCAATCTAGGGCTCCGGTAGAGCTGTTCTGCTGGGGAGACTTCCCTCCGGGAGGGGGAAATCATCGCCATCGTCATCACCAACGCTCCTCTCATCGGGAGAGGGAAATCTCCATCAACAACTTCACCAGCACCATCTCCTCTCAAAACCCTAGTTCATCTCTTGTATCCAACTCTTGTCTCCAAGTCCGGGATTGGTATTAGTAGGTTGCTAGTAGTGTTAATTACTCCTTGTAGTTGATGCTAGGTTGTTTATTTGGTGGAAGATCATATATTCAGATCCTATATGCATATTAAAACCCCTCTAATTATGAACATGATTATGCTTTGTGAGTAGTTACGTTTGTTCCTGAGGACATGGGAGAAGTCTTGCTATTAGTAGTCATGTGAATTTTGTATTCGTTCGATATTTTGATGAGATGTATGTTGTCTCTCCTCTAGTGGTGTTATGTGAACGTCAACTACATATCACTTCACCATTATTTGGGCCTAAAGGAAGGCATTGGGAAGTAATAAGTAGATTATGGGTTGCTAGAGTGACAGAAGCTTAAACCCTAGTTTATGTGTTGCTTCGTAAGGGGCTGATTTGGATCCATATGTTTCATGCTATGGTTAGGTTTACCTTAATACTTTTGTTGTAGTTGCGGATGCTTGCAATAGAGGTTAATCATGAGAGGGATGCTTGTCCAAGTAAGGACAGTACCCAAGCACCGGTCCACCCACATACCAAATTATCAATGTACCAAACGCGGATCATATGAACGTGATGAAAACTAGCTTGATGATATTCCCATGTGTCCTCAGGAGCGCTTTTCTCTATATAAGAGTTTGTCCAGGCTTGTCCTTTGCTACAAAAAGGATCGGGCCCCCTTGCTGCACTTTATTTACTTTTGTTACTTGTTGCTCGTTACAAATTATCCTATCACAAAACTATTTGTTACTACTTATTTTAGTACTTGCAGAGAATACCTTGCTGGAAACCGCTTATCATTTCCTTCTGCTCCTCATTGGGTTCGACACTCTTACTTATCGAAAGGACCACGATAGATCCCCTATACTTGTGGGTCATCAAGACTCTTTTCTGGCGCCGTTGCCGGGGAGTGAAGCGCCTTTGGTAGGTGGAATTTGTTAAGGAAAATTTATATAGTGTGCTGAAATTTACTGTCACTTGTTACTATGGAAAGTAATCCTCTGAGGGGCTTGTTCGGGGTATCTTCACCCCGAACAGTAGAGCAAAGAGTTGCTCCTCAACCTACTAAACCTACTGAAAATGAAAATGTCTGCTTTGAAATTCCTTCGGGTATGATAGAAAAACTGCTAGCTAATCCTTTTGCAGGAGACGGAACAACTCATCCTGATGAGCACCTAATATATGTGGATGAAGTTTGTGGATTATTTAAGCTTGCAGTTGTACTCGGAGATGTTATTAAGAAGAAGGTCTTCCCTTTATCTTTGAAGGAAGATGCATTGACATGGTATAGGCTATGTGATGATACGGGGTCATGGAACTACAAATGATTGAAATTGGAATTTCATCAGAAGTTTTATCCTATGCATCTTGTTCATCGTGATCGCAATTATATATATAATTTTTGGCCTCGCGAAGGAGAAAGCAGTGCTCAAGCTTGGGGGAGGCTTAAATCAATGTTATATTCATGCCCCAATCATGAGCTCTCAAGAGAAATGATTATTCAAAATTTATATGCTCAGCTTTCTGATAACAATCGCACCATGCTCGATACTTCTTGTGCTGGCTCTTTGATGACGAAGACTATTGAATTCAAATGGGATTTATTGGAAATAATTAAATTCAACTCTGAAGATTGGGATCTCGACGAAGGTAAGGAGTCAGGTATGACACCTAAGTTTGATTGTGTTTAATCTTTTATGGATACCGATGTTTTCCATAAATTGAGCACTAAATATGGACTTGACTCTGAGATAGTAGCTTCTTTTTGTGAATCTTTTGCTACTTATGTTGATCTCCCTAGGGAGAAGTGGTTTAAATATCATCCTCCCATAGAAGTAAAAGTAGCTGCACCTATTAAAGTTGAAGAAAATACTATCACTTATAATGATCCTATCGTTCCTACTGCTTATGTTGAGAAACCACCTTTTCCTGTTAGGATAAAAGATCATGCTAAAGCATCAACTGTGGTTCGTAAAAGCAATATTAAAACTTATACACCTCCTGAGCAAGTTAAAGTTGAACCTAATATTGCTATTGTTAAAGATCTCTTGTCTGATAATATTGATGGGCATGTTATTCATTTCCTTGATGAGATTGCTAGAATTGCTAAACCTTGTGCTAAAGATAAAAAC
Organism: Triticum dicoccoides; assembly: GCF_002162155.2. NCBI lineage: Eukaryota > Viridiplantae > Streptophyta > Magnoliopsida > Poales > Poaceae > Triticum > Triticum dicoccoides. The sequence goes on from NC_041384.1 coordinate 79,983,778, forward strand.
ATACCTGTGGTAGGCATGCCTGTTATTTCTGTTAAAATAGGAGATCATTGTTATCATGGCTTATGTGATATGGGTGCTAGTCCTAGTGCAATACCTTACGACTTATAAAAAGAAATTATGCATGATATTGCACCTGCTGAGATAGAAGATATTGATGTCACAATTAAACTTGCCAATAGAGATACTATTTCACCAATGGGAATTGTTAGAGATGTTAAAGTCTTGTGTGGGAAACTCAATATCCTGCTGATTTTCTTGTTCTTCGTTCCCCACAAGATAGCTTTTGTCCCATTATATTTGGTAGACCCTTCTTAAACACTGTTAATGCTAAGATAGATTGCAAAAAGGATGTTGTTACTATCGGTTTAGATGATATGTCTCATGAATTTAATTTCTCTAAATTTAGTAGACAATACCGTGAAGAAGAATTACCTAGTAAGGATGAAATTATTGGTCTTGCTTCTATTGCCATACCTCCTAGTGATCCGTTAGAACAATATTTGCTAGACCATGAAAATGATATGTTTATGAATGAAAGAAGGGAAATAGATGAAGTATTCTTTAAACAGGAACCTATTCTGAAACACAATTTTCCTGTTGAAATCCTAGGGGATCCTCCTCCACCCAAGGGTGATCTCATGTTTGAGCTTAAACTATTGCGTGATACTCTTAAATATGCTTATCTTGATGAGAAAAAGATATATCATGTTATTATTAGTGCTAACCTTTCAGAGCATGAGGAAGAGAGATTATTGAAAACTCTAAAGAAGCACCGTGCTGCTATTTGGGTATACTCTTGATGATCTTAAGGGCATTAGTCCCACTCTATGTCAACATAAAATAAATTTGGAAGAAGATGCTAAACCAGTTCATGATCATCAACGATGGCTGAATCCTAAAATGAAAGAAGTGGTGAGAAAGGAAATACTAAAGCTCCTTGAGGCAGGTATAATCTATCCCGTTGCTGATAGTTAGTGGGTAAGTCCTGTCCATTGTGTCCCTAAGAAGGGAGGTATTACTATCGTTCGTAATGATAAAGATGAATTGATTCCTCAAAGAATTATTACAGGTTATAGGATGGTAATTGATTTCCACAAATTAAATAAGGCCACTAAAAAGGATCATTACCCCTTACCTTTTATCAATCAAATGCTAGAAAGATTATCCAAACATACACATTTTTGCTTTCTAGATGGTTATTCTGGTTTCTCTCAAATACCTATGTCAGCCAAGGATCAATCAAAGACTACTTTTACTTGCCCTTTTGGTACTTTTGCTTATAGACGTATGCCTTTTGGTTTATGTAATGCACCTGCTACCTTTCAAAGATGCATGATGGCTATATTCTCTGACTTTTGTGAAAAGATTTGTGAGGTTTTCATGGACGATTTCTCCATCTATGGATCTTCTTTTGATGATTGCTTGAGCAACCTTGATCGAGGTTTGCAGAGATGTGAAGAAACTAATCTTGTCTTGAGTTGGGAAAAGTGCCACTTTATGGTTAATGAAGGTATTGTCTTGGGGCATAAAGTTTCTGAAAGAGGTATTGAAGTTGATAAAGCCAAGGTTGATGCTATTGAAAAGATGCCATGCCCCAAGGACATCAAAGGTATAAGAAGTTTCCTTGGTCACGCCGGATTTTATAGGAGGTTCATTAAGGACTTCTCAAAAATTTCTCAGCCTCTGACTAATTTATTACAAAAATATATACCATTTGTCTTTGATGATGATCATGTAGAAGCATTTGAAATACTTAAGAAAGCATTGATCTCTGCACCTATTGTTCAGCCACCTGATTGGAATTTACCCTTTGAAATTATGTGTGATGCTAGTGATTATGATGTAGGTGCTATTCTGGGGCAAAGAGTTGATAAGAAATTAAACGTTATTCAATACGCTAGTAAAACCCTAGACAATGCTCAAAGAAATTAAGCTACTACTAAAAAATAATTCTTAGCATTTGTATTTGCTTGTGATAAGTTCAGACCTTATATTGTTGATTCTAAAGTAACTATTCACACTGATCATGCTGCTATTAAATATCTTATGGAAAAGAAAGATGCTAAACCTAGACTTATTAGATGGGTTCTCTTGCTACAAGAATTTGATTTACATATTGTTGATAGAAAGGGAGCTGAGAACCCCATTGCAGACAACTTGTCTAGGTTAGAAAATGTGCTTGATGACCCATTACCTATTGATGATAGCTTTCCTGATGAGCAATTAAGTGTCATAAATGCTTCTCATACTGCTCCATGGTATGCTGATTATGCTAATTACATTGTTGCCAAATTCATACCACCTAGTTTCACATACGAGCAAAAGAAAAAGTTCTTCTATGATTTGAGACATTACTTTTGGGATGACCCACATCTTTATAAAGAAGGAGTAGATGGTGTTATTAGACGTTGTGTACCTGAGCATGAACAGGAACAGATCCTACGCAAGTGTCACCCCGAAGCTTATGGAGGACACCATGCTGGAGATAGAACTGCACATAAGGGTATTGCAATCTGGTTTTTATTGGCCTACTCTCTTCAAAGATGCTCGTAAGTTTGTCTTATCTTGTGATGAATGTCAAAGAATTGGTAATATTAGTAGACGTCAAGAAATGCCTATGAACTATTCACTCGTTATTGAACCATTTGATGTTTGGGGCTTTGACTATATGGGACCTTTTCCTGCCTCTAATGGATATACACATATTTTAGTTGCTGTTGATTACGTTACTAAGTGGGTAGAAGCTATTCCAACTAGTAGTGCTGATCATAACACTTCTATTAAAATGCTTAACAAAGTTATTTTTCCAAGATTTGGAGTCCCTAGATATTTAATGACTGATGGTGGTTCACATTTTATTCATGGTGCTTTTCGTAAAATGCTTGCTAAGTATGATGTTAATCATAAAATTGCATCCCCTTATCACCCATAGTCTAGTGGTCAAGTAGAATTGAGTAATAGAGAACTCAAATTAATTCTGCAAAAGACTGTTAACAGATCTAGAAAGAATTGGTCCAAGAAACTTGATGATGCATTATGGGCCTATAGAACTGCATATAAAAATCCTATGGGTATGTCTTCGTATAAAATGGTTTATGGAAAAGCATGTCACTTACCTCTCGAACTAGAACATAAGGCATATTGGGCTATTAAAGAGCTCAATTATGATTTTAAACTTGCCGGTGAGAAGAAGTTATTTGATATTAGCTCACTTGATGAATGGAGAACCCAAGCGTACGAAAATGCCAAGTTGTTTAAAGAAAAAGTTAAAAGATGGCATGATAAAATGATACAAAAGTGTGAGTTTAATGTAGGTGATTATGTATTGCTATACAACTCTCGTTTAAGATATTTCACAGGAAAACTTCTCTCTAAATGGGAAGGTCCTTACGTTATCGAGGAGGTCTATTGTTCTAGTGCCATAAAAATCAACAACTTCGAAGGCACAAATCCGAAGGTGGTGAACAGTCAAAGAATCAAACATTATATTTCAGGTAATACCATAAATGTTGAAACCAATTTTATTGAAACCGTAACCCCGGAGGAATACATAAGGGACACTTTTCGAAACATTTCAGACTCCGAAAAGGAATAGGTATGTGGTACGGTAAGTAAACCGACTCCAAAATAGTTTTTAAGGCAATATTTCTCTGTTTTGGAATATTTAGAAAAATAGAAAAATAAGAAGCAGTCCGGGAAGGACACGAGGGCTCCACAAGGGTGGAGGGCGTGCCCTACCCTCCTGGGCGCGCCCCCTACCTCGTGGGCACCTCGTGCGCTTTCCGGACTCTGTTTTCTTACACGACACGTATTTTGGTCGGTAAAAATTCATTATATAATCTCCCAAAGGTTTTGACTCCTGTATCATGCAAATATCCTCTGTTCTTATTTCGAGCTGTTTCCTGTCAGGGTCATCAAGGCCAGTCATCATGTCGTCCCCCTCCTCCAACAATGGTGACAATGATGCTTGGCTAATGAAGATAGAGCTGAAGAGGGAAGAACCCATGGAGATCAACAAGGATGAAGGGATCAAGAAGGCCATGGAGGATCACGCTCCGGCAGCAGAAGACATCCTTCAACTTGATCACAATATTCTTACCCCAACTAAGATCGAAGCTTTCAAGATGATTGAGTTAGCTCGTATACAGAACAAGTATCTCACACGTGAAAGTATTTTCTTGAAGGAGCATATTGTTGCACTCAAGGGCATTATCGCAAGCTGGAGGACCTCTTACGCTCGATGTGTGACTATCCATCATCATCTCCATCTTCTCCACCAACAAAGAAGAACTGAGCATCGGGTATGGGCACTCCCCTTGGCAACTGCCAAGCTTGGGGGAGTGCCCCGGTATCGTATCACCATCACTTTTATCTTTACCATTTTTCTTAGTTCGATCCTTTTGTTAATATCTTGATCTAGTAGAATAAAGTTTATGGCATGATATAGTTTTGAGTTTTGCTTTATGATCCCTCTATGTAATCGAGTCTGTGAGCTATATATAATAAAGATTAGTGTTGAGTCAAGGGCTTGATTATTTTGCCATGATCCTAAGTGAATAAAAGAAAAGAGAAATAAATAAAAAGGAAACAAAGAGATCATATGGATCTTATGGAGAGTAATGAGCTCACATAGAAAAAGTATGATGAATAAAAGTTGTTGAGAGTTGACAAGCATAGTTTTGGTCATCGTTGCAATTAATAGGAAGTAATAAATAAAGAGAGGTCTTCACATATAAATATACTATCTTGGACATCTTTTATGATTGTGAGCACTCATTAAAATATGACATGCTAAAGAGTTGATGTTGGACAAGGAAGACAACGTAATGGGTTATGTTTTCTTACATATGAGATAAATTATATTGTCATGGATCATCCAACATGGTTGAGCTTGCTTTCACCCTCATGCTAGCCAAATTCATCGCACCAAGTAGAGATACTACTTGTGCTTCCAAATACCCTTAAACCAGTTTTGCCATGAGAGTCCACCATACCTACCTATGGATTGAGTAAGATCCTCCAAGTAAGTTGTCATTGGTGCAAGCAATAAAAATTGCTCTCTAAATATGTATGACTTATTAGTGTGTGAGAAAATAAGCTTTATACGATCGTGTGATATGGAAGAAATAAAAGTGACAGACTGCATAATAAAGGTCCATATCAGAAGTGGCAATATAAAGTGACGTTCTTTCGCATTGAGATTTTGTGCATCCAACTATAAAAGCGCATGACAACCTCTACTTCCCTCTGTGAAGGGCCTATCTTTTACTTTTATCTCCTACCTTGCATAAGAGTCATGGTGATCTTCACCCTTCCTTTTTACATTTTATCCTTTGGCAAGCACAGTATGTTGGAAAGATCCTGGTATATATGGCTAATTGGATGTGAGTTTTCATGAACTATTATTGTTGACATTACCCTTGAGGTAATACATTGCGAGGCAAAACTATAAGCCCCTATCTTTCTCGGTGTCCGATTAAAACTCCATATCCATAAGTATTGCGTGAGTGTCAGCAATTTTGAAAGACTATATGATAGTTGAGTATGTGGACTTGCTGAAACGCTCTTATATATTGACTCTTTCCTATGTTATGATAAATTGCAATTGCTCCAATGACTGAGATTATAGTTTGTTAGTTTTCAATGAAGTTTATGATTCATACTTGAAATTGTGATTGAATTATTACTCTAGCATAAGAAATCACATGACAAGAGTTATGTAAGTTGCTGTTCTAAGAATGATCATGATGCCCTCATGTCCGTATTTTACTTTTATCGACACCTCTATCTCTAAACATGTGGACATATTTTCGATTTCGACTTTTGCTTGAGGACAAGCGAGGTCTAACCTTGGGGGAGTTGATACGTCCATTTTGCATCATGCTTTTATATCAACATTTATTGCATTATGGGCTATTATTACACATTATGTCACAATACTTATGCTTATTCTCTCTTATTTTACAAGGTTTACATAAAGAGGGAGAATGCCGGCAGCTGGGATTCTGGGCTGGAAAAGGAGCAAATATTAGAGACCTATTCTGCACAGCTCCAAAAGTCCTGAAACTTCACGGAAGACGTTTTCAAAATATATAAAAAATACGGAGCGCAAGAAGTTCACCAGGGGGGCCACCCCCTGCCCACGAGGGTGGGGGCGCACCCTACCCCCCTGGGCGCGCCCCTACCTCGTGGGCCCCTTGTGGCCCTCCGATGGCCATCTTATGCTATATGGAGTCTTTCGATGAGGAAAAAATCATAAGCCATCTCCTTGGATGAAACTCCGCCGCCACGAGGCAGAACCTTGGCGGATCCAATCTAGGGCTCCAGCAGAGCTGTTCTACCGAGGAAACTTCCCTCCGGGAGGGGGAAATCATCGCCATCGTCATCACCAACGCTCCTCTCATTGGGAGAGGGCAATCTCCATCAACATCTTCACCAGCACCATCTCCTCTCAAAACCCTAGTTCATCTCTTGTATCCAATTCTTGTCTCCAAGTCCGGGATTGGTACTAGTAGGTTACTAGTAGTGTTAATTACTCCTTGTAGTTGATGCTAGTTGGTTTATTTGGTGGAAGATCATATGTTTAGATCCTATATGCATATTAATACCCCTCTGATTATGAACATGATTATGCTTTGTGAGTAGTTACGTTTATTCCTGAGGACATGGGAGAAGTCTTGCTATTAGTAGTCATGTGAATTTGGTATTCGTTCGATATTTTGATGAGATGTATGTTGTCTCTCTCTAGTGGTGTTATGTGAACGTCGACTACATAACACTTCACCATTATTTGGGCCTAGAGGAAGGCATTGGGAAGTAATAAGTAGATGATGGGTTGCTAAGTGACAGAAGCTTAAACCCTAGTTTATGCGTTGCTTCGTAAGGGGCTGATTTGGATCCATATGTTTCATGCTATGGTTAGGTTTACCTTAATACTTTTGTTGTAGTTGCAGATGCTTGCAATAGAGGTTAATCATAAGAGGGATGCTTTTCCAAGTAAGGACAGTACCCAAGCACCGGTCCACCCACATACCAAATTATCAAAGTACCGAATGCAAATCATATGAACGTGATGAAAACTAGCTTGACGATATTCCCATGTGTCCTCGGGAGCGCTTTTCTCTATATAAGAGTTTGTCCAGGCTTGTCCTTTGCTACAAAAAGGATTGGGCCACCTTGCTGCACTTTATTTACTTTTGTTACTTGTTGCTCGTTACAAATTATCCTATCACAAAACTATTTGTTACTACTTATTTTAGTACTTGCAGAGAATACCTTGCTGGAAACCGCTTATCATTTCCTTCTGCTCCTCGTTGGGTTCGACACTCTTACTTATTGAAAGGACTACGATAGATACCCTATACTTGTGGGTCATCATGGCACTAGAGGCACTTAATCTCCCCATTTTTGGTGATTGATGACAAACTGGTTGAAGTTTTCAACGTGGATAAAAGTATGTGAAAGTTGAGAATTACAACATTGTCTTCATAAGTAGCAAAAGGCTCCCCCTTAAGATGTGCATATAAGTAGTTTGCTTTTGAATGCAAATGCACATGGTAGGTTTTACTTTGTGGAGATCCTCTTCAACTTGAAGACAATTCCTCAGCCATATAAAGATATAACAAAGATAATGATATGCATAATGAAAAATGGACATCTGCGGTATGACTTCATGCGGAATTTATCATCGCATCACAGAGTAGTAGAAAAAGTAGTAGACGACCATTGAGTTTAAGTGTTACAACCCAAAGAACCAAATGTATCAAAAATGAGAGTTGTAAACACCTAGCAAAAATAGTGCAACCACCCATAAGGACCCACTTGAAGACTATCAACTCATATGCTTCTCCCTCTTTTATCAGTAATGACCAAAAAGGTTTGAAGACATAGATTATCTACTCATTCCCATCAGGAGTAGATGTAGGTGTAGGGTCGATGTTGGAGTTCATTGGTGCAGAAGGGCCTGGTGCAGTGTCGAGATGCAGTGAAGCCATGGTTGGTTGTAAGTGCATCTAGTGCCACCCCTAGTTGGTTTTGGAGTATTTACGACAAACCTGGTTGAGGGACTAATGTGTTTGTGAGAATTGCAGGATAACACAGGTAGAAGTCCCTCATTGATTCGGTTTTCCTACCAGAGATGACCCCTAAAAATGTATGAAGACATTGAAGTCAAAGGTGGGATGTGAAGAAATTCACATTGAAGACTATGACAAGAGAAGACATCGTGTGAAGACTATGGAGCGTGAAGACTTAGTTGTTTCGTCGTTCTTTTTCTTCTTCGTTGAGTCATAGGAACCACTGTACTGTTAAGTGGGGTCCAAGTGAACCAGTCAGAATGACTGAAGTGATGCTTAACCGAAATCCTATGTCTTCGAGCGAAGACTATGGGAGCAAATCTTATCCAGAGTTGGATAAGTCAGCTTTGCTTGTAGCCCAAGTAAAGTTGTCTTGTGTGTTTGAAATCTGACCGTTGGAACACGTGTCAGTTCCTTAGTGACCCAGGGTCATTTCAGACAAATCAGGTCGGGTTACCTAGTGGATATAAATAGCCCACCCCCTACAACCATAAACGGTTGGCTGCTCAGAGTTAGTGTACGACTTTTGTCGTTTGAGAGCAACCCACCTCGAAGCCTTTGAGAGAGAATTCCTTGCGAGGATAAAGCCCTAAACACCCAAAGCCAAAGAGTGTTAGGCATCACTTAAGTCTTCCTGTCTGTGTGATCTAAAGACTTACTACACTTGAGGACTGTGAATCCTCTAGCCGGTTAGGCGTCGTGTTCTAAGCATCCAAGAGTCATTGTAGATTGCCGGTGAACGAAGTATGTGAAGGTTTGGAAGTCTGCCTTGAAGACTTACCCGAGTGATTGGGCGAGGACTGGGTGTCCTTAGCTCAAGGGGAATAAGGTGAAGACACGGTCTTCCGAGTTGAATCTGAGCCTCCCTAACCAGACGTACAGTTGTCACATCAACTGGAACTGGTCTAACAAATCATTGTCTTCAAAGAGTCACTGGTTCTATCCTTCCCATCTCTTTATTTACAGTTGGTCCTTGTGAAGTCATTGTCTGTTTGCATTATCTTTTGTCTTCACTGAGTGACTGCTTGTTCTAATTGGCTTCATACTATCTTCCTACCTGATCCATACTGCCTAGCTGCCATTAGTCGTTGTGCTTTCACTTCATTGAATACTTGACTATGGTTTGCTTAGTGTAGTCTACCTTCCGCTGCATGGTAATAGGTTTATTTCTATCGTTTGTCTTGGAAACTCCCATGTTTTGAAGAATTTCTTCAAAATCGCCTATTCACCCCCCTCTAGTCAATCACTAGCACTTTCAATTGGTATCAGAGCAAGGTACTCCCTTGTTTTGTGTGATTCGGTTTAACCACCTGGAGTTTTAGCTATGTCGACTGCAGGGATAATCAAAGTCTCCGCTGCGTGCCCAGTCTTCGATGGAACTGAATATCCCTACTGGAGGAATAAGATGCGCATGCATCTTGAAGCCATTGATGTCGACCTCTGGTATGTCGTCAAGAATGGCGTTCCCAAGGCTGGTGAAGGTGTCACCACTGCTGATGTCAAGAAGTTGGTTCAACTGGACTCCACTACCAAGAACATCATCTGTGGTCATCTGACCAAAGGACAGTATGGCCGTGTGAGTGCTTTGGAAACATCTAAGCTAGTCTGGGATTGGCTCTCCAAGGTCAACGAAGGCGTCTCAACCCAGAGAGATCAAAGAATCAGTGTCCTTCGCAACCTCTTCAACCGCTTCAAGAGAAACGACAATGAGAATGTTCAGCTCACGTTTGATCGACTCACTGACATCACAAATGAACTTCAAGCCCTTGGCGCTACTGAGATCACCAAGCATGAAGTCGTCAAGACACTCCTGAGATCACTTGACAGCTCGTTTGACACCCTAGCCCTGATGATTCAAGAACGTCGTGACTTCAAGACACTCGATCCGTCTGACATACTTGAAAGGCTCAACACACATGAGTTTCAACTTTCTGAGAAAAGAGACATCTACGGTCCCAACTATGGGCGAACTTGTGCCCTGAAGGCAAAAGCTGTCTCCTCATCTGAAGAAGAATCTGACAGCAGTTCTGATGATCCTGAAGACATTGGAAAGGAGCTTGCTATGCTTGTGAAGAAGTTCCAAAAATTCACCAAGAAGAAAGGCTTCAGAAAGTCTTCACGATCAAGCTCAAGGAATGATGAAACTTCTGCTCATGACTACAAGAAGAGAACATGCCACAAGTGCAAGAAACCTGGCCACTACATCTCTGAGTGTCCGCAGTGGGACAATGAGAACAACAAGAAGAAGAAGAGCAAGGAGTATGATTCTGACGACAAGAAGAAGAAGAAGAAGAAGAAATACTCAAAGTCTTCTTCCAAGTCTTCCTCAAAGTCTTCATCACACAAGAAGAGCTCATCTGGCAAGGCTCGTGCGTTCGTTGGCAAGGAAATGGATTCATAGGAGGAGTCCGCTTTTGAGGAGGCGGAGGTGGAGTCTGAGGAGGAGTCCGATTCTGGTGTTGCAAGTCTGGCTACAGCATACGTTGCCAAGTCCATCTTCAACACTGAAGACAATGGCCTCATCGCCGATGCCGATGCAAATGACAAGGACTGCTCTGCTCCCACCTATTGCTTCATGGCACGCGGTGCCAAGGTAAACACACGCACTACTTACTATCAAACATCCAGTGAAGATGACTCTGATTGTGGTTCCAAACCCAGCTACAAAACACTTGCTAAAATTGCAACTGAACAACAGAAAGCTATGGAACATATTCATAGACTGTTAGACAAAAGCGATGACCTGTTAGACACTGAAATGACTCGATCTCAGTCCTTAATTGAAGACATAAAAAATCTTCATGTTAAGTATGAGGAACTTGAAAGTCGTCATGAAACGCTCTCAACAACTCATGAAAAGATTTCCTATGATTATCTTCAAAGGAAGCAAGATCTTGAGAAACTGAGAGCGGCTCATGAAGATCTTCAAAAGGAAAACGAGTCACTTTGCGCCAAATAGATCAGTTCCACTCAGGAAGGATTTGAACCACCATGTCTTAAATGTATTGAGCGTGACAACGCTACTTCTGTTGCTGGATGTTCTACTACTGCTACTATTGCGATATCTTCAACTGTTGATGTGGTAACTAACCCCTCTGCCGAGGATACCACTGCTATTGCTGATGAAAATGCTAGGTTGAAGACATTGCTTGAAACAGGGATGTACAAAAGTCTCAAAGGGCATCAGACACTATGTAACATCCTCAAAAGGCAGATCCTGAACCGAAACCCTAGGAAAGAGGGTCTTGGGTTCGAAAGGAAAATGAATGTTGATGGCTCTTATTGGAAACCTGAGCAGTACCCCCAAAACCACATGGGTTGCTTTAAAGGAACCTTCAGTGGATCCATCCACCCTCTCTGGCTTCACTTGTGCTAATCCCATTTTTATTGATGAATCCTTGGATGCAAACTATAAACTGTTTAAGAATCAGAATGGTAAAGTGTTTGCCAGGTATATTGGTACTAATTGCAGGAATGGGCCACCTATGAAGAAAGTCTGGGCGCCGAAAAAGTGGTTGGAGAATATTCCTATGAATGTCGTCATGACACCACAAGTGAAGAAGACAAACCCCAGACCACAGGCTTCATATGGTCTAAAGGCTTCATACAGACAAAGGACTCACCTGAGTCGCACTAACGCAAATGTTTTGCAGGGAAACCATACTTAGGCCTATGAATATGAGCGCGTTTCATCAAACCGCCATGTTCATAAGATCAAGAACTACTCTGCTTATTCTTATGAGTACTATTGTCCACCTGCAATACTATTTTCTAGGGCTCCAAAGCCAAAGTTCTCAGATGCTGCACTTAGACTTATTGCTTCGAAGCCACCCTTGAAGATGTGGGTGGCTAAGAAAGCTTAACTCTCTTTTGCAGGGAAGGGTCTCCAGCCGAAAATCAAATTCGTCTGAAGCTATTGCTGGGGACCTTAAACATATTGTAGGGGGCAAGATCAAATGCCCAAATGGTCTTATTATGTATTTTGTTCCTGAATCGCTTGCTACTTGCCCTATCAGTCCTAAACTCGATCTAAGCTTTCATAATCCACTTGCTCGTCAAATGTTTATGCTTCACAATTCTCTTCGTGAAGCCTATCCCCTAACTGCACTATAGGGTATGACACCAGCTGCTTCAGAATGGATTATTGATAGTGGGTGTACTAATCACATGACTGGCAAGCGAAGTCTTCTCATGGACTCAACTTTACGTCCATCTGACAAGAGTCACATCACATTTGCTGATACTGGTAAAAGCAAGGTATTGGGTCTAGGTAGAGTTGCAATCTCAAGGGATCAACACATGGATAAAGTGATGCTTGTTGAATCTCTTGGTTTCAACTTAATGTCTGTCTCAATGCTTTGCGATTTAAACATGATTGTGATATTTGGAAAATATCGTTGCCTTGTTCTAATGGAATCTGACAAGTCTCTAGTCTTTGAAGGGTATCGGAAAGATGATTTGTATGTGGTAGATTTCTCAGCAGGACCACAACTTGCCGTATGTCTTCTAGCAAAAGCTTCAGAATGCTGGCTCTGGCATCGGAGGGTAGGGCATGCTGGCATGAGGAACTTGCACACTCTTCCTAAGAAGAAGCATATCATAGGCATCGAAGACGTCAAGTTCAAGAAGGATCACTTATGCGGTTCCTGTGAAGCTGGAAAGATGACGAGGGCCAAGCATCCCTCGAAGACAATCATGACAACGACTCAACCCTTCTAACTGCTTGTCAGGACCCCGATTCCAAGTCACATCGATCTAGCCGGTAACACCTCATATCACTTTGTGGCCCCACGCACGGTATTCCACGGGTGTCGCCTTACCATGGCCCGGGACCGTTTGTGCCTTTTGGCTCACGTATATGATAGTGTCGCTAGCTTCCATATGACAGAGAACCCGGGCCGACATGGCTAGTCATTAACCCAAAGCGGCACTAACCTATGGGGACAGGCATACATGAATCACATCGAGCATGTCGGTTAGTAGCGTGTGAATCCGGGCTGTAGCACTGGGCTAACAGGACTCCGGGAACCCGGGCTGTAGCAGGCTAGGCAGGACTCCGGATGTCACCGCGTGACATTTCCCTGAAGGGACAGACATAGGAACAAAGTGAAACACATGCCGGCCAGTCAAGTGTCCTGAGCAGTAGTGTTGGGATAACAGGACTCCGGTGAACTGGGCTGTAGCGGACTACTATGGCTCATGGAAGCACTAGACTACATTTCCCCATAATAGAGGCTGCCAAGGATAAACATCTAGATTGTCGGATCCCACACATACCAAGCATTTCAATCATACACACAATATGCTCGATATGTGTAAATACAACATGGCATCACAACATAACTCTACAACTCAAGTATTTATTCATTAGGCTCCGAGAAGCGAGATATTACAAACATGGGTCTCTTGACCCAACATCCAGAGCATACAAGTCAAAGCACATGCGGAAGCTTAACTTGTCTGAGTACAGACAACTAAAAATGAAGAAGGCTGAGGAGCCTGACTATATACCAAACCCTCCCAAGGGTACAAGATCGTAGCTGGGGTATCAAGCTAAATGTCGAATTCCACGCGGAACTACTAGCGAGACTAAAGTCTCTCTGCAAAACATAAATTAAACAAACGTGAGTACAAAGGTACTCAGCAAGACTTACATCAGAACTAAACTACATATGCATCGGTATCAACAAGGGGGGGTGGTGGTGGAGTTTAACTGCAGCAAGCTAGCTTTGACTCAGTGGCTATCCTAAACTACGACTGCAAGCAACTCTTTTGTGGTGGCGCACATGAGTCCACATATTCACCATTCAATACACCACTATGGATACGCTCCCATCTCCCTACGAGAAGGCCATCCATAGCACTCACGCTTATCTTGCGAGTTTTAGGGTATCCACTTACACTTGTCCATGAACTATGCAAGGGGTCCAAGTTTCCATATCCGAGGAATCCGGCTATTCGAATAGATAATGATAACCCTGCAGGGGTGTACTTCTTCACACACGCTCCCACCACTTACCGTCGTTTACACGACATGTATTCGGCAACCTTCAAGCGGAAGCCCAACGAGGGTGTCGGCCACGGCCTACCTAAACACTCAAGTCTCTAGTCCAGGTTTATCGCCTATCCAGGTTCCATCCGCAGGGAGTCCGGCCGAGGTTTCCACATACGGCCCCTAACGATGTGTACAGGGTTCCGAGACACCAAACGGGCGCCCGGCATGCCCGGCCACGGTGTATCTACCGCAACATAGCCCACCCCTGGGGTCAGCACTACGCACGGCCGCCAACACATATCCTACAAACACCAGAAACTAGTTGCAACTCCTGGACAGAGGACTAGGGTGATTAAGAAGCCGAGAGGGTCAATTAAGGATCCCAATGAGTGGTAGTAGTTGTTCATGGACCACAGACACAGAACTCAGTTCCTAAGAACGGTTTCAATGAGACAACCCACCATGTACTCCTACATGGCCTCTCACCGCTACCTTTACCAAATCGTGTTCACGCACTTAGCTCACACCCAATAGGACATATTCATCACCATTCCAGTTCATTCCCGATGAATCAGACCCGACACAACTCTATGCAATAGCAGGCATGACAAACAAGCATGAATGAGTAGGCACATCAGGGCTCAAACAACTCCTACTCATGCTAGTGTGTTTCATCTATTTACTGTGGCAATGACAGGTCATGCAGAGGAAAGGGGTTCAACTACCGCAGCATGTAATAGTTGAATCATTGTTGTCCTAATGCAGTAAAAGAGAGCAGGAGCGAGAGAGTGGGATTGTATCGGAATGAACAAGGGGGTTTTGCTTGCCTAGCACTTCTGAAGATATCATTGGGTCTTCATCAGTGTCAACGATCATAGTGTCGGTACAACGTCTATCAAGAGGGGATAACCACCGGCAACAGAGAATGAGCACAATCAATGCAATGCACAAAATGATGCATGATCATGACATGTCAATATGCTGTGTTTTGAGCTAATGCAACTAGCAACATGTTAAATGGAGTTGGTTTGAACCCTAGGTTCAAATTCAAACTCCATATGTGAGAGTTTAAATTCCATTTATGTGAATTGGCCTAAACAGCAGCCATAAGTTGCTCTAACATGCATGAAAATGCCATAAACAGATTCCTTGAATTTTTCTGATAATTTTTCATATATAAATTATTTCTTTCTGAGTTACGGTTGAATTTCTATGAATTTTAGAAGTTTATACTAATTTCTGGAATTTTCTGAATAAGGATAATTCCAGAAAAGAGTTATTGCGTCAGCATGACATCACCCTGATGTCAGCAGGTCAAATGGGCGCCTCTAGGTCAAACCTGACCAGTGGGGTCCACTGGTCAGTGACTGGGGCTGGTTAGTGACACTGTCAGGTGGGTCCGGTCAACGCCCACGTCAGCAAAGTCAACATGACATGTGGGGACAGTCAACGTGTGACATGGCCAGGACAACCCGACCTGTGGGGCCCCTGTGGTTAGTTAAACATAACAGGAAATAAACTAAGTTTACTTATGGGCGTGGGGCCCATCCGTCAGTGAGCTATGGGGTTAGTTAGTGGCGTCCTTAGTGGATAATGACAGGGCCACATCGGATGCGCCGGCGGTTAGACAACCGCGATGACCCAGGGCGGCGGTGGATCGCCGGAGTTGCGCTTGGGGCTGCCGCTTGCTGTGATGAGGGCATCAAAAAGGAGCCCTTGCTCGCCCGCATCCAGGGGAGCACGCGGCTGGGCGTGGGGTGGCCTGGTTCACCGGCGGCGAGCTCATCCGCGACGGCCGGAGCACGGGGATGAGGCAGGCAAGGCTGCGAGCCACGGGGACGCTGGATGAAGTTCTCTACGGGCTCCTGGGAACTCTAGGAGTTCGACTACGCACCCATATGCGACGGAAACGAGCTCTCGCCGTGTCGGCGACATCACCGGCGGCAAGGAGCTTACGGGTGCGACGGGGAGGTAAGTTAGGGGTTGAGTGCGAGGAGGAGAACAGGGGGGAAATGTAGAGAGGCTCACAGCGAGGAGGATGGTGCAGACAGCGGGGCCGGGGACGCGTTGGTTGCCGCGAATCGACGGTGAGGTAGCCGGCGGCCGGAGGTTGAAGATGAGGTCGGGGACGACGCTACAGGGCTCCCGCGGTCGCGTGCGTCGGCGTGTAGCTCCAAGGCATCGTGGCGGAGGTCGTGGTCATGCTGGTTTAGCGAGTGATGGCCTGTAGCCATGGCTACGGCGATGGCGCGCTCTCGGTGCTCACAGCGAAGGGAGGAAGAGAGAGACGGGGAGGGGGGAGCTTGAGGGAGGGTGAGAGAAGGGTCGGGGGGTCGCGTGGCGTCGCGGGAGACGTCCAGGCGACGAGGGAACAGCCAGGCAGGCAGCTGCTGGCGTGGCACGCCGCGGCGCCGTGGCTAGCTTCTCCTCTGCCTTCTGGCGAGAGGAGGAAGACAACTGGCAGGGGGGTGGTTGGGCTGGGCCGGCTTCAACAGCAGGCCGCACAGGTATGTGGGCCGAGGTAAGTGCCAGGTTAGTCCTTCTCTCTCTCTTTTATTTAGTTTCTGTTTTCTATTTTCTTTTCTGCAATTTGTTTTGGTTTTAGTTTTAACACCAAACCATTTTATAAAATCCTGAAAATAATTATGTGGCTAGAATGAATGTATACAAAACCACATAAAATGTTCCAGAATTATTGGACATATATTAATTATATAAAGAATATATATCCAATGCAAATAGTTATTTAATTAATTCAAAGGCCCAAAATAAATATTTCTGAGACTCCAAAAATATTGGTTTGAGTTTTACCTCTTGCCAATATTTTTATAGCTTGACAGGAACATTTTCTTGGGTTTATTTGAAACAATTTTTTTAGTGTTGATCATTTTTGTAAAAGACTTCTGAGGCTTCCCACTTTCCCCAATTCAACTTTCATAAATATATACATGATGCATGAATGCTTGTGCAACTGGTTACAACCAAATCTAGGGCTGTGACACTGCTCCACATGGACCTCTTCGGTCCCACTCACTACTCAACTCTTACTACTACTGCTTGTCTCTATGGCTTTGTCATTGTTGATGATTATTCAAGATATACTTGGGTGCATAAAATCCTCTACAAGATTGAAGTGCGGGATGTCTTCAGACGCTTCGCCAGTCGAGCCATGAACAACTATGGCCTTAAGATCAAGTACATCAGAAGTGACAATGGCACTGGATTCAAGAACACTGGCCTCGACACTTATCTTGATACTTTGGGCATCACTCATGAATTCTCAGCTCCGTACACGCCACAGCAGAATGGCGTCGTGGAACGCAAGAATAGAACACTTATTGACATGGCCCGGACGATGCTCGATGAATACAAGACTCCAAGAAAGTTCTGGCATGAAGCCATTGATACTGCATACCATATCATCAACCGCGTTTATCTTCACAAGCTTATGAACAAAACATCCTATGAGCTTCTCACTGGTAAGAAGCCAAATGTCAGTTACTTCAGAGTATTTGGTGCCAGGTTGTCAGGACCCCGATTCCAAGTCACATCGATCTAGCTGGTAACACCTCATATCACTTTGCGGCCTCACGCACGGTATTCCCACGGGTGTCGCCTTACCATGGCCCGGGACCGTTTGCGCCTTTTGGCTCACGTATATGATAGTGTCGCTAGCATCCATATGACAGAGAACCCGGGCCGACATGGATAGTCGTGAACCCAAAGCGGCACTAACCCATGGGGACAGGCATACATGAATCAACTTCGAGCATGTTGGTCAGCAGCGTGTGAATCCGGGCTGTAGCACTGGGCTAACAGGACTCCGGTAACCCGGGCTGTAGCAGGCTAGGCAGGACTCCGGATGTCACCGCGTGACATTTCCCCGAAGGGACAGACACAGGAACGAAGTGAAACACATGTCGGTCAGTCAAGTGTCCTGCGCAGTAGTGCTGGGCTAGCAGGTGTAACGCCCGGATAATCTTGCTACAGTAATTCCACGCTAATCATGCCATGTCATCCTGATTACTGTTGCTAAACCTCCGTTAGTTCAAACCGCGTCAAATTCAAATTTAAAATTAATGTCGGCAATAAAAGTTTTCAAAAATTGAAACAAAAATGTTCGGTGGTTGCCAAATATTACAAAGGTAATTATGGTGCAGCAAACACA
This sequence comes from Triticum dicoccoides, assembly GCF_002162155.2. Classification (NCBI taxonomy): domain Eukaryota; kingdom Viridiplantae; phylum Streptophyta; class Magnoliopsida; order Poales; family Poaceae; genus Triticum; species Triticum dicoccoides. Next base: position 80,002,016 of record NC_041384.1, read on the forward strand.
TTTTTATAAAATGTCTAAATAATTTAAAATGTTTTAAAACAGAAATGCAAATAGATAAAAACAAAACAGAAAAAAAGAGAAACCCCCCTGGGCCGTGGCCCAACTGGGCAAACCCACCAGGCCCAGCCGGCCACCCACCCCACCCACTCCTTATCCACTACGCCACCCCCACCCACTCCACCGACACCCCACAACCCCCCCGAGAATATCTCCTCCCCCTCCTCTCTCCTGATCTGGATCGGGATCGAGAGGAGGCCACCGCCGCCTGGAACCGCCCTCGCCGCACGACGACCACGCCGGCGCCCGGAGCTCCCTCGCC
>NC_041384.1:80002630-80065510 GCF_002162155.2 Triticum dicoccoides
CACACACGCGCATGCCACCCGCCCCCACGCCGGCCCGGACCTCCCTCGCCCGCCTCCACTTGCCTGCTCGCACTTGCCGCGCCGTGGCTTCGCTTGGCCGTCGCCCCCGCTGCACGCTGCTGCTGCTCGGTTTCGCCACTGCCGCGAATGCGCGCCCGAGCCCCGCGCACTCACCGCCCCATCTGGCTCCGGCGAGCGCGTCCGCCACCGAGCTCGCGCTCCCAGCACTGGCCGCTCGCCGTGTCCAGCTCCGCCCATTTCAGTTGCTGCGCCACCTCGCCTCGCCCGCGCTACGGCCATCGCCGTGCGCGCACACCCCGCTGCTCCCGCAACCACTGTCGCCGCCCGCTTGGCCTCGCCCTCGCCGCGGCCACGCCTGGGTGCGCCCCATCGCATGCCCCTGCTCCCCTTGCCCTGCTCGTCGGCCCCGCAGTCGCCGTCCACGCCATGCTCGCGCCGTCCACCGTCCTGCTCCGCCCCTGCTCCTTGCCCTGGCCGGCGCCCTCCTCCGCCCTAGGCGACGCCAGGGACCAGTCGGGCTGCGCGCGCCCTATCGCCACGGCGGCCTCGCCCTGCTGCGCCGCATGGGGGCCCCCGCGCCCTGCCTAGCTCGCCGTGGCCACCGGCCTCTCCCTGCTCCGGCGCCCTGTCGGGCTTGCCCGCCCGCTCGGGCTGCGCCCCACGCCCGTGCCCGCTAAGGCCACAGGGGCCTTTTGACAGCTGGGCCCCAAACCCCCTCTGTGTCTATGACGAAGGGGGCCCCCACCCCCAGAACGGATTTAAAAATAAAATAAATTAATTAATTAATTAATTATGTAACCTAATTAATCTTAATTAATTAATTAACTTAATTAACTTAACTAATTAATTAAAGAATTAATTAAACTAATTAATTCTGATTAGATTAGCCTAAGCAGATAACTAAACCCTATTTAAACTAACAGAGTATGACAGGTGGGTCCCATTGGACCCACGCATCAGTTGACCCAGTCAACCCCTGTTGACTGGTGACGTCAGCATGACATCATGCTGATGTCATAAATCCAAATTTCGAATGAAATTAAATAATTAATTAAATTCCAGAAATTAGTAAAATCTTTAGAAAATCATATCTTTTAATCCGTAACTCGGATTAAATTATTTTCAACATGAAAGTTGCTCAGAACGATGAGACGAATCCGGATACATAGCCCGTTCGCCCGCCACGCATCCCTAGCATAGCGAACACGCAACTTTCCCCCTCCGGTTCATCTGTCCGAAAACGCGAAACACCGGGAATACTTTTCCGGATGTTTCCCCCTTCACCGGTACCACCTCGTACCGCGTTAGGGCACACCTAGCATCACGTTTTGTCATGTCATGCATCATTATGCATCTGTTTGCATTATATTTATTGTTTCTTCCCCCTCTTCTCTCGCTAGACACCGAGACCGACGCCGCTGCTACCTAGTACGACTACGGTGTTGACAACCCCTCTCTCTTGCCAGAGCATCCAGGCAAGCCCCCCCCCCCTTGATCACCAGATATCGCCTACTCTACTCTCTATACTGCTTGCATTAGAGTACTATAGCATGTTACTGCTTTCCGTTAATCCTATCCTGATGCATAGCCTGTCCTTGCTACTATTGTTGTTACTTTTACCTGCAATTCTAATGCTTAGTATAGGATGCTAGTTTATCATCAGTGGCCCTACATCCTTGTCCGTCTGCCATGCTATACTATCGGGCCGTGATCACTCGGGAGGTGATCACGGGTATATACTATATACTTTTTACATGATACATGTGATGACTAAAAGACGGGTTGGCTCGTAGGAGTACCCGCGAGTGGATCTTTGTGGCGAAGCAACATGGCAGGTTGAGACCACCTAGGAGAGAGGTGGGCCTGGCCCTGGTCGGTGTTCGCGGTTATTTCAAGTAACACGTTTAACGAGATCTTGGTATTTGATCTGGTCTGGCTACTAGCCTATACGCACTAACCATCTACGCGGGGACAGTTATGGGCACTCGACGTCGTGGTATCAGCCGAAGCCTTCGTGACGTCAGAGACTGAGTGGCGCGCGCCGGATTGGACCGTAAGCCTGCTCTTGTATTAAGGGGGCTAGTTCTGCTTCCGATCGCATTCGCAACGTGCAGGTGTGCAAAGGGCAATGGGCCCAGACCCCTGCGCCTTAGGATTTAGACCGGCGTGCTGACCTCTTTGTTGTGCCTAGGTAGGGTTGCGACGTGTTGATCTTCCAAGGCCTGGCATGACCTAGGAAAGTGTGTCCGACCAAATGGGATCGAGCGTGTTGGGTTATGTGGTGCACCCCTGCAGGGAAGTTAATCTATTCGAATAACCGTGATCTTCGGTAACAGGACGACTTGGAGTTGTACCTTGACCTTATGACAACTAGAACCGGATACTTAATAAAACACACCCTTCCAAGTGCCAGATACAACCGGTGGTCGCTCTCTCATAGGGCGACGAGGGGAGGATCATCGGTTAGGATTATGCTATGCGATGCTACTTGGAGGACTTCAGTCTACTCTCTTCTACATGCTGCAAGACGGAGGCTGCCAGAAGCGTAGTCTTCGACAGGATTAGCTATCCCCCTCTTATTCTGGCATTCTGCAGTTCAGTCCATCGATATGGCCTTTACACATATACCCATGCATATGTAGTGTAGCTCCTTGCTTGCGAGTACTTTGGATGAGTACTCATGGTTGCTTCTCCTTCTTTTCCCTCTATCCCTTCTACCTGGTTGTCGCAAACAGATGTTGGAGCCCAGGATCCAGACGCCACCATCGACGACGACTCCTACTACACCGGAGGTGCCTACTACTACATGCTGCCCGCTGACGACGACCAGGAGTAGTTAGGAGGATCCCAGGCAGGAGGCCTGCGCCTCTTTCGATCCGTATCCCAGTTTGTGCTAGCCTTCTTAAGGCAAACTTGTTTAACTTAGGTCTGTAGTCAGATATTGTTGCTTCCGCTGACTCGTCTATGATCGAGCTCTTGTATTCGAGCCCTCGAGGCCCCTGGCTTGTAATATGATGCTTGTATGACTTATTTTATTTGTAGAGTTGTGTTGTGATATCTTCCCGTGAGTCCCTGATCTTGATCGTACACGTTTGCGTGTATGATTAGTGTACGATTGAATCGGGGGTGTCACAAGTTGGTATCAGAGCCGACTGCCTGTAGGAATCCCCCTTCCACACTCCTTGGCCGAAGTTGAGTCTAGACATTACAAAACTTTTACTAACATGGTTGTGTGCCTTACGGGCCCACGTCGCCATCTGGGTGGTATTAGGATCTTTTACTCCTCGATCCTTACTCTGGGACTCTGAACTCTCTCCTACTCGGGTTAAACGATTTTACTAACTCTAACACTAGGATCCCGTGACCATGTTCACCCCAAAGTTGGATAAGCCCTAGTTATTCTTTAGAGTAGTATTTGAACATTATCCACATTGTCATTTGACTCCTGTGAAAACATCTTTGTTTTCAGATGGAACCCACGAGGCAGGTCGTGCGCCACACAACGGCCATTGGTGCCTCAGGATCACCTACTGTGTTGGTTGAGATGATGACCTATCTGGGTTATCGCTGGCACCCTGAGTACACCGTCTATGAGGAGTATCAGGACTTCAACCAGGAGCAGTACCGTGCCATCGTCCACCTCTACTCTCGGGAGTATGACTCCACTACTGTGCTGCACACTGCTCATGGTGTTGGAGTGACTATCGATATGGCGGTCCACGATGCTGCTTATGCTGCTCTGACATGTCTTCGTGGAGAGTATCAGGAGTTGGACACCTCCCCCTTCAGGCACATTGCTATCGCATCCGATGTTGGTGCGGAGGGTTACTACACTGCTGCCTACTCCACTGTCACCCGAGAGCCCTTCTACCATCAAAACCTGGTTCTGCATGCTGATGGGTTGGATAGAGCTAACCGAGCTCTTCGCCACGAGTTGTACACCACCCGTCAGCACCTGTACCGTGCTCTGACGTTGTTGCACCCCTCTGTCCGATCTGGTGATTTGTCGCGTTCTGCGATCTACCCTGCCAGGACCGTGATGCCCCAGGGCGTCGGCTGGCCAGATGTGGGAGGCTACTCTCCTGCACTTGGTCCTCTCCTGCCACCTGCGCATCGGGTTCCGCACCAGAGTATCCACGGACCCCAGGCTACTCGCGTGGAGGTCTTCCCTTCGCGTCACTACCAGCTGTCCAGCTACACCTACCTCCACAGTTCCTCCTGGGACTGATGTAGGCTTGCTTGTTAGAGTTAGATGCATTCCGTCGCGAGGCTGCGTGCCGCCTATGATGTCTTAGTCTATGTACCGAACTCTATGCATGATCTCTTTTGTAAGATATGCCGACTATTATGTAGTATCTATCGTGCTGCTTTCGTTGTGCATGTTTCATCATGAATGGTTCTTGTTTTTGCAAATTTCTCAATGCTGAACTACCCCTGTTAAATATTAGCAGGATGGTTAGACCAGGTGGTCGTGGTCGTGGTGGCAACGCCCCACCACCGCCTGAGTACATGGCTGGGATGATGCAACAGTTTGAGCTGAATCGTCAGTTCATGGAGAATATTATGGCTCAGTTTCCTCACCCCAATATGAACCAGCAGCCAACCCAAGTGACTCTACAGGATTTCATGCGCCTCAACCCAACCGTGTACCGCAGCTCAACTCAGCCTCTGGATGCTGATGACTGGCTCTGTGACATCACCTATGAGATGGAGTCTGCTGATGTAGCCCCTGCCAGCTATGTCACCTTTGCTTCTTTCTTCCTGAAAGGACCCGCAGCTCAATGGTGGGACAGCCACAGGCGTACTCTGCCAGCTGGAACAATCATCACCTGGCCAGACTTCCAAGCTGCCTTCCGTGCTCGCTTCATTCCTCAGGGAGTCATGGACCGTAAGAAGCGCGAGTTTCGCAACCTCACCCAAGGCAACAAGACTGTTGAAACTTATCAATGGGAGTTTCTTGACTTGTCCCGCTATGCTGAAGAAGACATTGCAACTAATGCACGCAGACAGGAGAAGTTCCGTGATGGCCTTCAAGCTGACATCAAGCTCGCACTTCTAGTGCATGACTTTGCTGATTTCGCCACCCTGATGAACAAGGCCATCAATGTCGAAACTGGTCTGTAGGAATACCAGGGCTCTCACAGGCGCAACCATGACACGGGCTCATCTTCGGGCCCGCCTTCACAGAAGCGTAAGATATGGATTCCCAACAGTATGTAGCAGCCAAATGCACCTGCCCCAAGGCAGACCTATGCTGCACCTCGTCTGCCTGCTCCTCCAACTAGGCAGCCAAGATTTCCAGCTCCACCACCACAAGCTCCTGTTCCCACTCCCAATAATGGTCTCTGCTACAAGTGTGGTCAGCCAGGTCACCGTGCTAGGGATTGCAATCAGAACCAGAATCAACTGGCCCTCCCAGCAACTGGCTGTGGAAGCAACCAGCCTCGCAACAACAGTGCCAAGTCTTATGGTCGTGTTCATGCCAACCATGTTGATCTCAATGAAGTTCTAGACCAGCCTGCTACCGTGATGGGTACACTCCTTGTAAATTCAGTACCAGCATCTGTTTTATTTGATACAGGAGCATCGCATTCATTCATATCAGCTGAGTTTGCATTCATGCATGGCATTAAATACGAAGAGATGAATACTGTGATTGTGGTACACACTCCTGCGGGCCAGTGTCAAACCTCTATGGTTAGTCACGATGTTCCCGTTGAAATTGAAGGACTGGAATTCCTTGCCTCTCCCATCGTACTGAAGTCCTGTAGCATCGACCTCATTCTGGGAATGGATTGGTTGAAAGCGCATACTGCTTCTATAGTTTGCGCCACTAAGGTCGTCCATCTGCTACACCCTTCTGATGAAATAATTGCTTACCAAGCTCATCTAGTTTAGAACGCCGAGGCACGTCTTTATGCCTTGAATGCGTTGAACACTGCACCACTCGAGGGCATTGGAAACATTCCCGTCGTTCGTGAATTCCAAGATGTCTTCCCAGAAGAACTTCAGGGATTCCCCCTGCTAGAGCTGTCGAATTCATCATCGACTTGAAACCCGACACTACCCCTATAGCTAAACGACCCTACAAGATGCCGCCGCATGAACTCATTGAGCTTAAGGAGGCAATCGATAAATCTCTTGTCAAAGGTTTCATTCGCCCAAGTTGCTCTCCTTGGGGAGCACCTTCTCTCTTTGTTAAGAAGAAGGATGGGACAAACCGATTAGTCCAAGACTATCGTCCTATAAACCAAGCTACCATTCAGAATAAATATCCTCTTCCTCGGATCAATGATCTTTATGATCAACTGGCTGGCTCGTCAGTGTTCTCCAAACTCGACTTGAGGTTGGGTTACCACCAGATCCGTGTTCGTGTGGAGGACATCCCAAAAACCGCCTTCGTGACTCGGTATGGATCATACGAGTACACCGTCATGTCATTCGGCTTAACGAATGCTCCCGCCACCTTCTCTCGTCTGATGAACTATATATTCATGGATTACCTCGACAAGTTTGTCGTGGTTTATCTGGACGATATCCTTGTATTTTCCAAGAACGAAGAAGAACATGCTGCACATCTTCGTCTTGTGCTGGAAAAGCTTCGAGAGCACTAACTGTATGCTAAGTATTCCAAGTGTGAATTCTGGCTCCCCGAAGTAACCTATCTTGGGCATGTCATCTCCCAGGATGGTATTGCCGTCAACCCTGAACGAGTTCAGGCTATTCTCGATTGGACTCCTCCAAAGAATGTGAAGCAAGTCCGAAGTTTTCTCGGCCTCGCCAGCTATTGCCGTCGATTCGTCGAGAACTTCTCCAAGATTGCCAGGCCTCTGACTAATCTGTTGCATAAGGGTGTCAAGTTCGAATGGACAGACAAGTGTCAGGAAAGTTTCCAGGTGCTCAAAGACAAGTTGACTTCTGCCCCCGTGCTTGCTCCACCTAATACTAAGAAGGACTTCATCATTTACTGCGACACTTCCCGTCAAGGATTAGGCTGTGTCCTAATGCAAGAGCGCAGAGTGATTGCTTATGCCTCTCGTCAACTGCGCCCTCACGAAGAAAACTACCCAGTTCACGACCTCGAGCTTGCTGCTGTCATTCATGCACTGAAGCAGTGGCGACATTACCTTCTCGGTAAACGTTGCGAGATCTTCACCGACCACCAAAGTCTGAAGTATCTGTTTACTCAGCCAGATCTGAACCTCCGTCAGCAAAGATGGATGGAGACTGTTGCAGACTTTGACGTGGGTATATCCTATACCCCCGACAAGGCTAATGTAATGGCTGATGCCTTGAGCCGCAAGTCTTACTGCAACCACCTCCAGGTTCACAAAGTTCAGCCCTCGCTTGTAGAAGAATTTAGAAAGCTGAACCTTCATATTGTCCCTCCTGGAGCACTCGCTCCACCTCCCCCGGAGTTCCGCAAGATGAACCTCCGTGTTGTTTCCCAGGATTCCCTCAATACCCTAGCCGTCGAACCAGATCTCTTGGAATCCATCAAGAGAATTCAAGGATATGACTCTCAAGCCCACAAGATTAAACACCATCTAAAAGAAGGAAAGCCCTCATTCTTCACTATCGCCGACGATGGTGCCTTGTACTTCAAAGGCCGCCTAGTGGTGCCATGTTCAGAGATAAACAATGATATGACACAAGAAGTTATGAAAGAAGCTCACGATACACCTCTATCTATCCATCCGGGTAGTACCAAGATGTATCAGGATATTCGCCAGAGATTCTGGTGGTCTAATATGAAGCAGGACATTGCTCGTTATGTTGCTGAGTGTGACGTTTGTCGCCGTATCAAAGCAGAGCATCAAAGGCCTGCTGGAACTCTGCAACCTATCTCTATTCCTGAATGGAAATGGGACCATGTTGAAATGGACTTCGTCACTGGATTTCCCAAATCGCAGAAAGGTAATGATGCTATTCTTGTCGTCATTGACCGGCTTCCAAAGTTGCCCATTTTCTCGCGGTCAAAGAGACAATCACTGCTAGTCAGCTTGCTACTCTCTACATGGCCAGAATTGTTTCACTTCACGGTATTCCACTGGTTATCAGTTTAGACCGTGGCAGCTTATTCACTTCAAGATTCTGGGCAAGTTTCCAAGAAGCTATGGGGACTCATCTGTCGTTCAGTACTGCGTTTCATCCCCAGTCGCAAGGACAGGTTGAACGTGTCAACCAAGTTCTCGAAGACATGCTTCGAGCTTGTGTAATTTCCTTCGGCAAGAAATGGGAGGAATCTCTTCCATATGCCGAGTTCTCTTATAATAATAGCTATCAAGCTAGTCTGAAGATGTCCCCCTTCGAAGTACTATATGGACAGAAGTGTCGAACCCCTCTGAACTAGTCAGAAACTGGGGAACGTCCACTCTTTGGTCCGGATATTATCCAACAGGCCGAAGAACAAGTTCGTATTATTCGCGAGAATCTCAAGATTGCTCAGTCACGTCAGAAAAGTCAGTATGACCGTCATCACCAAGACATGGTCTATCAACCTGGCGAAAAGGCTTATCTTCGAGTTACACCAATGAAGGGTGCACACCGCTTCGTGATCAAAGGAAAGCTAGCTCCCCGCTATATCGGCTCCTTCACTATTCTTGAAAGGCGTGGAAAAGTGGCATATCAACTGGAGCTTCCGCCGAACCTTTCTCAGGTTCACGATGTGTTCAACGTGTCACAACTCCGACGCTGCTTCAAGGACCCAATCTGAGCAGTGGATCATGAAGCGCTTGAATTGCAACAGGACCTCTCCTATAAAGAGCATCCGGTCCGCATTCTCGACCAAGCCGAACGCTGCACACGTCAGAAGGCGATCAAGTTCCTCAAGGTCCAGTGGTCGAATCACTCTGAAGACGAAGCCACCTGGGAACGCAAGGATCGTCTTCGTGATGAATACCCCGCACTGTTTCCTTCTACCTCCTAAATCTCGGGACGAGATTTCTTGTAGTGGAGGAGATTTGTAACGCCCGGATAATCTTGCTACAGTAATCCCACGCTAATCATGCCACGTCATCCTGATTACTGTTGCTAAACGTCCGTTAGTTCAAACCGCGTCAAATTCAAATTTAAAATTAATGTCGGCAATAAAAGTTTTCAAAAATTGAAAAAAAAATGTTCGGTGGTTGCCAAATATTACAAAGGTAATTATGGTGCAGCAAATACATTTTTATAAAATGTCTAAATAATTTAAAATGTTTTAAAACAGAAATGCAAATAGATAAAAACAAAACAGAAAAAAAGAGAAACCCCCCTGGGCCGTGGCCCAACTGGGCCAACCCACCAGGCCCAGCCGGCCACCCACCCCATCCACTCCTTATCCACTACGCCACCCCCACCCACTCCACCGACACCCCACAACAGCCCCGAGAATATATCCTCCCCCTCCTCTCTCCCGATCGAGGCCACCGCCGCCTGGAACCGCCCTCGCCGCACGACGACCACGCCAGCGCCCGGAGCTCCCTCGCCGGACCACCTCAACGGCATGCTCCCTCCCCGTCGCCCGGTCGTCCCCGTCGACCTCCTCAACCCCCGCTGCCTCGTACCCTACAACCACCTCGTGAGGCCCCCTCCTTCTCTGCGCCTCGCCCGCTGCGCACTGGGCGCGCCCACGGCCGCACACGCACGCGCATGCCAGCCGCCCCCCACGCCGGCCCGGACCTCCCTCACCCGCCTCCACTTGCCTGCCTGCACCTGCCGTGCCGTGGCTTCGCTTGGCCGTCGCCCCCGCTGCACGCTACTGCTGCTCGGCTTCGCCACTGCCGCGAATGCGCGCCTGAGCCCCGCGCACTCACCGCCCCATCTGGCTCCGGCGAGCGCGTCCGCCACCGAGCTCGCGCTCCTAGCACTGGCCGCTCGCCGTGTCCAGCTCCGCCCATTTCAGTTGCTGCGCCGCCTCGCCTCGCCCGCGCTATGGCCATCGCCGTGCGTGCATACCCCGCTACTCCCGCAACCACTGTCGCTGCCCGCTTGGCCTCGCCCTCACCGCGACCATGCCTGGGTGCGCCCCACCGCATGCCCCTGCTCCCCTCGCCCTGCTCGCCGGCCCTGCAGTCGCCGTCCATGCCATGCTCGCGCCGTCCGCCGTCCCGCTCCGCCCCTGCCTCTTGCCCTGGCCGGCACCCTCCTCCGCCCTAGCCGGCGCCAGGGACCAGTCGGGCTGCGCGCGCCCTATCGCCACGGTGGCCTCGCCCTGCTGCGCCGCATGGAGGCCCCCACGCCCTGCCTAGCTCGCCGTGGCCACCGGCCTCTCCCTGCTCCGGCGCCCTGCCGGGCTTGCCCGCCCGCTTGGGTTGCGCCCCACGCCCGTGCCCGTAAGGCCACAGGGGCCTTTTAACAGCTGGGCCCCAAACCCCCTCTATGTCTATGACGAAGGGGGCCCCCACCCCCCAGAACGGATTTAAAAATAAAATAAAATTATTAATTAATTAACCTAATTAATCTTAATTAATTAATTAACTTAATTAATTAATTAAAGAATTAATTAAACTAATTAATCCTGATTAGATTAGCCTAAGCAGATAACTAAACCCTATTTAAACTAACAGAGAATGACAGGTGGGTCCCACTGGACCCACGCATCAGTTGACCCAGTCAACCCCTGTTGACTGGTGATGTCAGCATGACATCATGCTGATGTCATAAATCCAAATTTCGAATTAAATTAAATAATTAATTAAATTCCAGAAATTAGTAAAATCTTTAGAAAATCATATCTTTTAATCCGTAACTCGGATTAAATTATTTTCAACATGAAAGTTGCTCAGAACGACGAGACGAATCCGGATTCGCAGCACATTCGCCCGCCACGCATCCCTAGCATAGCGAACATGCAACTTTCCCCCTCCGGTTCATCTGTCCGAAAACGCGAAACACCGGGAATACTTTTCCGGACGTTTTCCCCCTTCACCGGTACCACCTCGTACCGCGTTAGGGCACACATTGCATCATGTTTTGTCATGTCATGCATCATTATGCATCTGTTTGCATTATATTTATTGTTTCTTCCCCCTCTTCTCTCGCTAGACACCGAGACCGACGCTGCTGCTACCCAGTACGACTACAGTGTTGACGACCCCTCTCTCCTGCTAGAGCAACCAGGCAAGCCCCCCCCCCTTGATCACCAGATATCGCCTACTCTACTCTCTATACTGCTTGCATTAGAGTAGTATAGCATGTTACTGCTTTCCGTTAATCCTATCCTGATGCATAGCCTGTCCTTGCTACTACTGTTGTTACCTTTACCTGCAATCCTAATGCTTAGTATAGGATGCTAGTTTATCATTAGTGGCCCTACATCCTTGTCCGTCTGCCATGCTATACTATCGGGCCATGATCACTCGGGAGGTGATCACGGGTATATACTATATACTTTTTACATGATACATGTGATGACTAAAAGACGGGTTGGCTCGTAGGAGAACCGCGAGTGGATCTTTGTGGCGAAGCGACAGGGCAGGTTGAGACCACCTAGGAGAGAGGTGGGCCTGGCCCTAGTCGGTGTTCGCGGTTATTTCAAGATAACATGTTTAATGAGATCTTGGTATTTGATCTGAGTCTGGCTACTGGCCTATACGCACTAACCATCTACGCGGGGACAGTTATGGGCACTCGACGTCGTGGTATCAGCCGAAGCCTTCGTGACGTCAGCGACTGAGTGGCGCGCACCGGATTGGACCGTAAGCCTGCTCTTGTATTAAGGGGGCTAGTTCTGCTTTCGGCCGCGTTCGCAACGTGCAGGTGTGCAAAGGGCGATGGGCCCAGACCCCTGCGCCTTAGGATTTAGACCGGCGTGCTGACCTCTCTGTTGTGCCTAGGTAGGGCTGCGACGTGTTGATCTTCCGAGGCCGGGCATGACCCAGGAAAGTGTGTCCGGCCAAATGGGATCGAGCGTGTTGGCTTATGTGGTGCACCCCTGCAGGGAAGTTAATCTATTCGAATAGCCGTGATCTTCGGTAACAGGACGACTTGGAGTTGTACCTTGACCTTATGACAACTAGAACCGGATACTTAATAAAACACACCCTTCCAAGTGCTAGATACAACCGGTGGTCGCTTTCTCACATGGCGACAAGGGGAGGATCATCGGTTAGGGTTATGCTATGTTCTGACCTTCACAAATGATTTGAGCAGATATGGGTATATCTACTTGATGAAACATAAGTATGAAACATTTGAAGAGTTCAAAGAATTTTAGGGTGAAGTGGAAAATCATCGTAACAAGAAAATAATGTTTCTACGATCTGATCGTGGAGGAGAATATTTGAGTTAATAGTTTGGTCTTCATTTGAAACAATGCGGAATAGTTTCGCAACTCACGCCACCTAGAACACCACAATGTAATGGTGTGTCCGAACGTCGTAATCGCATTTTACTAGATATGGTGCGATCTATGACGCCCCTTACTGATTTACCGCGATCGTTTTGGGGTTATGCATTAGAGACAGCTGCATTCACGTTAAATAGGGCACCATCTAAATCCATTGAGATGACACCGTATGAACTATGGTTTGGCAAGAAACTAAAGCTGTCATTTCTTGAAGTTTGGGGTTACGATGCTTATGTGAAAAAGTTTCAAACTGATAAGCTCGAACCCAAATTGGAGTAGTGCATCTTCATAGGATACCCAAAAGAAACTGTTGGGTACACCTTCTATCACAGATCCGAAGGCAAGATATTTTGTTGCTAAAAGTGGATCCTTTCTAGAGAAGGAGTTTCTCTCGAAAGAAGTGAGTGGGAGGAAAGTAGAACTTGATGAGGTAACTGTACCTGCTCCCTTATTGGAAAGTAGTTCATCACAGAAATATGTTCCTATGACTCCTACACCAATTAGTGAGGAAGCTAATGATGATGATGATCATGTAACTTCAGATCAAGTTACTACTGAACCTCGTAGGTCAACCAGAGTGAGATCCACACCAGAGTGGTACAGTAATCCTGTTCTGGATGTCATGTTACTTCACCATGACGAACCTACGAACTATGAGGAAGCAATGATGAGCCCAGATTCCGCGAAATGGCTTGAGGCCATGAAATCTGAGATGGGATCCATGTATGAGAACAAAGTATGGACTTTCATTGACTTACCCGATGATCGGTGGGTCATTAAGAATAAATGGATCTTCAAGAGGAAGACGGATGCTGATAGTAGTGTTACTGTCTACAAAGCTCGACTTGTTGCAAAAGGTTTTCGACAAGTTCAAGGGGTTGACTACGATGAGACTTTCTCACCTGTAGCGATGCTTAAGTCTGTCTGAATCATGTTAGCAGTTGCCGCATTTTATGAAATCTGGCAAATGGCTGTCAAAACTGCATTCCTTAATGGATTTCTTAAAGAAGAGTTGTATATGATGCAACCAGAAGGTTTTGTCGATCCTAAAGGTGCTAACAAAGTGAGCAAGCTCCAGTGATCCATCTATGGACTAGTGCAAGCATCTCGGAGTTGGAATATATGCTTTGATAAAGTGATCAAAACATATGGTGTTATACAGACTTGCGGTGAAGCCTGTATTTACAAGATAGTGAGTGGGAGCACTACAACATTTCTGATAAGTATATGTGAATGACATATTGTTGATCGAAAATAATGTAGAATTTTCTGGAAAGCATAAAGGAGTATTTGAAAAGAGTTTTTTCAAAGAATGACCTCGATGAAGCTGCTTACACATTGAGCATCAAGATCTATAGAGATAGATCATGACGCTTGATAAGTTTTTTGAATGAGTATATACCTTGACAAGATTTTGAAGTAGTTCAAAATGGAACAGTCAAAGAAGGAGTTCTTGCCTGTGTTGCAAGGTGTGAAGTTGAGTAAAGACTCAAAACCCGACCACAGCAGAAAATAGAAAGAGAATGAAAAGTCATTCCCTATGCCTCAGTCATAGGTTCTATAAAGTATGCTATGCTGTTTACCAGTCCTATTGTATACCTTAGCATCATTCTAGCAAGGGAGTACAATAGTGATCTAGGAGTAGATCACTGGACAACGGTCAAAATTATCCTTAGAGGACTAAGGAAATATTTCTCGGTTATGGAGGTGATTAAAGAGTTCATCATAAAGAGTTACGTCGATGTAAGCTTTTACATCGATCTAGATGACTCTAAGTCTCGATCTGAATACATATTTAAAGTGGGAGCAATTAGCTAGTGTAGCTACGTGCAGAGCATTGTAGACCTAGAAATTTGCGAAATACATACGGATCTGAATATTGCAGACCTGTAGGATAAACTTCTCTCACAAGCAAAACATGATCACTCATTGGGTGTTAATCACATAGTGATGTGAACTAGATTATTGACTCTAGTAAACCTTTTGGGTATTAGTCACAAGGAGATGTGAACTAATCACATAAAGATGTGAACTAGATTATTGACTCTAGTGCAAGTGGGAGACTGAAGGAAATATGCCCTAGAGGCAATAATAAAGTTGTTATTTATATTTTCCTTATATCATATTAAATGTTTATTATTTATGCTAGAATTGTATTAACCAGAAACTTAGTACATGTGTGAATACATAGACAAACAAAGTGTCACTAGTATGCCTCTACTTGACAAGCTCATTAATCAAGGATGGTTAAGTTTCCTAACCATATACATGAGTTGTCATTTGATTAATGGGATCACATCATTAGGAGAATGATGTGATTGAGTTGACCCATCCGTTAGCTTAGCACAATGATTGTTTAGTTTGTTGCTATTGCTTTCTTCATGACTTATACATGTTGCTATGACTATGAGATTATGCAACTCCCGAATACCGTAGGAACACTTTGTGTGCTACCAAACGTCACAATGTAACTGGATGATTATAAAGGTGCTCTACAGGTGTCTCCGATGGTACTTGTTGAGTTGGCATAGATCAAGATTAGGATTTGTCACTCGGATTGTCGGAGAGGTATCTCTGGGCCCACTCGGGAATGCACATCACTATAAGCCTTGCAAGCATTGTAACTAATGAGTTAGTTGCGGGATGATATAAGCCTTGCAAACCGAATTGGACTAGGGGGCCGGCCCCCCTTTCCTCCTTTCCTCCCCCTCCTTCCTTCTCCCCTCCCCCCTTCCTTCCTCCTCCTAGTAGGAGTAGGAAAGGGGAGTCCTACTCCTACTAGTAGGAGGAGGACTCCTCCTGGCGCGCCCTAGGAGGGCCGGCCGGCCTCCCCCTTGCTCCTTTATATACGGGGGCAGGGGGCACTCTAGAACACACAAGTTGATCTGTTGATCTCTCCCAGCCGTGTGTGGTGCCCCCATCCACCATAATCCACCTCGATCATATCGTAGTGGTGCTTAGGCGAAGCCCTGCGTCGGTAGCATCATCATCACCGTCATCAGGCCGTCGTGCTGACAAAACTCTCCCGTGAAGCTCTATTGGATCGAAGTTCGTGGGACGCCATCGAGATGAACGTGTGCTGAACAAGGAGGTGTCGTGCGTTCGGTACTTGGATCGGTCAGATCGTGAAGACGTATGACTACATCAACCACGTTGTGCTAATGCTTCCGCTTTTGGTCTATGAGGGTACATGGACACACTCTCCACTCTCGTTGCTATCCATCACCATGATCATGTGTGTGCGTAGATTTTTTTTTGAGATTACTGCATTTCCCAACAAAAACATGCAACAAACAGGAACTGGCACTGGGCATTGGATCAATATGTTAGTCCCAAAATAGTATAAAAAGTTGCCAAAAGTATATGAAAGTTGTAGAATGTTGGCATGGAACAATCAAAAATTATAGATACGACGGAGACGTATCAGCATCCCCAAGCTTAATTCCTGCTCATCCTCGAGTAGGTAAATGATAAAAAAGATAATTTTTGATGTGGAATGCTACCTAGCTTAATCTTGATCATGTAATCTAATCATGGCATGAATATTAAGACATGAGTGATTCAAAGCAATTTTCTATCAGTTGACATTAAGATAATAATACTTCAAGCATGCTAATAAAGCAATCATGTCTTTTCAAAATAACATGGCCAAACAAAGTTATCCCTACAAAATCATATAGTCTGGCGATGCTCCATATTCACCACACAAAATATTCAAATCATGCACAACCCCAATGACAAGCCAAGCAATTGTTTCATACTTTTGATGTTCTCAAACCTTTTCAACTTTCACGCAATACATGAGCGTGATCCATGGATATAGCACTATAGGTGGAATAGAATATGATGGTGGAGGTTGTGTGGAGAAGACAAAAAGGGAGAAAGTCTCACATCGACGCGGCTAATCAATGGGCTAATGAGATGCCCATCAATTAATGTCAATGTGAGGAGTAGGGATTGCCATGCAATGGATGTACTACGAGCTATAACTGTATGAAAGATCAAACTGGAAACTAAGTGGGTGTGCATCCAACTTGCTTGCTCATGAAGACCTCGGGCATTTGAGGAAGCCCATCTTCGAAATATACAAGCCATGTTCTATATAATGAAAATTCCCACTAGTATATGAAAGTGATAACTCAAGAAACTCTCTATATGAAGAACATGATGCTACTCTGAAGCACAAGTGTGGTAAAAGGATAGTAACATTGCCCCTTCTCTCTTTTTCTCTCATTTTTTTTGTTTCTCTTTTTTTTGTTTTGGTGGGCTTCTTTGGCCTCTTTTTTTGTGGGCTTCTTTGGCATCTTTTATTTTTTTGTAAAGTCCGGAGACTCATCCCAACTTGTGAGGGAATCATAGCTTCCATCATCCTTTCCTCACATGGCACAATGCTCTAATAATGATGATCATCACACTTTTATTTACTTACAACTCAATATTACAACTCGATACTAGAACAAAATATGACTCTATATGAATGCCTCCAGCAGTGTACCGGGATGTGCAATGATCTAGCGTAGCAATGCCATCAAAAAACGGACAAGCCATGAAAACATCATGCTAGCTATCTTACGATCATGCAAAGGAATATGACAATGAATGCTCAAGTCATGTATATGATGATGATGGAAGTTCATGGCAATATATCTCGGAATGGCTATGGAAATGCCATAATAGGTAGGTATGGTGGCTGTTTTGAGGAAGATATAAGGAGGCTTATGTGTGATAGAGCGTATCGTATCACGGGGTTTGGATGCACCAGCGAAGTTTGCACCAACTCTCGAGGTGAGAAAGGGCAATGCACGGTACCGAAGAGGCTAGCAATGATGGAAGGGTGAGAGTGCATATAATCCATGGACTCAACATTAGTCATAAAGAACTCACATACTTATTGCAAAAACCTATTAGTCATCGAAACAAAGTACTACGCGTATGCTCCTAGGGGGAAAGATTGGTAGGAAAAGACCATCACTCGTCCCCGACCGCCACTCATAAGGAAGACAATCAATAAATAAATCATGCTCCGACTTCATCACATAACGGTTCACCATACGTGCATGCTACTGGAATCACAAACTCCAACACAAGTATTTCTACAATCCACAACTACCCACTAGCATGACTCTAATATCACCATCTTTATATCGCAAAACTATTGCAAGGAATCAAACATATCATATTCAGTGATCTACAAGTTTTATGTAGGATTTTATGACTAACCTAGTGAATGACCAATTCCTATCATCTCTCTAAATAGATATAAGTGAAGCAAGAGAGTTTAATTATTTCTACACAAGATATGCCCACGCTCTAACAAATATAAGTGAAGCAGAGGAGCATTTTACAAATGGCGGTTTTCTATGTGAAGAGAAACTGGCAATCCAAACATCAAATGATATAAGCGAAGCACATGAAGCATTCTATAAAGCCACACTCAAAATATTTAAGTGAAGTGCAATGGGCATTCTATAAATCAACCATGGACTATCTCATACCATCATGGTGCATAAAAGAAAAGTGAAAACTAAATGCAAAAGACGCTCCAAGATTTACGCATATCATGTGACGAATAAAAATATAGCTCCAGGTGAAATTACTGATGATCGTTAGAAGAAAGAGGGGATGCCTTCCGGGGCATCCCCAAGCTTGGTTACTTGGGAGTCCTTGAATATTTACTTGGGGTGCCTCGGGCATCCCTGAGCTTAGGCTCTTGCCACTCCTTATTCCTTCATCCTGATACGTCCATTTTGCATCATGCTTTTATATCGGTATTTATTGCATTATGGGCTGTTATTACACATTATGTCACAATACTTATGCCTATTCTCTATTATTTTACAAGGTTTACATGAAGAGGGAGAATGCCGACAGCTAGGATTCTGGGCTGGAAAAGGAGCAAATATTAGAGACCTATTCTGCACAGCTCCAAAAGTCCAGAAACTTCACGGAAGTTATTTCCAGAATATATAAAAAATATTGGGAGAAAGAAGTACCTGAGGGGGCCCACACCCTGGCCACGAGGGTGGGGGGCGCGCCGTACACCCTGGGCGCCCCCCCTACCTCGTGGGCCCCCTGGTGGCCCTCCGATGCCCATCTTCTGCTATATGAGGTCTTTCATCCAAGAAAAAATAATAAGAAAGCTTTCAGGAAGAAACTCCGCCGCCACGCGGCGGAACCTTGGCGGAACCAATCTAGGGCTTTGGCAGAGCTGTTCTGCGAGGGAAACTTCCCTCCGGGAGGGGGAATTCATCACCATCGTCATCACCAACGATCCTCTCATCGGGAGGGGGTCAATTCCATCAACATCTTCACCAGCACCATCTCATCTCAAACCCTAGTTCATCTCTTGTATCCAATCTTTGTATACAAACCTCAGATTGGTACCTGTGGGTTGCTAGTAGTGTTGATTACTCCTTGTAGTTGATGCTAGTTGGTTACTTGGTGGAAGATCATATGTTCAGATCCATTATGCATATGAACACCCCTCTGATTATGAACATGAATATGCTTTGTGAGTAGTTACGTTTGTTCCCGAGGACATGGGAGAAGTCTTGTTATAAGTAGTCATGTGAATTTGGTATTCGTTTGATATTTTGATGAGATGTATGTTCTCATCCCTCTAGTGGTGTCATGTGAACGTCGACTACATGAAACTTCACCATTGTTTGGGCCTAGAGGTAGGCATTGCGAAGTAATAAGTAGATGATGGGTTGCTATAGTGACAGAAGCTTAAACCCTAGTTTATGCGTTGCTTCGTAAGGGGCTGATTTGGATCCATATGTCTCATGCTATGGTTAGGTTTACCTTAATACTTCTGTTGTAGTTGCGGATGCTTGCAATAGGGGTTAATCATAAGTGAGATGCTTGTCCAAGTAAGGACAGTACCCAAGCACCGGTCCACCCACATATCAAATTATCAAAGTACCGAACGTGAATCATATGAGCGTGATGAAAACTAGCTTGACGATAATTCCCATGTGTCCCCGGTAGCGCTTTCCTTCATATAAGAGTTTGTCCAGGCTTGTCCTTTGCTACAAAAAGGATTGGGCCATCTTGCTGCACTTTATTTACTTTTATTACTTGTTGCTCGTTACAATTTATGTTATCACAAAACTATCTATTACCGATAATTTCAGTGCTTGCAGAGAATACCTTGCTGAAAACCGCTTATCATTTCCTTCTGCTCCTCATTGGGTTCGACACTCTTACTTATCGAAAAGGCTACGATAGATCCCCTACACTTGTGGGTCATCAAGACTCTTTTCTGGCGCCATTGCCGGGGAGTGAAGCGCCTTTGGTAGGTGGAATTTGGTAAGGAAAAATTTATATAGTGTGCTAAAATTTACTGTCGCTTGTTACTATGGAACATAATCCTTTGAGGGGCTTGTTCGGGGTATCTTCACCCCGACCAGTAGAGCAAAGAGTTGCTCCTCAACCTACTGAACCTACTGAAAATGTTTACTTTGAAATTCCTTCGGGTATGATAGAGAAACTGCTAGCTAATCCTTTTGCAGGAGATGGAACATTGCATCCCGATTTGTACTTAATCTATGTGGATGAAGTTTGTGGATTATTTAAGCTTGCAGGAATGCCCGAGGATGTTATCAAGAAGAAGGTCTTCCATTTATCTTTTAAAGGAGATGCATTCACATGGTATAGGCTATGTGATGATATGGGATCATGGGAGTATAAGCGATTGAAATTGAAATTTCACCAGAAGTTTTATCCTATGCATCTTGTTCATCATGATCGTAATTATATAAACTTGTCAATCAACCCGTGCACCTGCACGGGCTAGCTCTTCTATTCACTGTGTGCAAATATATTAAAAAGTTAATTTTTTTGATAAATAGTGTGAACACGTTTTCATGGATTATCATTGAACATTCAAGTACCATTTTTTCTTGGTTACATAGGGATGAAAGGAACTTTATTGTGTTGGCTTATCTGTGTATGAGTTATGTCACATGGCACACACATTCCTGTTGGGTCAACAAATTTAGGTCAAAGTTCTATTTATTTGTGACCTATAAGTCCCTGTAGGGTTAAAAAAATGGAATGCCTAATTTTCCTTTTTGGCACGGAAGTCCGATAGAGTATCATCTTAGAATATGCAGAGACATTGATCACCCAACATAGATTAGTATTAACATGTAGAACCTCCATGCATAAATGTGATGCTAGGAACATAGTAGAGCATTTTAGTTCCATCCTGTTCTGTTTAATTATGAGCTTGCTATTTGGTTTAGTGCACGGTGTCCCGTCAATAGAAAAAGTGATTTTTGTAGCCATGTAATGTGAACTTCTATTATTAATGTATAAGTATGAAAGATCGATTAGGTTTTCCATGATTTTCTATTTTCTATCTGTAACAAATATATGTTTAATATGACAATTTTTTGACACGTCCTGCAAGGAACACCATGTGAATATGTGCTCTAAGGAACTACCGTATATAGTACATGCACTCACTTAGTGTATTATTAGTGAAAAAGCTATGAGAAAAATCCGTACTTTGTGAGCGTGCAGAATAGTAATCAAGCCGTTTGGCATGTACGCTTATGTAGACTAAACCTTCCTCCCGGGAAAGGTACTATATGTACTAAACCTGCATCACACCGGCCACTACTTTGCACCAGGATACTGGATACATATATTGGATGTAGCTGATGCGTGCCAGTGTACATGAGCTGCTTGCACCTCATATAGCCAATCCGGTGGTACCTTCGGTTGCCTCTTAATATATAAGCCGCTCAATCAAACCTCATTGCTTTACCTATCATTGGACCTGCTTGCATCCTAGCAAGCGATGCCTGTTGTCTAATGCATTGCCACAATATTGCATAATGGTGATTTCTCTATTGAAGACTTGAAGTAATGTGTATTGATGGAATACCTCAACATTAGTCAAGCCCAGTTTACTTGGACATGCAATGCACTTGCCACGGATCTGCCTTATAAAATTGCGGACCTAGCACAACTATTTTGGACAATGTATTAGAGTTAAATGGGAACAGAATTCAGGATAATAAACTACTTCCCTGTTGAGTAGACAAAGTGATGACCGTCAACAAAACAGAACAATGGCGAAGTGAACAGCTGGGCTAGTGGTTCACCATAGTATATATGTTTGCTCAGAAGCCTCTTCGGCAGTGGCGGCCATCTGATCTGCTTCAAACAGTGGTCAGCACATCTGCTCCTCTGCTGCATTAACCATCATGGGATAAATCCATGGATCGAAAATAGATGCCTGGTATGGTCAGAACCTGCAAGCTGATACAGGGCTCAAGATTTCTATGCTTTCGGAAACAAAATTATTATAATTAAATCCAATTTATGTGCCCTATCTATACAAATGTGTGATTTATCTGTACCAATCTGTGCCTAAAGAAAATATTAGATATTTTGAAGGATATATGTTCAGAATTTTTTCATTGAACAGTATAGAACACCAGCCATAGTTTGTTGTGCAAGATTCTATAAATTGAATGCGGATGACATTTCACCACAACACTTATGGAATGTGCACTCGTGTAGAGTTGGACTGAACTTACATCATTGGTATGCAATCATAATGCTGAACCAACTCATAAACGTACCTACAGAAAATGTGACTGAAAATCCCATCTTAATTATTTGGTAACTCAGTCTGCATGCAATATACTGTCTAAGTATACACCTATATTTTGATTCCAATAAATCCAACGGGCTAGGGCTACTGGCTAGGTAAGATCAACCCAACCCAGCAATGTTTATCCGAATGAGCTGATGGCATTACCCCTTGGTCGCCAATGATTTCCTAAGGTCAATTACATTAGCACTGTTTTGTAGAGCTTGGCCTTCAAGTCATAACAATATTTTCTCATGTTTTGTATCCTTGAAAAACAGTGAAGCAAGTTTTGGTCTGAATGAAATTCTGAACTGAGGATTGTCCTGATTGGGTCAGGGTGTTAGAAAAAAAACATATTAGTCATGGGCTCATGAAGAAAGTTAAAATCTTGCTATTTGAGGAGTTTGGCAGTTTTAAAAAATACTCAGTACTTTAAACTGAATTCAAAATACTAAGTGCTATTTGAGGTACAGGCAAATGGATGGAGCATTTTTTTATGATAGGGTAACAAATAGAATTTCTGTAGTTATACTTGCAGGAAGATACTTGCAAGCAAAATTGTGATAACCCTTGAAGTGATCCATGCACGCATGTCTTAATAGCTCCCAACATGTTAATTAGTAAGATATGTCCGACTTCCTTAGCAGAATAAGAAATTCTACTACTGAAGCATTAGAACAAATACAGAGGAGCCATCTGGTTTCGCAGAAGGGTGAGGACGCCAAGTAGGGAGCCTAGTAGGCTACTTAATTAGATTCTTTTGAATCTCATAGAATTATTATGATTTCTCTATTCTCCAAAACCTACTCAAGGGCATCCAGATCGCACATGAAGCATCCAAGTATTCAAAATTCTATCTGTGCATCATCATGCATCTCACCAGCAGAAAAAAACAGCATGTAATCATCCATATTAGACCGTGGGTATTGATTGATTATGGAGGAAGAAGGTCAAACCTGAAGGTCAGAGGGGGCGATGGAGTTGCATCAGTGCCAGAGAATCACTTTCAACTAATTGATTTGCTCTCATTGGCAACTACCAAACTTGAATCCATCCGCATGTCGGATCCAGTCTTTCCTGTCAAGAGGATGCCAAGTAAGGAGCCTAGCAGGCTGCTTAATTAGATTCTTTTGAATTGTCATGGAATTGTTATGATTTCTCTATTCTCCAAAACCTACTCAAGTGCATCCAGATCGCACATGAAGCATCAAAGTATTTAAAATTCCATCTGTGCAGATTATGGAGGAAGAAGGTCAAACTTGAAGGTCAGAGGGGGCAACGGAGTTGCATCAATGCCAGAGAATCACTGTCAACCAATGGATTTGCTCTCATTGGCAACCACCAGACTTCAATCCATCCGCAACAGATTGTTGAAGGGGTGATGAAGTGAAGGCCAAGGGGAAGATCGAGGAGTTCTTGTTGGTAGCCTGCAACAGATTGTTTCTTTTTCTTTCTTACGTGAATCATGGGAGAGTCCATCCGGCAGCAGATTGTCTCTTTTTTTGGTGGATTACGTCCTCTTCTTTCTTACGTGAATCATGGAAGAGTCCATCATAGATACGTATGTGTGGAAAGAGGGCAGGACGTCATAGGATATTCTTTTTTCTCTCAAGGGCATAGGCTATTCATCTAACCGCAAGGATTAGATAGTAAAACGATCTGACGGACATTAATCTATTTTCACCATGGTTAATATGGAGGCTCGTATGGTGCCTCCAATTAGTAAATATAAGATAATTTTTGGCCTCGCGAAGGACAAAGCATCGCTCAAGCTTGGGGGAGGATTAAGTCAATGTTATATTCATGTCCCAATCATGAGCTCTCAAGAGAAATGAGTATTCAAAATTTTTATGCTCGGCTTTCTCTCAGTAATCGCTCCATGCTCGATACTTCTTGTATTGGATCTTTTATGATGAAGACTATTGAATTCAAACAGGATTTATTGGAAAGAATTAAACACAACTCTGAAGATTGGGACCCCGACGAAGGTAAGGAGTCAGGTATAACCCCAAAGTTTGATTGTGTTAAATCTTTTTTGGATACCGATGCATTTCGTGAATGTAGCACTAAATATGGACTTGACTCTGAGATAGTAGCTTCTTTCTGTGAATCCTTTCCTACTCATGTTGATCTTACTAAGGAGAAGTGGTTTAAATATAATCCTCCCATTGAAGTAAAAGTAGTTGCACCTATTAAAGTTGAAGAAAAGACTATCACTTATGATGATCCTATTGTTCCTGCTGCTTATATGGAGAAGCCACCTTTCCCTGTTAGAATAAAGGATCATGCTAATGCTTCAACTATGGTTAACAAAAGAAAATTAAGACACCCAAACCCCCTGAGCAAATTAAAGTTGAACCTAGTATTGCTATGGTTAAAGATCTCTTGGCCAATAATATTGATGGGCATGTTATTTACTTCTGCAATGAAACTGCTAGAATTGCTAGACCTGATGCTAAAAATAAACATAGACCTGTTGTAGGCATGCCTGTTATTTTTGTCAAAATAGGAGATCATTGCTATCATGGCTTATGTGATATGGGTGCTAGTGCAAGTGCAATACCTCATTCCTTATACCAAGAAATTATGCATGATATTGCACCTGCTGAGATAGAAGAGATAAATATTACAATTAAGCTTGCCAATAGAGATACTATTTTACCAGTTGGGATTGTTAGATATGTTGAAGTCTTGTGTGGGAAAGTTAAATACCCTGCTGATTTTCTTGTTCTTGGTTCCCCACAAGATAGCTTTTGTCCCATTATATTTGGTAGACCCTTCTCGAATACTGTTAATGCTAAGATAGACTGCAATAAGGATATTGTTTCTGTTGGTTTAGGGGATATGTCTCATGAGTTTAATTTTGCTAAGTTTCATAGACAACCTCGTGATGAGGAATTTCCTAGTAAAGATGAAATTATTGGTCTTGCTTCTATTGTCGTGCCTCCTGCTAATCCTTTAGAACAATATTTGCTAGACCATGAAAATGATCTGTTCCTGAATGAAAGAAGTGAAATAGATGAAGTATTCTTTAAACATGGACCTATTCTGAAACACAACTTGCCTGTTGAAATCCTAGGGGATCCTCCTCCACCAAAGCGTGATCCCATGATTGAGCTTAAACCATTTCCTGATACTCTTAAATATGCTTATCTTGATGAAAAGAAGATATATCCTATTATTATTAGTGCTAACCTTTCAGAGAAGGAGGAAGAAAAATTATTAAAAACTCTGAAGAAGCATCGCGCTGCTATTGGATATACTCTTGATGATCTTAAAGGCATTAGTCCCACTCTATGTCAACACAAAATAAATTTGAAGAAAGACGCCAAGCCAGTTATTGATCAACAACGATGGCTGAATCCTAAGATGAAAGAAGTGGTAAGAAGGGAAATATTAAAGCTCCTTGAGGCAGGTATAATTTATCCCATTGATGATAGTCAGTTGGTAAGTCCTGTCCATTGTGTCCCTAAGAAGGGAGGTATTACTGTCGTTCCTAATGATAAAGATGAATTGATTCCACAAAGAATTATTACAGGTTATAGGATGGTAATTGATTTTCGCAAATTAAATAAAGCTACTAAAAAGATCATTACCCTTTGCCTTTTATTGATCAAATGCTAGAAAGATTATCCAAACATACATATTTTTGCTTTCTAGATGGTTACTCTGGCTTCTCTCAAATACCTATGTCAGCTGATGATCAAGCAAAGAGCCAAATACCACTTTTACTTGCCCTTTCGGTACTTTTGCTTATAGACGTATGCCTTCTGGTTTATGTAATGCACCTGCTACCTTTCAAAGATGCATGATGGCTATATTCTATGACTTTTGTGAAAAGATTTGTGAGGTTTTCATGGATGATTTCTCCGTTTATGGATCCTCTTTTGATGATTTCTTGAGCAACCTTGATCAAGTTTCGCAGATATGTGAAGAAACTAATCTTGTCTTGAACTGGGAGAAGTGCCACTTTATGGTTAATGAAGGTATTTTCTTGGGGCATATAATTTCTGAAAGAGGTATTGAAGTTGATAAAGCTAAAGTTGATGCTATTGAAAAGATGACGTGTCCCAAGGACATCAAAGGTATAAGAAGTTTCCTTGGCCATGCCAGTTTTTGTAGGAGGTTCATTAAGGACTTCTCAAAAATTTCTCGGCCTCTGACTAACCTATTACAAAAAGATATTCCTTTTGTCTTTGATGATGATTGTGTAGAAGCATTTGAAATACTTAAGAAAGTTTTGATTTCTGCACCTATTGTTCAGCCACCTGATTGGAATTTACCCTTTGAAATTATGTCTGATGCTAGCGATTATGCTGTAGCTGCTGTTCTAGGACAAAGAGTTGATAAGAAGCTGAATGTTATCCAATATGCTAGTAAAACTCTAGATAGTTCCCAGAGAAATTATGCTAGTACTGAAAAAGAATTTTTAGCAGTTGTTTTTGCTTGTGATAAGTTCATACCTTATATTCTTGATTCTAAAGTAACTATTCACACTGATCATGCTGCTATTAAATACCTTATGAAAAAGAAAGATGCTAAACCTAGACATATTAGATGGGTTCTCTTGCTACAAGAATTTGATTTGCATATTATTGATAGAAAGGGAGCTGAGAACCCCTTAGAAAACTAGTCTAGGTTAGAGAATGTTCTTGATGACCCACTACCTATTGATGATAGCTTTCCTGATGAACAATTAGCTGTCATAAATGCTTCTTGTACTTCTCCATGGTATGCTGATTATGCTAATTACATTGTTTCTAAATTCATACCACCTAGTTTCACATACCAGCAAAAGAAAAAGTTTTTCTATGATTTGAGACATTACTTTTGGGATGACCCACATCTTTATAAAGAAGGAGTAGATGGTGTTATTAGACGTTGTGTACCTGAGCATGAACAGGAACAGATCGTACGCAATTGTCACTCTGAGGCTTATGGAGGGCACCATGTGTAACGCCCCGAACACACCCGCCGGTGGTCGTTACTCCTGGCGGGATCTAGACTGGCCCCACAGATCAATACTAGTCTTTTCTGCGCACTTTGTCCTCACTCATGCGCACCCGGGAGCAACTTCCCGGTCGGTCACCCATCCTGAGACTACTCCAAGCTGAGCACGCTTTACTTTGGAGTTCTGTCCGAATGGGCTCCCGGAAAAGAAGGAATTCCTTATTGATATGAGTAGTCTATCATCCCTAATAAGCCAGGATATCACATACACCCACACTCAGAGGAACCGACGTCCTCGTCGGGCCACAGGAACGTTCCCTCTTGGCACAACCGTCTGTGCATCCAGTCCGGTACATGTGCCATGCCGTGTGCCACGACGGGTCACAAACGTCATGAACAACATGACCGCGCACCTGTCCGCAACCATCCGTGTAACCGCGAGAACCTGGCTCTGATACCAACTTGTAACGCCCCGAACACACCCGCCGGTGGTCGTTACTCCTGGCGGGATCTAGACTGGCCCCACAGATCAATACTAGTCTTTTCTGCGCACTTTGTCCTCACTCATGCGCACCCGGGAGCAACTTCCCGGTCGGTCACCCATCCTGAGACTACTCCAAGCTGAGCACGCTTTACTTTGGAGTTCTGTCCGAATGGGCTCCCGGAAAAGAAGGAATTCCTTATTGATATGAGTAGTCTATCATCCCTAATAAGCCAGGATATCACACCATGCTAGAGATAGAACTGCACATAAGGCATTGCAATCCAGTTTTTTATTGGCCTACTCTCTTCAAGGATGCCCGTAAGTTTGTCTTATCTTGTGATGAATGTCAAAGAATCGGAAATATTAGTAGACGTCAAGAAATGCCTATGAATTATTCACTTGTTATTGAACCATTTGATGTTTGGGGCTTTGATTATATGGGACCTTTTCCTTCCTCTAATGGGTATACACATATTTTAGTTGCTGTTGATTACGTTACTAAGTGGGTAGAAGCTATTCCAACTAGTAGTGTTGATCATAACACCTCTATTAAGATGCTTAAAGAAGTTATTTTCCCGAGGTTTGGAGTCACTAGATATTTAATGACTGATGGTGGTTCACACTTTATTCATGGTGCCTTTCGTAAAATGCTTGCTAAGTATGATGTTAATCATAGAATTGCATCTCCTTATCACCCACAGTCTAGTGGTCAAGTAGAATTGAGTAATAGAGAGCTCAAATTAATTTTGCAAAAGACCGTTAATAGATCTAGGAAGAATTGGTCCAAGAAACTTGATGATGCATCATGGGCTTATAGAACTGCATATAAAAATCCTATGGGTATGTCTCCTTATAAAATGGTTTATGGTAAAGCTTGTCACTTACCTCTCGAACTAGAACATAAGTCATATTGGGCTATCAAAGAGCTCAACTATGATTTCAAAATTTCCGGTGAGAAGAGGTTATTTGACATTAGCTCACTTGACGAATGGAGAACCCAAGCCTATGAGAATGCCAAACTGTTTAAAGAAAAGGTTAAAAGATGGCATGACAAAAGGATACAAAAGCGTGAGTTTAATATAGGTGATTATGTATTGCTATACAACTCTTGTTTAAGATTTTTTGCAGGCAAGCTTCTCTCTAAATGGGAAGGTCCTTACGTTATCGAGGAGGTCTATCGTTCCGGTGCCATAAAAATTAACAACTTCGAAGGCACAAATCCGAAGGTGGTGAATGGTCAAAGAATCAAACATTATATCTCAGGTAATCCCATAAATG
The DNA here is from genome assembly GCF_002162155.2 of Triticum dicoccoides. NCBI lineage: Eukaryota > Viridiplantae > Streptophyta > Magnoliopsida > Poales > Poaceae > Triticum > Triticum dicoccoides. The sequence goes on from NC_041384.1 coordinate 80,031,305, forward strand.
TTGAAACTAATATTATTGAAACCATAACCCCGAAGGAGTACATAAGAGACACTTTCTGGAACGTTTCACACCCTGAAAAGGAATAGGTACGTGGTACGGTAAGTAAACCGACTCCAAAACAGTCCTAATGGCATTTTTTCTCCGTTTTGGAATATTTAAGAAAATAGGAAAATAAGAAGCAGAACGGAAAGGACACGAGGCTTCCACGAGGGTGGAGGGCGCGCCCTACCCCCTTGGGCGCGCCCCCTGCCTCGTGGGCACCTCATGTGCTCTCTGGACTCCGTTTTCTTGCACGATACTTCTTTTGGTTGGTGAAAATTCATTATATAATCTCCCTAAGGTTTTGACCACCGTATCATGCTATTATCCTCGGTTCTTGTTTCGAGCTACTTTCTGTCAGGGTTGTCAAGACCAGGCATCATGTCGTCCCCCTCCTCCAAAAATGGTGACAACGATGCTTGGCTAATGAAGATAGAGCTTAAGAGGGAAGAACCCATGGAGATCAGCAAGGATGAAGGGATCAAGAAGGTCACGGAGGACCAAGTTCCGACAGCAGAAGACATCCTTCAACTTGATCACAATCTTCTTACCCCAACTGAGATCGAAGCTTTCAATATGATTGAGTTAGCTCGTATACAAAACAAGTATCTCACATGTGAAAATATTTTGTTGAAGGAGCATATCATCGCACTCAAGGCATTATCTGCAAGCTGGAGGACCTCCTACGCTCGATGTGCGACTATCCATCATCACGTCCATCTCCTTGACCAACAAAAGAGATATAATCACATGGGTATGGGCACTCCCCTTGGCAACTGCCAAGCTTGGGGGAGTGCCCCGGTATCGTATCACCATCACTTTTACCTTTACCGTTTTTATTAGTTTGATCCTTTTGATAATATCTTGATCTAGTAGAATAAAGTTTTAGTATGATCCAGTTGTGAGTTTTGCTTTATGATCCTTCAACGTAATCGAGTCCGTGAGCTATATATAATAAAGATTAGTGTTGAGTCAAGGGCTTGATTACCTTGCTATGATCTTGAGGGAATAAAATAAAAGAGCAGAAATAAAAAGAAATAAAGAGATCATATGGATCTTATGGAGAGTAATGAGCTCACATATAAAGAGTGTGATGAATAAAAGTTGTTGAGAGTTGACAAACATAGTTTTGGTCATCATCGCAATTAATAGGAGTAATAAAGAAAGATAGGTCTTCACATATAAATATACTATCTTGGACATCTTTTATGATTGTGAGCACTCATTAAAGTATGATATGCTAAAGAGTTGACGTTGGACAAGGAAGAAAACATAATGGGTTATGTTTTCTTACATCTAAGATAAATTATATTGTCATGGATCATCCAACATGTTGAGCTTGCCTTTCCCTCTCATGCTAGCCAAGTTCTTTGCACCAAGTAGAAATACTACTTGTGCTTCCAAATATCCTTAAACACAGTTTTGCCATGAGAGTCCACCATACCTACCTATGTATTGAGTAAGATCCTTCAAGTAAGTTGTCATCGGTGCATGCAATAAAAATTGCCTTCTAAATATGTATGACTTATTAATGTGGAGAAAATAAGCTTTATACGATCTTGTGATATGGAAGAAATAAAAGCGACGGACTGCAAAATAAAGGTCCATATCACAAGTGGCAATACAAAGTGACGTTCTTTTGCATTAAGATTTTGTGCACCCAACCATAAAAAAGCATGACAACCTCTGCTTCCCTCTGCGAAGGGCCTATCTTTTACTTTTATCTTCTACCTTACATAAGAGTTATGGTCATCTTCACCTTTCCTTTTTACATTTTAACCTTTGGCAGGCACAATGTGTTGGAAAGATCCAGATACATATAGCTAATTGGATGTGAGCCTGCATGAGCTATTATTGTTGACATTACCCTTGAGGTAAAACGTTGGGAGGCAAAACTATAAGCCCCTATCTTTCTCTATGTCTGATTAAAACTCCATACCCATAAATATTGCGTGAGTGTTAGCAATTGTGAAAGACTAAATGATAGTTCAGTATGTGGACTTGCTGAAAAGCTCTTATATTGACTCTTTCCTATGTTATGACAAATTGCAATTGCCTCAATGACTGAGATTAGAGTTTGTTAGTTTTCAATCAAGTTTATGATACATACTTGAAATTGTGATTGAATTATTACTTTAGCATAAGAGATCATATGACAATATATATAGTGTTACTATTCATCACCCAGGGTGCAGAATAAGTTATTCTTCACCCGAGATAATCTTACGATCATTTCATAATTAAATTACGTTTGAAATTCAAATATTTACATTCTTATTGATTCACTACGTAAAATTTAACATAAGAAAATAAAAATATAGGTCATAAGACAAGAAAATTTGCAGTTTATGTGTATTTTAGACTATATTTTTACGTCTGTAATTTTACATAACATAAAATATTTTTTACGGCGATTATATATTTTCTTACGGTCCCTTTTTGCGTCGGAAATAAGACAAAACTTACGGAACGTAAAATTACGGTGCATTGATGGTAAAATAGAGGGGGGGTGAAGAATAACTATTCCTCACCCAGGGTGACGAATAGCGCGAGGGGCGGTACTACTGCCCTCATTTCCGTATTTTATTTTTATTGACACCTCTATCTCCAAACATGTGGACATATTTTTCGATTTCGGCTTTCGCTTGAGGACAAGCGAGGTCTAAGCTTGGGGGAGTTGATACGTCCATTTTGCATCATGCTTTTATATCGATATTTATTGCATTATGGGCTGTTATTACACATTATGTCACAATACTTATGCCTATTCTCTCTTATTTTACAAGGTTTACATGAAGAGGGAGAATGCCGGCAGCTGGGATACTGGGCTGGAAAAGGAGCAAATATTAGAGACCTATTCTGCACAGCTCCAAAAGTCCTGAAACTTCATGGAAGTTATTTCCAGAATATATAAAAGATATTGGGCGAAAGAAGTACCTGAGGGGGCCCACACCCTGGCCACGAGGGTGGGGGGCGCGCCCCCCTGCCTCGTGGGCCCCCTGGTGGCCCTCAGATACCCATCTTCTGCTATATGAGGTCTTTTGTCCGAGAAAAAATAATAAGCAAGCTTTCGGGAAGAAACTCCGCAGCCACGAGGCGGAACCTTGGCGGAACCAATCTAGGGCTCCGGCAGAGCTGTTCTGCCGGGGAAACTTCCCTCTGGGAGGGGGAAATCGTGACCATCGTCATCACCAACGATCCTCTCATCGGGAGGGGGTCAATCTCCATCAACATCTTCACCAGCACCATCTCATCTCAAACCCTAGTTCATCTCTTATACCCAATCTTTGTATCTGAAAGGATCGATATGGTTGACTAGAGGGGGGGGTGAATAGGCAACTAACAATTTTTAGCTTTTCTTTAACAATTTAAACTTTGCATCAAAGTAGGTTGTCTAGATATGCAACTAGGTGAGCAACCTATATGATGCAACAAGGATAGGAACACAAGCAAGCAAATAATAAGAAACAAATAAGCTTGCACAAGTAAAGGCACGAGATAACCAAGAGTGGAGACGGTGGAGATGAGGATGTGTTGCCGAAGTTCCTTCCCTTTGAGAGGAAGTACGTCTCCGTTGGAGTGGTGTGGAGGCACAATGCTCCCCAAAAAGCCACTAGGGCCACCGTATTCTCCTCACGCCCTCACACAATGCGAGATGCCGTGATTCCACTATTGGTGCCCTTGGAGGCAGCGACCGAACCTTTACAAACAAGGTTGGGGCAATCTCCACAACTCAATTGGAGGCTCCCAACGACACCACGAAGCTTCACCACAATGGACTATGGCTTCGTGGTGACCTCAACCGTCTAGGATGCTCAAACAACCAAGAGTAACAAGACCCGCAAGGAATTAGTGGGGGGAATCAAATATCTCTTGGTGGAAGTGTGGATCGAGGCCTTCTCAACCACTCCCAAGCAAATCAACAAGTTTGATTGGCTAGGGAGTGAGATCGGGCGAAAATGGAGCTTAGAGCAATAATGGAGCTTGGGGTGGAAGAGGTAAGTCAACGGGGAAGAAGGGGACCCCTTATATAGTGTGGGACAAGGATCCAACCGTTACCCACCAACCAGCCCACGGCCAGCGGTACTACCGCGCCTGGCCAGCGGTACTACCGCAAGGTCGCGCGGTACTACTGCTTGCAACCAAGCGGTACTACCGCACGGCTGTGCGGTACTACTGTACTGGCCCACAGAACTGCCGCAACCCCAGCGACAGAAAAGATAAGACTAACGCATAGGAACTGGGGGCGGTACTTCTGCAAGCGCGGTACTACCGCGCCTCCATGCGGTACTACCGCCAGGCAGAAATCCCCTAGCCAGGGGGAGGAAACTACCGTGCCTACTTCCACAAAGAAACGGAAGTAGCAAAAACCTGACACAGTAGTACTGCCGAGGGGCGGTACTACTGCCTGACTGCATAGCACGGTACTACCGCTTTACTGGGAGCAGTACTACTGCGACCAACCACACAGCCAGACTAGGGAGGCTAGAAAACAGAGGAAGCTCCAAGGGAAAAGGAGGGGATAAGAAGGAGACGTGTACGCGATGATTCCACCCAAACCTTTCCAATGCGGACCCCCTCTTAATAGTACGGCTTTCCTACGACTCAAATCCACCAAAAAGAAACGTAGAAAAGACGCCATCTTCAGCAGTCTTCGAGGGGCACCCAACCGTCTTGTGCCTAGCAATGAAGTGTCTGGAATACTCAAGGCACACAATTAGTCCGCAAATGCGTTGTCATCAATCACCAAAACACTTAGGGATAAATATGCCCTTACAATCTCCCCCCTTTTTGGTGGATTGATGACAATACGGGATTTGCACAAGGAAAATAATATTAAGTAAATGCAAACCCCTCCTCTCTAGAATATAGACGGGCTCCCCCTAGATGTGTGCCTTGGACTGCACGGCACACATATACTTGGATCAAAGCTCCCCCTACATTATAGAGACAAAGCATATCTATCACTAGACAAGATAGCACAAACATAAGTTAAGTAAGATAGATAGAGTGCATATGTCTTACACCATATGTAGGATAGGTCTCGAAGGCACAAACCAAACAAAGGAAAATGAGGTAAATGAGGTCCAAACGACAAAGCAAACAAACACACCAAGCACGACACAACGCAAATCCCTACACTCTCTCCCCCTTTGGCATCGAGACGCGAAAAAGGCAGAGAGGACACCTACACACACGGGGTGGCTCAGGAAGAGAAGTCGTCCCACTGCTCCTCGTGCTCCTCGTCAGACTTAGCAGTGGGGATGGTTTCCTCGATGTCATCCTCTGAACTGGTCCACTTGTATCCCTGCTTCGACATCCAGGCAGCCTCAGGTGTGATGACGTCCTCAGACCCGCAAGACACATCCTCTCCAAAGAGCCTCATAACCTTCTTCTCACGGCAACGACTCTCCTTGTCAGCCATGTGAGCCCTGTACTGTCCCTTTGCCTGCATGCATAAGAGAGTATTCATCTTGTCCTTTAGCTTCTTGGCCCATGACGACTCAGAGGAAGGTGTGGTGGACCTAGCAGCACGGTCCTCAGCAACATTCTCAGCAGCAGCCTTCTCCTCACCAGCAGCCCTCCTAGCAGAAGAGGCCTCAGCAACTGTTGGCCCAGTTGGGCTTGACTCGAAGGCTGATGGACTCATGGCGAATCCAGTCTGGAGCAAGGAACTCATCACCAGGTACATCTTCTCCCAAGTGGTGGAGAGCAGCAGAAACAGGTACGGGCCATAGATAGGTACCTTGCGAGTGAACACCGCAAACCGAAGCTCACACCACATGATGTGTGAGACATCAAGTGGCTGAGTCTGAGAAGAACGTGCCTCTGCACACAGGAGCAACATGTCCACTAGATAGGCATGAACCTTGTCCTTGTCGCCAATGCGTGGGAACAGAGTGTTGTGGAAGATGCGATGCATGATATCCAGAAAGGAGTTCAACACCCAAGTTGACTTGCCATTGGGGAGCACCTTCTCAACAAGGAAAGGCGGAAGCAGGTTCTTGTTGGCAGACTCAGAGTTGGCGTGGGGGCGAACACCAACGGGGGTGTGAAGCCCGTCATCAGGGATGTGCAGAAGATCCATGAACTCTTTCCATGTAGCAGACAGCTGGCGGCCATTGGTCATCCAGGTCATCCTCCTCTCCTCCCTGGGATGAAAGAACACTGAGGCAAAGAACCGACAGATGAGCTCAGGGTCATAGTCAAGGTGAAAGGAGATCACCGGCTCAATAGCAAACTGCTCCACCAAGTCCAGAGCCTCTCCAAAGTAGTCACGAAACTTGTCCTTCTCCATGTGATGCATGTCTATCCACTTGACATCCACGAAGGTATTCTGCTTGCTCTTGATCACATCCAGATAGATGAGAACTTGTTGCTTGGTTTAGAACATCCCGGTGCCTCTGAGCATAGCCTGAGGATTCACATAGGGATTGATCCTCCGGCGTTCGACATACTCAGAGACATAAATCTCATCCATGCCCTTAGCAGGTTCCTTTTGCTTGCTGGCAGTGGCCTTGACATTGCGCTTGGGGGCATTGGAGCCCTCTGGGGCTTCATCTTGAGGGTTGCGCAGATGCTTGGAGCCAGTGTCACGATTGGGATTGGAACGGCGAGAGCCACCACCTGAGACACAAAACGCAAAACACCCATGACAACCAAGAGGGATTAATGCAAAGACCACAACAAAGCAAAAAAAACATGTAGAAAGCACAGATGATAATTGCCTAAAGAGAGATTTGATCCCTACAGTAGTACTGCCAAGGGCTGCGAAGCTAAGATAGTAGTACTGCTCTTAGACGCGGTAGTACCGTGTAAGGTCATGGTAGTACCGGGTCTAGGAGCAGTAGTACGAGCTTAGCGCCTCAGCTAGCGCGGTAGTACCACGTCTGATGAGCAGTAGTACCGCATGAGCTAGCACGATAGTACCGCACCTGACGGGCGGTAGTACCGCAAGAGCGGTAGTACCGCACGTCAGACACGGTAGTACCACACCACATCAGATCTGAACAAGTTCAAATCTGTGAAAAGCCCGCGAAACCGCGGCGGTACTACGGTTGGACAAAGCTACCATAAGACAACATATCAAGTATGATTCCTACGCAGCACGACTCTCCTACATCCTACTCTTGCAAAGATTTGGCCTAAAATCTCAAGAACAACAAGTTTCTCCCCCAAAACCTAGAAGCAAGAGAACAACCAAGAAAGAGAGTGATTTGGGGAAAAACCTTGGTCCATGGCAAGAGGAACTGGTGGGGAACGATCCCACCGGTCGGAATCCGAGGAGAGTGGCCGGAGACGGAGATCCGGCGAGGGCCTCCGGCATCGTTCTTGAGCGAGCGAGCGAGAGAGAGAGAGAGAGAGAGACGTGGGGAGAGAGACAAGTGAATGGGTATGGGGAGTTGGAACTCCCCTGCCCGAGTAATAACCCCCACGCTCCCTCGACGGCACGGTAGTACCGTGCCCCAACACGGTAGTACCGCCCGGCACGGTACTTCCGAAGTACCGCACCTGAGCGGTAGTACCGTGCTATGGCACGGTAGTACCGTGGCTCTCAAAGCGGTAGTACCGCGGCAAGCCGCGGTAGCACCGTGGGCTCAAGAAGATGCACGTTTCAAGCACACGAAAAACGAGGTCTTTGCACAAACACTCCGAAGCAACACTACACCATAAGACCACGCTACACACAAAGCCAGAAAGGCACACGACAAACGAAACAACCACGAAACACCACCTCTCCAAAGAGAGGGCGGTGGCTGTAGCCACCTATGTTTGAGTCAATTGGTATGGCACCGCAAACAATTATCCTTGGGTCCATGACCGAAACTCGTCTTTAAATCACAAGTACCATCAAACATGGCTAATGTGAAAGACTTGATCAATTTATGCATAATGGGGGGAGGGAGAGTTCATTGAGAGAACATCACTCCCCCTATGTCCATGCCTACATCTAAACAAGACAACACGTTGAGTATGGTGGGGTGTGCAAGGGTTCAAGCAACATTGCTCGAATCAATGATATTTAGCTCATGCCTTAACTCGCGAAATCTTGCTTCATCCAAGGGCTTCGTGAAAATATCTGCAAGGTTATCATGAGTGTTGACATAGTTGAGCTCGATCTCTCCTCGCCTAATGTGATCCCGGATGAAGTGATCCCGGATCTCAATATGATTCGTCTTGAAGTGTTGCACCGGGTTGAGAGAGATCTTGATGGCACTTTCATTGTCACACCAAAGAGGCACTTTGTCACAAATGACACCGTAATCCTTTAAAGTTTGCCTCATCCATAAGAGTTGTGCACAACAACTACCGGCCACCACATACTCCGCTTCGGTGGACGAGAGAGACACACAACTTTGCTTCTTAGAAGACCAACTTACCAAAGAGCAACCAAGGAATTGGCACCCTCCGGAAGTGGACTTCCTATCCACTTTGTCTCCCGCCCAATCGGAATCCGAATACCCAACAAGCTTGAAGTTTGCTCCTCTTGGGTACCATAAGCCAAAGTTTGGGGTATGAGCCAACTATCGAAAGATTCATTTGACCGCCACATAGTGACTTTCCTTAGGTGCGGCTTGAAACCGTGCACAAATTCCCACACTCAACATGATATCCGGTCTAGATGCACAAACGTAAAGCAAGGAGCCTATCATGGAGCGATATACCTTTTGATCCACCACTCTACCATTGGGATCTATGTCAAGTTGGCACTTGGTGGGCATTGGAGTGGAAGCCGGCTTGACATCACTTAGCTTGAATCTTTTGAGCATGTCTTGAGTATATTTGGCTTGATTGATGAAGGTTCCTTCTCTTCTTTGCTTCACTTAGAACCCTAGAAAGAACTTCAACTCTCCCATGGAAGACATCTCGAACTTTGAGGTCATGAGAGCGGCAAATTCCTCATTGAAAGCTTTGTTAGGGGAACCAAAGATGATATCATCAACATATAATTGGCACACAAACAACTCCCCTTTGACCTTCTTAGTAAAAAGAGTGGGGTCGATTAGCCCAACTTCAAAATCACGGTCTTGTAACAACTCGGTAAGGTGGTCATACCACGCACGTGGGGCTTGTTTAAGGCCATAGAGTGCCTTATCGAGTTGATACACATGATCGGGAAAGTAGGGATCCTCGAACCCGAGGGGTTTCTTGACATAAACCAATTCATTAATGGGACCATTGAGAAAAGCACTCTTCACATCCATTTGTTGTAACTTAAAGTTATGATGAGAAGCACAAGCAATCAACATGCGAATATATTCAAGACGAGCAACAGGAGCAAAGGTTTCACCGTAGTCGATACCCTCGACTTGGGAGTAGCCTTGTGCTACCAAACGATCCTTGTTGCGAATGATAATCCCATGGGCATCTTGCTTGTTCTTAAATATCCACTTGGTTCCAATGACATTGTGGTTCCCCGTCGGTCTTGGCACCAATCTCCACACTTTGTTGCGCTCGAAGTTGTTGAGTTCTTCATGCATGGCATTGAGCTAATCCGGATCTTCTAGCGCCTCATAGACCTTGTGGGGTTCCACACAAGACACAAACGCATGATGCTCACAACAATTTGCTAATTGTCTACGAGTGCTTACCCCCTTTCTTAAGCTTCCAAGCACATTGGTCATGAGATGATCATTGGTGGAGAGCTTGGAAGCTACCTTGGCGGCACGACGCTCTAATTCCTCCTCGGGGGTGAGACGAGGAGTGGTCACTTGATCATCTTGAGCGTCGTCTTGAGCTTGTTCTTGGTCTTGAACTTGCTCGGAGGAGAGAACTTGACCTTGGGCATCACTTGATGTGTCAACACCGTCTTGAGCGTGATCTTGCCCTTGGTCATGTTCTTGAGGATGAGGGCCTTCATGTTGTTCTTCGGAAGCGTGTGGGCCTTGGGTTGGTGATGGCTCCACTTGAGTGGAGCTTTGTCCTTCTCCTTCGGCCACAAGGGGTTCCTCAATGGGTAGGATAAAACCAACACCCATTCTTCTTATGGCTTGGGGAGGAATTTCATCACCTACATCACAAGTGCCACTTTGCTCCACTTCGGAGCCGTTATTCTCATCAAACTCCACGTTACACGTCTCCTCAATAAGTCCTGTGGATTTATTGAGGACACGGTAAGCATGAGAGTTTGTAGCATAACCAACAAATATGTCCTCATAAGCTCTAGCCTCAAATTTAGACAACCGAACACCTTTCTTGAGAATGAAACACTTACACCCGAACACCCGGAAGTACTTGAGGTTGGGCTTGTTACCGGTGAGTATCTCATATGGAGTCTTGTTCAAGCCCTTGCGGAGGTAGAGCCGATTGGATGCATGACACGTGGTGTTGATGGCTTTGGCCCAAAAGTTGTACGGAGACTTGAACTCCGCCATCATGGTCCTTGCCGCATCCATCAGCGTCCGGTTCTTCCTCTCCGCAACACCGTTTTGTTGAGGGGTGTAAGGTGCGGAGTATTGATGCTTGATCCCCTCATCACTAAGAAACTCATCCAAGGTGTAGTTCTTGAACTCGGTGCCGTTGTCACTTCTTATTGTCAAGATCTTTGCATTGTGTTGACGTTGTGCATCATTTGCAAAGTCTATGACGGTTTGTTGGGTCTCGCTCTTCCTCTTGAAGAAATACACCCAAGTGTATCTTGAGTAGTCATCCACAATCACCAAGCAATACTTCCTACCCCCAAGACTATCGAAGGATGGAGGCCCACAGAGATCCATGTGAAGGAGCTCCAAAGGCCTCTTTGAGTAAATGAAAGTCGTGGGAGGGTGAGCCTTCTCATGTAGCTTTCCTTCGATACAAGCACTGCAAGCACGATCTTTAGCAAAACTAACATTCGTTAGCCCACGGACATGGTCCCCCTTGAGGAGACTTTGCAAAGATCTCATATTGACATGGGCTAAACGGCGATGCCAAAGCCATCCCATATCAACTTTAGCCATTAGGCATGTCGCGGTCTTAGTGGGTCGCTCCGAAAAGTTAATCACATATAGACCGTTCTCGACATGCCCAACAAAGGCTACTTTAAGAGTCTTGCTCCACAAGAGGGCCACGGTATCGATATCAAAGAAAGTGGCAAAGCCCATGATTGCAAGTTGACGAACGGAAAGTAAATTGTATGCAAGGGACTCAGCAAGCATGACCTTCTCGATCGTGAGATCATGAGAGATGACAACCTTGCCAAGTCCCAATACCTTGGAGGATGAGGCGTCACCCCACTCGACATTGGTGGGCATAGATGGAATCTTGTGCACGTCCACCACCAAGTCCTTGCTTCCGGTCATATGATTTGTAGCTCTACTATCGAGCAACCATGATCCCCCACCGGAAGTAAACACCTACAAGAGATTAATGCTTGGTTTTAGGTACCCATTTTGTAATAGGTCCTTTGATGTTAGTAACAAGGGTCTTTGGAACCCAAATAGACTATTCAATGTATTCATGAAGAGAACCAACGAATTTGGCATAGACCTGCCCATCACTAGCACAACATAACACATAAGAAGGATTAAAGTCGCCGGCTTTGATGCGAGGAGTGACATTGCCCCTTTTGACAACGCCACCCTTCACATTGTTCTTCTTCTTCTCCTCGGAGGCACTTTCTCCCTCCTTCACAAAGGTTTGCATGAGAGGAGGAGGTCGTTTGGTCTTGTCATTCTTCTTCTTGTTCTTGGAGTCAGGCACGTACCCAACCCCTTCCTTGGCTACAACTCCCTTTTGGTTGATCAAGAGATCGTTGAGGTTCTTCTTGCCTTGTATGCAAGTTGCAATACCTCTCTCAAGTTGCCCCTTTAGCTTAGCGTTCTCCTCAACGAGATGCACATGCTCACAACACGGGTTAGTAGCATTTGCATTATCAATTAACATCATACGAGGAAAAGTGGCTTTTTCCTTGGTTAGCATTACTTGAAGTTGATCATGAGACTCTTTGAGGCTAGCATGAGCACCCTTCAAGACCTTGTGAGCCTTGTCAAGTAGATCAAACTCCTCTTTGAGTCTAGCAAGATCAACCTCAAGTTCGGCCTTCTCGGAGTTTAGCACATGAGAAACAATGAGGACATGATCATAATCTTTCTTTAACTTAGCATGATCAACGTTGTGTGACTCCTCAAGAGCCAAAAGAAGACCACGCTCTTCCTCAAGAGCATTGGAAAGATCCGAAATCTCATCGGCATAGTCACGACTATGCCCTTCCATCTTAGTGATGGTGTCTTCGTGAGCCTCGATCATGTCATTGGCTTCACCAAGTTGTTCCAAGAGAGCAACAAAGTGCTTCTTGGATTTTCCCTTGAGTTTGCCCATAAAGGCCTCAAACTCATTTGCCTCCACATTAGCTCCCTCAAGTTCATTAATGCTATCCGTCGGAGAAGGATGATTAATGATGGTAGTTTTGATGTTGGGGGTTACCTTGTTGGTGGCTTTAGCCATGAGGCACTTGGCGGTGATGCTCTCATTGGGTGAGTCGAAGAGAGACACCCGTGGAGTCGTCGCAATGGCAACGGAGGCCATGGCAACTGACTTATCACCTTCATCATTGTCATCATCCTCATTGTACTCTTCTTGTACCACCAATGCCTTGGGAGGAGTCTTCTTGGTGAAGTTGCTCTTGTTGGGGAACGACTTGGCCTTGTCCTTTCGGATGAGTTTGCCACCATTGTCTTCCCTCTTCTCATAAGGGCACTCCGCAACAAAATGACTCACGTTGCCAAAATTGTAGCAAGTCCTTACACGTTGCTTGCTCTTTGTGCCACTTGAGTTGTTTTTGCTAAAGTTTGGCCTCGAGTTTTTCGTGCTCCAAAATTGCCTTGAAGCAAGTGCCATGTGTTCATGATACGCATACTTCGTATCTTCGGGGTTGCTCTCCTCTTCTTCCTCTTCTTCTTCTTCAACGGTGAGCTTGTCCTTCAATGCAAGGTTAGGCTTCTTTGCCCTTTGAGAACAAAGCACCGCATTGTCGGCAGTCTTGTCCAAAATGTTCATGGCCACAAACTCATCCAACACTTCGCTTGAGGTCAAAGTGTGGAAGTCCGGTCTTTGACAAATGACGGAGGACATGGCCTTGTGGTAGGGCATCATTGCCTTGAGGAATTTGCGCTTGATCCAATTGTCATCCGTGTCCTTGCTCCCGTGATCTCGTAGTGAGACCGCGAGTTTGGTTACTCTCTGATAAAGCTCACGAGGTTTTTCATCTTCTTTCATTGCAAACTCATCGGCCTCATCTTGCACCACTTCATAGTTGGAGCGTTGAATGCTTGCGCTTCCCCGGTAGAGAGAGATAACACAATGCCATGCATCTTTGGCCAAGGCGAAGGGACGAAGATGAGGTAGGTCTTCGGGTGGAATTGCATCTTGAATGATCAAGAGAGCATTCTCATTGAATTGATTATTTGCGGCTTCTCGAGGAGTGAAGTTGCTTGGATCATGCGGATAGAAACCTTCTTCAATGATTCTCCAAAGGTTAGTGTTCACATGATTTAAATGACGTTTAAAGCGGTAAACCCAAGAATCAAAGTCCTCATTTTTCACAATCTTAGGGGGAGGACCGGCATGATTCAAATGAGTGGAAGGAACTAATCCACCATAAACAAGTGGTGGTTCCACATGAGCAAAGATGCCGGTGCCATTTTACCACTAGAAGAAGGAGCCTTTTCACTACTAGCTTCCCCCTTATCGGTGATAGCATCCGTCACCTTGTTGGTGGGATCATCCACTTTCAATTGTGCGGTGGATAGTTTAAGCCCCTCAAGGAATTTAGTAAACATGCTTTCAACCTCGGTCATCATGGAGGTTTTCAATGTCTCCAAGGCCACATTGAACTCCTCACGAGAGACCGAGGTTCCCCCATCTCCCCTAGACGAGGTCGGATTCACACTGAAGTGTTCCTCCACACCGTCTATGGTATCAACCATACTCTTCGGACGGTAAAGTCCTTAATAAAGAGACGAGGCTCTGATACCAATTGAAAGGATCGATATGGTTGACTAGAGGGGGGGGGGTTGAATAGGCAACTAACAATTTTTAGCTTTTCTTTAACAATTTAAACTTTGCATCAAAGTAGGTTGTCTAGATATGCAACTAGGTGAGAAACCTATATGATGCAACAAGGATAGGAACACAAGCAAGCAAATAATAAAAAACAAATAAGCTTGCACAAGTAAAGGCACGAGATAACCAAGAGTGGAGACGGTGGAGACGAGGATGTGTTGCCGAAGTTCCTTCCCTTTGAGAGGAAGTACGTCTCCGTTGGAGCAGTGTGGAGGCACAATGCTCCCCAAAAAGCCACTAGGGCCACCGTATTCTCCTCACGCCCTCACACAATGCGAGATGCCGTGATTCCACTATTGGTGCCCTTAGAGGCGGCGACCGAACCTTTACAAACAAGGTTGGGGCAATCTCCACAACTCAATTGGAGGCTCCCAACGACACCACGAAGCTTCACCACAATGGACTATGTGTCGGGGATATACCCCGCGGTGTAAACCGGCCGGAAGTATAACCCGGCCGGACTAGGCGTTTCATTGGTAAACCGCCAGAGGATTGGCAGTTTACATGATTGGCGGTGTAAACTGGCCGGAAGTTAACCCGACCGGATTTGGCGGATTATCTGAAGACGCCGCTGACACTTGGCGAGTTACTGGCGACCCGCCTTGACTTGGCGGTTTACAAGCAACCCACCTGGTCATTATGACTCACTGGTGATCCGGCGTGCGGGACAGACAGATGACAAGGCCCAAGACCCAGAAGGCCGGTTCACGTTTAATGGTGGGCCAGTTTAAGAGGAAAGACAGGAGGAATATTATCTTACAAGGAGCTAAGACCTGGACTTGTATCCGGTTTGTATTAGAGATAGACTAGTCCTAATCCTAATAGGACTCTACATGTAACCCGCCCCTCCAACATATATAAGGAGGGGCGGGGCTCCTCAAAAGGGACAAGATTGACAAGTTCCACAAGTTGGACAAGTTAGGTTTAGACAATAGCTCTCGAGATAGAGCACTCTTGTAACCGTGATCATCATCATCAATATCAATGAAGCAGGATGTAGGCTTTTACCTCCACCGTGAGGGGCCGAACCTGGGTAAAACATCGCGTCTCTCATCCCGTTCAACCGCTCTCAAGCTACCGCATAGATGCGTTGGCCTCGCGACTAAGTCCTGACACTAAGGACATCTGCCGTGACAATTCCACGACAGTTGGCGCCCACCGTGGGGCCTGCGCACGGTGGTGTTGAGTTCTTGGAGGGATCTTCCTAGGGATCGAGAAACTCGCGATTGATCGAATGAAGAAGAGCCAGTGTGGAAGAATTTATATCAACTACAAAGTCAACAGTCAAGATTGAAGAAGTTTTCAGCAGCAGCATATACAAGATTGAGCATGAAAGTTTAGGGTTCTGTCTGTGTAGCGCCACACCCCAAGTCACCGAGTCAGGCAAGAAGTCGGTCTCGCCGAAGATAGACCGCCGCGCTCACGTGGTCTGTTAAAGCTGGCAGGTTCTCTCAACGGAAGGAGATACGTCAAATCAATCCTCGTCCAGTCCAATTTAAACCAGTGCAATCTTAGAAAACGGTGAGCCAGACAGCTGCTTGTGGTCACGTGAGAGCTCCAGATCGATCTAACGAACCATCAACTAGTACTACCGATTCCAAATGTGAAGGCAAAAAGTGATCTATCCAATGATCCATCAGCATGAGAAGAAAGGTCAAACCAACAACAAGTCGGAGGAGGATTTGGTCATGGGCGCATGTCGACTCTGAGTCGTTTCCAACCTCGCTCTGGCCGTACCAGCTCCGCGTCCGCCTCGCTCCAACAGCCACCACTGTCCGAAGGCCGCTGCTGCTACCCCGACTCGTCTCCACTTTGCACCACCTACGCCACCAGCCTCAGCGTAGAACCACTGTCCGCCTTCACTCCAACCCGTCGTCCCCACAGCCATCGATCCACCGTCTCGCGCTTGAAGCCACCAGACTCCGCCTCCATGGTTTTATGCCTTACTGCCGGAGCGAGCGCTGGGTCGTTCCACCGTGAACCGCCGCACCTCCATAGCCAGACCACGCCGAGCCGCCCATCGCCGCGTCTCTGCTCCCCCGTCGCGCTCCCTCCGAGTCGCCGGCTGCCGACCACCGCTAAGATATGCAGCCGGGTCTTCGAGCGCCGTTCTCCACCTCTATAAATCGCCGACCAAGATTTCTGCTGGGAGTCGCCAGGCCTTCTCCACCGCAGAGCCGACCTAGAGCCACCCCGCCGGTGCAACCTATCCAGGGAGTTGCCAAGCTCCTCCGTCCAATCGTCACATCGCCTCCTCACTGCTGCTATTGATCGCCTCGCCGGTCGCGTTGGGTTCACCACCGGCACTTGCTAGTCGCCACCTTGCCGAGTCACCGTTGGGCCTCGCCTTGATGTGGAGATCAATTAAATCCAAGAAACAAAGTGCTACGCACAGTGGAGCAGACGAAGATCCCAGTTGAGAGTGTATTGCCAGCAAGACCTCCAAGAAAGCTCTCACAAGGGACAAACTGTCACATCAAAAATCAGTACGCGGCAAAAACATGCACCGAGACTCCCTCAAACCAGGTGCTATCTGTTCCATATATTTTATCAGCATGGGTTAAATTGTTTGAAAACGATTACTCTGGTTTGTGATATTTTTTCGCAGGATCAATATTCATTACAAAGGTGTGTGTAACGGACGCACGCTTACATCACTTTTTTACTAGCAATTATCCACACCGCGGCCGGCTCACCTGTCTGCGCCGGTTTACATACACTTGCCCGGACTGCACCCGCGATTGACTCGCCGTCCGCACGGTTTACCGTGCCCACAATTAACTTGCCCGACCGTATGGAGCATTACTATATCAGCTATCGTTCACAAACGTCAGGTGATATCCATCCAAATTTGATTTATTAGCACATGTTGTTTTTGTCAAAGAACAAGTCTATCTTTGTCTTGGTGTGCAATATTTTTTATGCAGGGCAATTATTTATGACAAAAAAATGATATTATACCTCGGAGATGGAGGCACGCCAACATCTTTTGGCACGGGTGGTCGTTGTTACTCGGCGAACTCCCGCACCGGTTTACAATGCCGTGGCCGTCTCTCGCGGTCGCACCGGTTCACAGCGACACGGACAACTCGCCCGTCCACCCTCGCGGCCGGTTCACGCGTCCACGCCGGTCTACAACATGGAGGACAATTTGCTCGTCTGCGCCGGTTTACAACACTGGGCCGGCTCATCTGCTTAGCTCCCGCGGCCGACTCATCTGTGAGTAATTTCAGCTTCACCCGGTGATCATCAACTCCACAGTGATAATCTCTGACCTGACGCATCAGGTGAAATCCATCTAGTATATTTTTATATTATATATTTCTTTCTTTAAAAAAAGAGGAGCCATTACTTTGTCTTGCAAGTTCTTCAATGTAGGACAAATTAAATCACAAAGCTCCGAAGCTCTCAATATCCGGTTTAACATCCGGTTCAAGAAGGATTTATGTCTTGCAAAAAGTTAAAGGGTGTCAAAGAGGACCTGCTGCCATGATGAGCGGTTCAAACACGGGTATCATGCCTTAATTGGCTTATCATATTCTTGATCACTTGGGGGCTTTGGTCGTATCCGAACCATAGCTACACCTCTTGATCGGCACAATGCCACAATATCACCTGGGGGCTTGGTCGCGTCCGAACCATAGCAACGCCATTTGGTAGGCGAAAGGCCACAATATCATTTGGGGACTTCTGGTCACGTCTGAACCATAGTCACGCCTCTTGATAGGCGAGAGCCACCAGATCACTTGGGGACTTGGTCATGTCTGAACCAGTCATGCCTCTTGATCGGCCTAAGGCCACAGAATCACTTGGGGGCTTGGTCGAACCCGAACCATTGCCATGCCACTTAATCGGCATAAATGCCACGGTTTCATTTGGGGACCTGGCTGACTTGAACCATAGCTACACCTATGGGGAGCTTGGTCATGTCCGACCATGGTAACACCATCTGATCAGCTCAAATAAGCCTCTTTTTGCAAATGGTTTTATCATTGCCTTTGCTTCACTATTTTCCTGTAAAACTGTTTCTTTTATTTTTGTTGCGTTTTTAAACCGACAAAGTTTTAAACCGGCCCAAACTGTCAATTACAAATTGACGGAACACGGTCAAATCTTAATCCGGAGACTATCTGCCCGGTTTGATTTTCTGTTACCATCCTATTATGGAGTAAACCGGTGTTTATCACAACCCGGCACGGTTTTATCATAAACCGGCACAATATGGAAGGAGTTATCAGTACTCAAGATTGGGGTTATCACCTTTACTACAAAAAGTTGGTAAAACCAACAATGTGATTCAATGTCACAGGTATGATCTATTTCATATTTGATTATTCTTAAGGGCAGCCTTGGTTATAAACCCGGGTTATATGTTGGGCATTATGACCCGTCCGGCGGTAAACCGCCAGGACACTTTAAACTTGTTGTATGCAGAAACAGGTTTGTTAAACCGGCCTGGCTTTGGACTATAAGTCGCCAGTATATATATTTGGATTGCGCCATTGGAATCATGCGCTTATAAATCATTGGGTCATATTATTCAAATAGACAAACTTGGCTGAATTTTCATTATGATATTGAATGAATAAGGTTTTCATACCGGATTATATTATCTTGAATAGCCAACATGGCTGGATTTTTATGGTTATTAATAACCGGTATTATTAAATTTTCAAAGTCGCTTTAGCGCAATGGCTATTATTTTGTCAAAGGATATGATTTATTCTACAATGAAAGGAATAGTCCCGAGTCGTTGCAGGTTTACAACCCGGCACTTGGGGGCTACATTATTCAAATTGAGATTACATGCAAGTCTCATGTCGTTGCAAGCATGCACCATGACACTTGGGGGCTAATGCAAAGTCATTTTTACTAGTCTTATTGAAGACCCGACTCATCATATTATAATGAGCCGACCCTTGGGGGCTACCAATTGCTCCTGTCAACAATTCAAGGTACACAAGTTTTCATCCATAATATTGAAGGATCCATTGCTCAGTTGGTAAAGCACAAAGCTCTTAACCTTGTGGACATGGGTTCAAGCCCTGCGATGGAAGCTACATTATAATATGTTACTTTCATTGAAGTATATATCAAGTCCCGGTTCAGTATTATCTTACTAAGCCAACCCTTGGGGGCTACACGTTGCTGTTCAAAGTTTACAAGGTTATATTTACAAAGTCCCTGCTCATTATTGCATAATGACCCGGCCCTTGGGGGCTACACTGGTTGAAGTTTTTATGAGCATCAAGCAATTACAAGTCCCAGATTGCTGCAAGCATGACAACCCGGCACTTGGGGGCTACATATATGGAGTATTCAGTTTATATGATTGAGATGAACTAATCAGAATTCTTCAAGGTTGAAACACTTATTGGAGCAAGTCTTAAGTTATCACTATGTTCTCCTCTTAAGACTTGGGGGCTACAGGTATTATGCGTGTAAAGGAGGAACATCTTCATTTTATCAGTTTTGAGCAAATCAGGAAGATCAATTACATGACCCAGTGTCGACAACAATTATGACCCGGTGCCATCAATATTTATAAACCGGCCATTTTGGTAATATTAAACCGGCAAGTTTTACATCTTCAAACCGGCTGAATATCAGATAAGTATTTCAAGACCCATATTTCTTAAACCGGCGCTTTGGGAGCTGAGTCAAAGGAGTTATTCTTCACAATATATCTCGGTGACAAACCAATATCAGCAAATTGATTATGAAGCTGGTCTGTTGACCCAGATTTCCTAGAAGGAGGAAATGACAAGGACTTAAGAATGATCAGGTACCGGTTTACAAAAATTCATAACCCGGAGCATAACCTGTCAAATTTGTTCTTGTGTTTATTTTGCAGCATAACTTTACCATGAATAAATCCAAGCTAAACTTGGGGGCTAATGTCGGGGATATACCCCGCGGCATAAACCGGCCGGAAGTATAACCCGACCGAACTAGGCGTTTCATTGGTAAACCGCCAGAGGATTGGCGGTTTACATGATTGGCGGTGTAAACTGGCCGGAAGTTAACCTGGCCGGACTTGGCGGATTATCTGAAGACCCCGCTGACACTTGGCGAGTTACTGGCGACCCGCCTTGACCTGGCGGTTTACAAGCAACCCACCTGGTCATTATGACTCACTGGTGATCCGGCGTGCGGGACAGACAGATGACAAGGCCCAAGACCCAGAAGGCCGGTTCTCGTTTAATGGTGGGCCGGTTTAAGAGGAAAGACAGGAGGAATATTATCTTACAAGGAGCTAAGACCTGGACTTGTATCCGGTTTGTATTAGAGATAGACTAGTCCTAATCCTAATAGGACTCTACATGTAACCCGCCCCTCCAACATATATAAGGAGGGGCAGGGCTCCTCAAAAGGGACAAGATTGACAAGTTCCACAAGTTGGACAAGTTAGGTTTAGACAATAGCTCTCGAGATAGAGCACTCTTGTAACCGTGATCATCATCATCAATATCAATAAAGCAGGATGTAGGCTTTTACCTCCACCATGAGGGGCCGAACCTGGGTAAAACATCGCGTCTCTCGTCCCGTTCAACCCCTCTCAAGCTACCACATAGATGCATTGGCCTCGCGACTAAGTCCTGACACTAAGGACATCTGCCGTGACAATTCCACAACACTATGGCTTCACGGTGACCTCAACCATCTAGGATTCTCAAACACCCAAGAGTAACAAGATCCGCAAGGAATTAGTGGGGGGAATCAAATATCTATTGGTGGAAGTGTAGATCGAGGCCTTCTCAACCACTCCCGAGAAAATCAACAAGTTTGATTGGCTAGAGAGTGAGATCGGGTGAAAATGGAGCTTAGAGAAATAATGGAGCTTGCGGGTGGAAGAGGTAAGTCAACGGGGAAGAAGGGGACCCCTTATATAGTGTGGGACAAGGATCCAACCGTTACCCACCAACCAGCCCACAGCCAGCGGTACTACCGCCCCTGGCCAGCGGTACTACTGCAAGGTCGCGCGGTACTACTGCTTGCAACCAAGCGGTACTACCGCACGGCTGTGCGGTACTACCGTACTAGCCCACGGAACTGCCGCAACCCCAGCGATAGAAAAGATAAGACTGACGCGTAGGAACTGGGGGCGGTACTTCCGCAAGCGTGGTACTTCCGCGCCTCCATGCGGTACTACCGCAAGGCAGAAATCCCCTAGCCAGGGGGGAGGAAACTACCATGCCTACTTCCGCAAAGAAACGGAAGTAGCAAAAACCCGACACAGTAGTACTGCCGAGGGACGGTACTACTGCCTGACTGCATAGCGCGGTACTACCGCGCGGCGAAAGCGGTACTACCGCGGTAGGTGCGGATGTAAAAAATTACATCCACCCCTACTAACATGAAGGGATGGTACTAGCCTGGTGGGCAGCGGTAGTGCGGCTCCAGGGGAGCGGTACTACCGTGGGCACCTGTGGCACTACCGCGCCACCGCGTGGTACTACCGCTGATGCCTACGGTACTACCGCTTTACTGGGAGCAGTACTACCGTGACCAACCACACAGCCAGACTAGGGAGGCAAGAAAATAGAGGAAGCTCCAAGGGAAAAGGAGGGGATAAGAAGGAGACGTGTACGTGATGATTCCACCCAAACCTTTCCAACGCGGACCCCCTCTTAATAGTACGGCTTTCCTACGACTCAAATCCACCAAAAAGAAACATAGAAAAGACGCCGTCTTCAGCAGTCTTTGAGGGGCACCCAACCGTCTTGTGCCTAGCAATGAAGTGTCTGGAATACTCAAGGCACACGATTAGTCTGCAAATGCGTTGTCATCAATCACCAAAACACTTAGGGATAAATATGCCCTTACAGTATCCAAACCTCAGATTGGTACCTGTGGGTTGCTAGTAGTGTTAATTACTCCTTGTAGTTGATGCTAGTTGGTTTACTTGGTGGAAGACCATATGTTCAGATCCATTAGGCATATTAGCACCCCTCTTATTATGAACATGAATATGCTTTGTGAGTAGTTACGTTTGTTCCTGAGGACATGGGAGAAGTCTTGCTATAAGCAGTCATGTGAATTCGGTATTCGTTCGATATTTTGATGAGATGTATGTTGTCATCCCTCTAGTGGTGTCATGTGAACGTCGACTACGTGATACTTCAGCATTGTTTGGGCCTAGAGGGAGGCATTGGGAAGTAATAAGTAGATGATGGGTTGCTAGAGTGACAGAAGCTTAAACCCTAGTTTATGTGTTGCTTCGTAAGGGGATGATTTGGATCCATATGTCTCATGCTATGGTTAGGTTTACCTTAATACTTCTGTTGTAGTTGCGGGTGCTTGCAATAGGGGTTAATCATAAGTGGGATGCTTGTCCATGTAAGGAAAGTACCCAAGCACCGGTCCACCCACATATCAATTTATCAAAGTACCGAACGCGAATCATATGAGCGTGATGAAAACTAGCTTGACGATAATTCCCATGTGTCCTCGGGAGCGCTTTCCTTCATATAAGAGTTTGTATAGGCTTGTCCTTTGCTACAAAAAGGATTGGGCCATCTTGCTGCACCTTATTTACTTTTATTACTTGTTGCTCGTTACAATTTATATTATCACAAAACTATCTGTTACCGATCATTTCAGTGCTTGCAGAGAATACCTTGCTGAAAACCGCTTATCATTTCCTTCCGCTCCTTGTTGGGTTCGACACTCTTACTTATCGAAAAGGCCATGATAGATCCCCTACACTTGTGGGTCATCACATCCATCGCGATCTCTCCCGAAACTTGAAAACTTCAATCACACAAAACTCAACAGAAAGCTCGGTAAGATTCGTTAGTATAATAAAGCAAATCACTACTCTAAGTACTGTTGTAATCCAATTCATATTTTGTTTTTGTATTGTAGCTACTATAATATAACTTTTCCATGGCTTAATCCACTGATATAAATCGATAGTTTCATCAAAACAAGCAAACTATGCATCAAAAACAGAATCTGTCTAAAATAGACCAGTCTGTAATAATCTGAACATTCACCATACCTCTGGTACTCCAAAAATTCTACCAAAATTAGGAAAAATAAATAATTTGTATATAAAGACATTGCAAAAAGTTTTATAACCGTTTGACGTTCCAGTAAAAATGTAAAATCGCGCACTATAGCCAAAGTTTCTGTCCTGCACCATACAAACCAACAAGCATCTAAAACATCCTAAAGGCAAACCTTGGCACATTATTTTTATTACACAATGGAATTGTACAAGGGGATAATTATTTTTGTTGAAAAGTTTCTGTAATCAAGATTCACAAAGTTTCCGTGAGCATCAACAAAGTTCAAGGAGCACCCCCACTTCAACAATGCTTGTCTCTCTCACTTTCACTTTCCTTTTTGAAAAAGTTTTGGGCTCCCCTCTTTATTTTTTTGTTTTTAAAATTTATAAAAGCACACAACAGAAATAAATGACTCTCTAAAACTTCTGGGTTGTCTCCCTGGCTGCACTTTCTTTAAAGCCATTAAGCTAGGCATATAGTGCTCAAGTAATGGATCCACCCGGATCCCAAGGTATATCAAAGCCAATTTTAATTAACAATGATTTGTAATTTAGTAGTGAGAACAAAGTAACATATATCATGTAATGACGAAGTCTAACTCTCTTCCTATATGTCGGCATGTCATAAAAGAACAATTCATGCACACAAAGTAAAGGCCAATGCATAGCATAACCAATTTCTTGCAATTTTATCATATTAGAAATGTAGAGAGGCGGAGATGTAGTTCCTCTCTCATAATAATTGCAAGTAGGAGCAGCAAGCACATGCATATTATATCTATCAAAATCATCATGTGTAGTAGTAAAACGCAACCCATCAATATAATCCTTAATAAGGGCAAACTTCTCCAATATAGTGTAGTCGGGAGAATTCAAAAATATAATAGGACTATCATGTGTGGGTGCAATAGCAACAATTTCATGTTTAACATAAATAACTATAGCAAGTTCATCTCCATAAGCATAATTCATATTCGCATCTTGGCCACAAGCATAGCAAGCATCAGCAAAAAGGGATATTTCAAGAGAATCAACGGGATCATAACAGTCATCATAGCAATCGTCCTTCAGTAAGCACGAAGAGAAATTAAATATTGTATGGGAAGAAGAGTTACTCTCATTAGAAGGTGAGCACGGGTGATCAATCCGCTCTTCCTCCTTTTGTTCTTCACTCTCCTCATCATCTTTTTCATCCAATGAGCTCACAACGTCATTAATTTCTTCTTCCATAGACTCCTGCAAAATATTAGTCTCTTCTTGGTCAGCGGAGACTCTATCAAAAAAATCATCAATATCGGAATTGAATTCATAATTCTCATAGCAATATTTAAGGATAGCCAAATTTTCAGGTCTATAAACTGAATCATCAAAATTTTCACACTCTTTAAACAAAGATTCAATTTCATAAGCACCGACAAAAGCAACAAATTCTTCTATTTTTTCCACATCATAGTAATCATATATACCATTAGCATAAGAAGCCAAGGTTTTATCATCATCAAATTTGCATGAAAAGGGAAGGTGTGGAGCCTTCATCCTAGAGCAACAAGTATAATCATATCTCAAGCACAGTTCCCAAGCATACCAATGCAACATATGCATTTGATCCCATAACAGTTTCCTTTTTTGAGTCAAGCGATAATCCCCAAAGTATTTACGTTGATCCAACGTGTCTCCCATAACATAATTGAATGGGGTTTTCTCAGGATTATCAAAGTAGTACATAATATTTTTCACATAACCAGCATCGAGGGTTTTAGGAGGTTCCCCATCTCCATGAGTAGCAGGTACACCTAATTGTTTTGGTATTTCATGTTCCATATCCATAAATAAAGATAGAGAACAACTTAGAACAACAAATAAAAATTACTTAGTGATAAAGCAAACAAGCACACACGAGAATATTCACCCCACGCTATGGCTCCCCGGCAACGGCGCTAGAAAAAGGTCTTGATAACCCACAAGTATAGGGGATCAATTGTAGCCTCTTTTGATAAGTAAGAGTGTCGAACCCAATGAGGAGCTAAAGGTAGAACAAATATTCCCATAAGTTCTATCGACCACCGATACAACTCTACGCACGCTTGACGTTCGCTTTACCTAAAACAAGTATGAAACTAGAAGTACTTTGTAGGTGTTTTTGGATAGGTTTGTAAGAATATAAAGTGCACGTAAATAAAAAGTAGGGGCTGTTTAGGTAAAGAAGCAATAAAGTTAATATAGCGAGTGTGGAAAAGTGGTGGTAGGAGTTGCAAAATTGCCCTAAGCAACTGAGTACTTTACTAGACCGATAGCAAGTTTTATGTGGGAGAGGCCACTGCTAGCATGTCATCCCTGACTTGGAATTCTATGCACTTATGATTGGAACTATTAGCAAGCAGCCGCAACTACTAACATTCATTAAGGTAAAACCCAACCATAGCATTAAGATATATTGGTCCCCCTTCAATCCCGTATGCATCAATTTCTATGCTAGGTTGAAGCTTTTGTCACTCTTGCCCTCCAATACATAGTCTTATCAACATACAACTAACCCTATGGTGAGATCCACGCGCGCGCTCATATGATGGGAACCAAAGGAGGACAACATAACCACAAGCAAATTAAATCAATCATAGCAATTCATCAACCACCGATAGAACAAAGAAAATCTACTCAGACATCATAGGATGGCAACACATCATTGGATAATAATATGAAGCATAAAGCACCATGTTCAAGTAGAGGGTACAGTGGGTTGCGGGAGAGTGGACCGCTGTAGATAGCGGGGGGAAGGTGATGGAGATGTTCGTGAATATGGCGGAGGTGTTGGTGTAGATTGCAGTGATGATGATGGCGCCCGGCGGCGTTCTGGCGCCACCGGAAGCGAGGGGGAGATAGCCCCCTCCTCCTTCTTCTTATTCATTGACCTTCTACCTAGATGGGAGAAGGGTTTCCCCTCTGGTCCATGGTCTCCATGGCATGGGAGGGGCGAGAGCCCTCCGAGATTGGATCTGTCTCTCTGTGTCTCTCTGTTTCCACGTTCTCTCTTTCTGCCCTTTCACCGTTTCTTATATTCCCGGAGATCCGTAACTTTCATTGGGATGAAATTTTAACACGATCTCTATCCGGGTATTAGCTTTCTTGCGGCGAAAGAAGGGCATCAACCGCCTTACGGGGTGGACACGAGGGCCCAGGGCGCGCCCCCTGCCTCGTGGCCCCCTCGGGCATCGTCTCGCGTTGATTGTCTTCCCAAAAATTACATATATTCCAAAAAAATCTCTGTTAGTTTTTATCCCGTTTGGACTCCGTTTGACAATGATTTACTGCGAAACAAAAAACATGCAAAAAACAGGAACTGGCACAGGGCACTGGATCAATATGTTAGCCCCAAAAATAGTATAAAAATTTGCCAAAAGTATATGGAAGTTGTAGAATATTGGCATGGAACAACCAAAAATTGTAGATACGGCAGAGAAGTATCAATGAACGACACGTCAATCACTCTCATTCCCAAGGTACGACACCCGCAATGCATCAACGAGTGCATACCTATTTCCCTTTGTTCTGTTCTATACAAAATTGCAACAATGTGCATTGTCAACAGAACAAGGGGCTTTCTAGATAATATCGTGAGCGAGGAGCAAAGCGCATTTGTGCTGGGGCGATTCATCACTGATAATGTGCTCATTGCACATGAGAGCGTACATGCAATGAAGAGAAGGAAAAGGGGGAAGAATTCCGTGTGTGTAGTCAAACTTGATATGATGAAGGCATATGACCGTGTAGGATGGCACTATCTTGAAGGGATTATGTCTAAGCTAGGTTTTAGTGTCTCATTTATCCGGCTGATTATGAAATGTGTCACATCAGTCCGATTTTCTATTCGTCTGAATGGTGAGATCTTGCCATATTTCACCCCATCTAGGGGCCTGCGGCAAGGCTGCCCCGCATCACCATACCTATTCCTTCTCTCTGCAAAAGGCTTCACAACCTTACTTAACAGGTTTGGTGGCGCTAATGTGGACTGATGTCGCTTGAACTATGTCGGTATTTCCCAAAGAGGAAGGGATGATGCAGCACAATGACTGTAGGTATTTCCCTCAGATGTGAAACCAAGGTTACTGAACCAGTAGGAGAACCAAGCAACACAACGTAAACAGCACCTGCACAGAAATAACAACTTCTCACAACCTGACATGTTAAAGGGGTTGTCAATACCTTCCGGGGTACAGCGCCTCAAGATAGGCAAACAGACATGAGGTAAATTTGTAGTAGATTGATAGATCGAACGCCAAATAAAATAAATCAAAATAAATTGGAGCAAGGTATTTTTGGTTTTTTGATTAATAGATCTGAAAATAAACGCAAAGGCAAATAATATGAGAAAGAGACCCGGGGGCCATAGGTTTAACTAGTGGATTCTCTTGAGAAAAATAGCAAATGATGGGTGAAAAAATTACTGTTGGGCAATTAATAGCACTTCAAATACTCATGACGATATCCAGGCAATGATCATTACATAGGCATCACGTCCAAGATTAGTAGACCGACTCCTGCCTACATCTACTACTATTACTCCACACATCGACCGCTATCCAGCATGCATCTAGTGTATTAAGTTCATGGAGAAACGGAGTAGTAGCAACGATACATACGTGTCGGTTCCCCTTCTGTCATCGGGATCAAGCATCGTAAGATTGAACCGACTACAAAGCACCTCTTCCCATTGCAAGATAAATAGATCAAGTTGGCCAAACAAAACCCAAATATCGGAGAAGAAATATGAGGCTATAAGCAATCATGCATAAAAGAGATCAAAGAAACTCAAATACTTTCATGGATATAAAAAGATAGATCTGATCATAAACTCAAAGTTCATCGATCCCAACAAACACACCGCAAAAGAGTTACATCATATGGATCTCCAAGAGACCATTGTATTGAGAATCAAGAGAGATAGAGGACTTCATCTAGCTACTAACTACAGACACGAAGGTCTACAAAGAACTAGTCACGCATCATCGGAGAGGCACCAATGGAGGTGGTGAACCCCATCCGAGATGGTGTCTAGATTGGATCTGGTGGTTCTGGACTCTGCGGTGGCTGGATCAATATTTTGTCGACTCCCCTAGGGTTTTGGGAACATTGGGGTATTTATAGAGAAAAGAGGCAGTCCGGGGGGCACCCGAGGTGGGCACAACCCACTAGGGCGCGCCTGGGCCTCCTGGTGTGCCCTGGTGGGTTGTGCTCCCCTCGGGGCACCCCCCAGGCGCAGCCAGGGCCCGTTGTGTTCCTTCTGGCCCATAAAAATTCTCCGCAAAATTTCATGGCATTTGGACTCCGTTTGATATTGATTTTCTACGATGTAAAAAACATGCAAAAAATAGCAACTCGCGCTTGGCACTATGTCAATAGGTTAGTACGAAAAAATGATATAAAATGACTATAAAATGATTATAAAACATCCAAGATTGATAATATAACAGCATGGAACAATCAAAAATTATAGATACGTTGGAGACGTATTAGCATCCCCAAGCTTAACTCCTACTCGTCCTCGAGTAGGGAAGTGATAAAAACAGAATTTTTGATGTGGAATGCTGCCTAACATGTCATGTCATATTTCTTTCTTTATAGCATGGACATTTGGACTTTTATATTGTTCAAAGCAATAGTCTAGTTTTGAAATGATAATTTAAATGCTCAAGCTTATCAACAAGCAACCGTGTCTTTCAAAATATCAATGCTAAAATAAGCTATCCCTAGCCCATCATGCTCAACCATTGATCCATTCATGAAACACACTCGCATATTAGCTACATCCAATACTCAAGTAAGATCATATTGCCTCCTAGTTGGTTCTTTTATAAGAGAAGATGGAGATTCAAATTGAAAAATAAAAATTGCATAAAGTAAAAGAAAGGCCCTTCGCAGAGGGAAGTATGGATCTGTAGAGGTGCCAGAGCTCAAAGTGAAAAACTTAGAGATAAAAACATTTTGGGAGGTGTATCCATCCCACCAAGAAAATGACTTATAGTTCCCAATACTTTCCATGTTTAGATATATCATAGGCGGTTCCCAAACAGAAAATAAAGTTTATTCCTTTTTCCACCATACTTTCACCTTCCATGGCTAGCCGTATCCATGGTTGCCCTCCATACGAACACTTTCCAAGGAATTTAGTATTTGACAACATAAAGTAAATTCATTTTTTCATTTCGGGACTGGGCATCCCTAATACCTTTGCCTTACTCTCATGCAATGACAAGTGAATAAACACTCATTGTGAGAATAACACATCTAGCATGGAAAATATTAGCCACCCCTCACCGCTCCGCGAGTGAAACAAACACACAAAAGTGAAGTTTATTTTTGAAAATTAGAGATGGCACATGAAAATTTTCTTGGAACGGCAAAAGAATACCGCATATAGATAGATATAGTGGACTCATGTGGCAAAACTGTTTTAAAGGTTTTTGGATGCACAAGTAGTGATCATACTTAGTGCAAAATGAAGGCTAGCAAAAGACTGAGAAGCGACCAACCAAGAAACGAATAATCTCATAAGCAAGCATTAAGCATAACTATCACTGGATAATGCACCACAAGTAGGATATAATTTCATTGCATAACTATTGACTCTCGTTCTTGCATAGGGAATCACAAACCTTAACACCAATATTCTTACTAAAGCATAATTACTCATCAAGATGACTCACATATCACATCATCATATCTCAAAACTATTACTAAGAATCAAGTTTATTTTGTCCAATGATCTTCATGAAAGTTTTTATTATATCCTTCTTGGATATCTATCACTTTGGGACTAATTTTCATGTGTTGCTTTTGGAAGGCTCAAACAAATATAAGTGAAGATCATGAGCGTAATTTTTCTTTCTCTCAAATTTATTTAAGTGAAGCAAGAGAGAATTCTTGAAAATTTTACTAACTCTCAAACAAATCTAAGTGAAGCAAGAGAGCATTTCTTCAAAAATACTAAGCACATCGTGCTCAAAAATATATAAGTGAAGCACTAGAGCAAGTCCATAGCTCATAAAAAATATAAGTGAAGCATAGAGAGCAATTCTAACAAGTCATGACATAATTTTGGATCTTTCAAATAGGTGTGTCCAGCAAGGGATCAAGACTTAAAACACAAAATAAAACAAGCAAAGACTCATATCATACAAGACGCTCCAAGCAAAATACATAGTATGTGACGAATAAAAATATAGCTTCGAGTAAAATACCGATGTCGTTAGAAGAAAGAGGGGATGCCACTCGGGGGCATCCCCAAGCTTAGTTGGTTTATCATTTTTGGATAATAGATTGGGATACCGGGGCATCCCCAGGCTTAGGATCTTCTACTCCTTATTCCTTCATACATCGTAAGATAACCCAAAACTTGAGAACTTCAATCACACAAAACTCAACAAAACCTTCATGAGATCCATTAGTATAAGAATAATAAATCACTACTATAAGTGTTGTATCAAACCAATTCATATTTTGTTCTTGCATTATATCTATTGTATTCCAACTTTTCTATGGCAAAAGCTCATCAA
Organism: Triticum dicoccoides; assembly: GCF_002162155.2. Taxonomy (NCBI): domain Eukaryota; kingdom Viridiplantae; phylum Streptophyta; class Magnoliopsida; order Poales; family Poaceae; genus Triticum; species Triticum dicoccoides. The sequence continues at coordinate 80,061,950 of NC_041384.1, forward strand.
AGAAAACCATAGAGCCATCAAAATAAGCACACAACACAAAGAAAACAGAATCTGTCAAAACAAAACAATCTGTAGCAATCTGACTATTTCGAATACTTATGTAACTCCAAAAATTCTGAAAAGTTAGGAAGACCTGAGAAATTTGTATATTGATCTACTACAAGTGGAATGGGTATTTCATCGCTATTTAATAAAAAATGAGAATTATTTTCGTGAGCGCAAAAGTTTCTGTTTTTTTCCAGCACGATCAAACAACTATCACCCAAGAAGATCCTAACGGCTTTACTTGGCACAAACACTAATTAAAACATAAAAAAACACAATCATAATAGTAGCATAATTGTACCAACACTCAAAAATAGGAAGCAAAAAGCAAAAATAAATTTTATTCATTGGGTTGCCTCCCAATAAGCGCTATTGTTTTACGCCCATAGCTAGGCATAAAGCAAGGATCTAAGTTTTGTCACCTTTGGTTCGAGATCAATAATATGCCCTCATGATTGATTCATATGGTGGACTAATTCTTGTTCTAGGAAAGTGTTCCATACCCATCCTCAAAGGAAATTTGACTTAATATTGCCTTCTTTCATATCAAGCACGACACCAGTAGTGCAAAAAAAAACGGTCTACCAAGAATAATTGGACAAGACAGATTGCAATCAATATCAAGAACAATAAAATCTACGTGCACATAATTCCTATCTCCAAGAATAAGAACATCATGAATTCTTCGCATAGGCTTTTTAATAGTAGAATCCACCAAGTGCAAATTCAAAGAACACGATTCAAGATCGGTAAGACCAAGCACATCACATAAAGATTTCGAAATAGTAGAAACACTAGCACCAAAGTCACACAAAGCAAAACACTCATAATTTTTAATCTTGACTTTGATAGTAGGTTCCCACTCATCATGCAATTTTCTAGGAATTGAAACCTCCAATTCTAACTTTTCTTCAAAAGCTTTCATCATAGCATCAACAATATGTTTAGTAAAAGCTTTATTTTGTTCATAAGTATGGGGTGAATTTATCATGGATTGCAACAAAGAAATACAATAAATCAAAGAACAACTTTCATAATTAAGGTCTTCGTAATCCAAAAGAGTGGGCACATCACTAGCTAAAGTTTTGACCTCCTCAAACCCACTTTTATCAATTTTCTCAACAAGATTTTCACCCTCCAAAATATTGGGACGCCTTCTACCTAAAGTTGACTCTTCTACAGTCCCTTTTTCATCAATATTAATTTTACTAAACAAGGAATCAATAGAAGAAATACCAATCATTTTAAGATCTTCATCACTTTTGCGAAAGAAATCACTAGAAAATGTTTTTTCTAAAAATTCTCTTTTAGCTCTAAGCATAGCGGTTCTTTTATTACTTTCATCCATAGAAACATACAGAGCTTTAATTGATTCATCTACTTTAGCCACAAAAAATTTCATCTTGAGATTTTCCACATCATGAGCAATTCTATCAACACTTCTAGACAAATCATCAATCTTACTCAACTTTTCTTCTATGGAAGTGTTGAAAACTTTTTGCGTATTGATAAATTCTTTAATATTGTTCTCAAGATCAGAGGTGTTCCTATTATTATTATAATATTAACTTCCACAGTAATTACCATAATTATTAGAGGAATTACTAGGAAAAGGCCTAGGATTAAAATTACCTCTATAAGAATTGTTGTTGAAATTATTCCGGGAAATAAAATTCACATCTATGGCATCACTATTTTGCTCAATCAAAGTAGACAAAGGAATTCCATTAAGATAAATAGGAGAACTTCTACTAGCAACCAATTTCACAAGAGCATCAACTTTTTCACTCAAAGAAGAAATTTTTTCAATCGAATTAACTTTTCTACTAGTAGAAGATCTTTCGGTATGCCATTGTGAATAATTTGCCATAATATTATCAAGCAATTTAGTGGCTTCACCCAAAGTAATTTCCATAAAAGTACCACCCGCGGTGGAATCTAAAAGATTACGAGAAACAAAATTCAAACCCGCATAAATTTTTTGTATGATCATCCAAAGATTTGACCCATGAGTTAGGCAATTCCTTAGCATCATTTTCATCCTTCCCAAGATTGTGCAACATGCTCATGTTCAATTTGCTTGAAATTCATGATCTGGATTCTAAGGGAAATACTTTTTGTGGGCGAGAAATACTTAGTGATAAAAGCATCTTTGCACTTATTCCAAGAATCGATACTATTGCGCCGCAAAGAAGAGAACCAATTTTTTGCAGAATCACGCAAAGAAAACGGAAATAATTTCATCTTGACCACATCATTGTCCACATCTTTTTTCTTTTGCATATCGCACAATTCCACGAAGGTATTAAGATGGGATGTGGCATCCTCATTAGGAGTACCGGAAAATTGGTCTTTCATAACAAGATTCAGCAAAGCAGTATTAATATCACAAGTCTCCGCACTAGTGGCGGGAGGAGCAAGAGGAGTGCCAATAAAATCATTGTTGTTGGTATTTGAGAAATCACATAATTTGGTGTTCTATTGAGTCATGATGACCACACAACAAGATTGCACTCAAAAACAGATCCGGCAAAAAAACGGCGAACGAAAAAGATGGGCGAATAAAACGGCAAATTTTTGTGAAGTGGGGGAGAGGAAAACGAGAGGCAAATGAAAAATAATGTAAATTGCGAGGAGATGAGATTTGTTATTATGTAATACCCCAGATATAACTTTCCCAATTTGTACTCCAACTCTTGCCGTTTCCGGCGTTAAGTTATTTTATTTTCTCGGGTTCGGGTCTTTGTCTCCGTGTGTTGTGATCATTGTCATGCATCTCATATCATGTCATCATGTGCATTGCATTTGCATACGTGTTCATCTCATGCATTCGAGCATTTTCCCTGTTGTCCGTTTTGCATTCCGGCGCTTCGTTCTCCTCCGGTGGTCATTTCTACCTTTCTTTCGTGTGTGGGGATCAAACATTTCCGGATTGGACCGAGACTTGCCAAGCGTCCTTGGTTTACTACCGGTAGACCGCCTGTCAAGTTTCGTATCGTTTGGTCTTTGTTTGATACTCCAACGGTTAACCGAGGGACCGAAAAGGCCTCGTGTGTGTTGCAGACCAACACCTCTCCAATTTGGCCCAAAACCCGCCTAACTCTGCTCCATCACCTAGAGCGCTCGATCACGATCGCGTGGCCGAAAACCGCACCTCATTTGGACTCTCCTAGCTCCCTATAAGCCTATAAATAGGTTCCCCTCGAAATATCCCGGATCCCCTCTCCCCGAAACCCTAAATCCACCTCGCGCCGCGCCGGACGTGTCCGCCGGCGCCGGACAAAATCGCCACCGCCGCCCGCACCAGTGGCGTCCCGCCACGTGGCGTCCACCGCCTGCCGCCGCCCGAGGCCCGCGAGGCCCGCTCGGGGCCCCTGCAAGCCCATCCGCCGCCGCCCGGGCCTCCTAGCTCCCCGCGCCCGAGCGCCGCCGCCTCCCTCGACTCCGGTGGTCGACGCTGCCGCGTCCTTCCGCCGCTCATTCGCCGGCCGGCCGGAGCCGCGCCGCGCCGCCTCG
>NC_041384.1:80066193-80075620 GCF_002162155.2 Triticum dicoccoides
CGCGGGAGCCGAGCTCCGCCGCCGCCTCCCCGGACGCCGCGCCAAGGCCCGGCCGCCGCCGTCCTCGACTCTCCTCGCCGGCAAGCCGCCGCCCGGCCTCCTCTTCTCGCCGGTGACCTCGAGCCGCCGTGCTACAGTGTTTGCGCCGGATCCAGATCTGGCGTGAACAGTAAACCCTAATTTTCGCGAGGTTGATTTTCTCTAAGTCCCGAAATTGCAGATCCAAGTGCCCCTGTTCAAGGCCCCGTATTTTTTCATCTGTAGCTCCAATTCATGCATATAGCATATCAAAATGTTCGTCTCAGAGAATACATCATTTCATTCCATTGCATCATTTTCATTTGAGTTCATCTTGATGCCCGAAATGCTGTTAGAAGAGGGCTACTTGAGTTAATTGTCAGATCTGCTACTCCATCTTAGACATTTGTCATTTTTGCCATGATTATTGTGTGCATGATATGACCATGAGCTCTACATATGTTTTGTTAAGGGTTTTGTCATCTTTCCAGAGGTGCAACCCATGTATTTTTGTGATGTGTGTGGTGACTAGTGCAATCTTGCTAAGTGAGGCACTTGGTAATTCTGTTTTCAGGGACTTAGCAATTCCACATTCCACTAAGTCCTTGAGCTGTTTAGTTCACGATGCCATATGTTCATGTTGTTTCCTAGTGATCCTGCCACTTTTGAGGATGATCAGTAAGGATGTTTTGTTAATCTTGTACTGCTCTATTCATCCATGTCTTTTTTTTGCATATATGGAGCACCCTAGCTTGAGTCAATCGAGCTCTACTTTTGCTACTTTGTGAATCTGGGCAGATTGTCAACTTGTTTGCAATTTTGCCGATGATGTTGTAGTTGATCCGTGCATGCTATGCTATTGTTCTTGCCATGTCTAGCTTGAATTTTGTGTGTTCTTGATAGATGTATGATTAGCTTATCATGACTTGCTCCGTAGTGAGTGCTTCAAGCTCGTAAACATGCCTACTTGAGTTATGATTTCAGCATGTCCCAGTTTTCACCAAGTCTGAAAACTGATTATGTTTTTGCTATGTTCACATGCTTGCAAATGTATTTTGTGATCCCTTTTGGCTCAAGGTCACTAAGGGACTTTTGTTACGCTTTTTGAGTAGCTCCATGCCATGTTTTACTTTGCCATGTTCAGGTCCTGTAGCATGTTGTTTTGTTGCTCCAAAGAGGGCTACCTGATTTGAAATTCCAGACAAGTGTTAATTTCACTAAGTCTGAGATCTGTTTTACCATTTGCATTTTTGCCATGCTTGTTTGAACCCATTAATGGATGAATTGGCCGTAGCTCAGTGCTAGACTTTTGTTAAGCATCTTGAATTCATCCCTGCCATGTATTTTGATGCCATGTTTGAGTGCTGTAGCATGTTCATCTCATTGCATTTAGATGACTACTTGCTGTAAATCGCAGATCATGGTCATATTTGAATCGCTTGCCATTTCCAAACCGTAACTCCGATTCCGGTGATCTTTATATCGTATTCAAGCGATTTCATCTCATCTTTCCAGTGGCACACTTGGTTTTCCAAGTTTAGGCCAGGTTCATGCATTTCCTGTCATATCTTGCATATGCATCCCGCATAGCATATCATCATTGCACCATCTTGTTGATCCTTGCACGTGGTTGATTGTGTTCTTGTTGCTTGTTTGTCTTGTTTGGGTAGAGCCGGGAGACGAGTTCGCTAAAGAGGAGCCCGTTGAGTTTGCTTTCGAGGATCCAGTCAACTCTGACAACTTTGCAGGCAAGATGATCATACCCTCGAAATCACTACTATCTTTGCTATGCTAGTTTGCTCGCTCTTTTGCTATGCCAATGCTATGATGCCTACCACTTGCTTTCAAGCCTCCCAAATTGCCATGTTCAGCCTCTAACCCACCATTGTCCTAGCAAACCGTTGATTGGCTATGTTACCGCTTTGCTCAGCCCCTCTTATAGCGTTGCTAGTTGCAGGTGAAGATTGGAGACCGTTCCTTGTTGGAACATTTATTTACTTGTGGGGATATCATTATATTGCCATGTTATCTTAATGCATCTATATACTTGGTAAAGGGTGGAAGGCTCGGCCTCTAGCCTAGTATTTTGTTCCACTCTTGCCGCCCTAGTTTCCGTCATATCGGTGTTATGTTCCCGGATTTTGCGTTCCTTACGTGGTTGGGTTATAATGGGAACCCCTTGATAGTTCGTCTTGATTAAAGCTTTTCCAGCAATGCCCAACCTTGGTTTTACCATTTGCCACCTAGCCTCTTTTTCCCTTGGGTTTCCGGAGCCCGAGGGTCATCTTATTTTAAACCCCCCCGGGCCAGTGCTCCTCTGAGTGTTGGTCCAACCGAGCGATGTCCGGGGCTACCAGGGGCAACTCTGGGCTGGCCTACCCGATGTCTTGCTCATCCGGTGTGCACTGAGAATGAGATATGTGCAGCTCCTATCGGGATTTGTCAGCACATCTGGGTGGTGTTGCTAGTCTTGTTTTAACCTGTCGAAATGTCTTGAAGAACCGAGGTACCGAGTCTGATCGGAACGTCTCGGGAGGAGGTCTATTCCTTCGTTGACCGTGACAGCTTGTCATGGGCTAAGTTGGGACTCCCCTGCAGCGATTGAACTTTCGAAAGCCGTGCCCGCGGTTATGGGCAGATGGGAATTTGTTAATGTCCGGTTGTAGATAACTTAAACATAAACTTAATTAAAATGAATCAACTGTGTGAGTTACCGTGATGGCCTCTTCTCGGCGGAGTCCGGGAAGTGGACACGGTGTTGGAGTAATGTTTTTCGCAGGATTGCCCTCTTTAGTTATGCGTTCGCGCTTTGCCTTTCTCTTCTCGCTCTCTTTTGCGAATAGGTTAGCCACCATACATGCTAGTCGCTTGCTGCAGCTCCACATATTTACCTTGCCTTACCTATTAAGCTTAAATAGTCTTGATCGCGAGGGTGCGAGATTGCTGAGTCCCTGTGGCTCACAGATTACTATTACACCAGATGCAGGGCCTGATGATACATCTCCAGATGGCACACTTGAGCTCAAGTGGGAGTACGACAAGGACTCTCAGCGTTATTACGTTTCTTTTCCTGACGATCAGTAGTGGTGCCCAGTTGGGGTGATCAGGACCATGTTGCTTGTTGGGTTATCTTTTATTTTGGCGCCGTAGTCGGGCCATGCGTGTTTGGGTGATGTATGTTATTTATGTACTTGATTGACGTGGCGAGTGTAAGCCAACTATGTTATCCCTTTTATTATCTATATTACATGGGATGTTTGTGATGATTACCTGACTTGCGACATATGCCTTCAATGCGATTATGCCTCTAAGTCGTGCCTCGACATGTGGGAGATATAGTCGCATCGAGGGTGTTACAAGTTGGTAATCAGAGTCTTCCCCGACCTTAGGAGCCCCACTGATTGATCGTTTTTAGCGGCCGAGTTGTGTCTAGAAAAATGTTTTGAGTCTTTAGGAATTATATATCGGAGAGTTTAGGAATTCTTTTTACTTCCCAGTCTCCTCATCGCTTTGGTAAGGCATCCTGACGTAGAGTTTTGACTCTTCTCTTCTCAAATTTCACTAAAAATGTTTTTTAGGATCACGCGGGTATCTTGGAATCGTTCCGATGGTTTTATGATGAGAACATTGTCTTGGTGCCTCCTGTCAGGGGTTTAGTGGAAGTGTCCCGGGGAGTTGAGCTCTGGGGTGTTGTCATCATAATTTTATCGTTGCAATTCTAGAATACCTGAGTTTAGTACGCCGACATCGAAAATCTCTTTTATGCAGTTCATTGGTGAGATAACCTCGACGCCACCCAGTACTGGGGCGGGAGTTCGGGATTATCGCCATAACTTGTATAACGGATGCTTTTCGAAGGTTGAGGTAGATGGTTTCTGAAGTTTTTTCTCGGTTATGTGTTGAAAGATGGATACAGCTGGATGTAGGATTTGCTAGATTTGGGTGAGATATTATGCTTCCCCTGTATCCCCAACACCTGGTTGCATAACCGAAAAGGTTCGGGAGTTTCATAGGTGGGAACTCTAGTAGCTCTAGCTCTTCTTCCACGGATATTGGTTTGAGATTGGGATTTCTTACTGATTATTCGTTCTTGATCTGTACCTTGTTGATTTACTTCTTCTACCTAATTCTACGTGGCTTCTCAATTTATGGATATGTGATCATTTCAAGAGGAATACATTCGTTCATTTTGTTCGGATGTGAAGACTTTATGTTGCTATTTTCATTCCGTTGGATTCAGCTTCAATATTTGTCTGTCAATGTGCTAATGGATGTCAACCTCTTCAGGATGGCTCCTCCAACGCGCACGACTCCGAATCCTGATCCGCCACCACCTCCACCTCCTCTGGAGGCATGGCAAGCTGTGATGGCCGCAACCAATGCAAACACGCAGTTGATCATGCAAATCCTCCAAGAGCGCAATCAAGGCAATCAAGGGAATTAAGGCAACAATCAGAACCACTTTGCTACACTCAACCAGTTCCTTGCAAATGGGCCAAAGACGTTCAGCAATTGTGTTGAGGCAACCGATGCTGACGATTGGCTTGTGGATCTGTCCAAGCATTTTGAGTGCAGTAACGTCAGGCCTGAAGATTTCGTCAAGTTCGCTTCCTTCCAGCTCAAAGATCAAGCTGCAGAGTGGTTCCAGCAGTACAAGGATTCCAGAGGTGGACGTCTGATCACTTGGGATGAATTCCGACAAGATTTCTGAGCTCATCACATCCCTCAGAGTGTGACTGAAAGTAAGCGTGAGGAATTCCGCAACCTGAAGCAAGGCTCTTTGTCTGTCTATGACTACAACAAGTTGTTCCAGAAGCTCGCCCGCTTTGCCAAGCAGGACGTCCCTGATGAGAAGAGCATGATATACCAGTTCAGGGGTGGTCTCAGAGAAGAAATTCAGCTCGCTCTTGTTCTCTTTGAGCCCTTGAGGTACGATGAGTTCTACAACATGGCACTGAAGCAAGAGGCTGCTTAGTTGAGGTGTGATGCTTCCAAGAAGCGAGTCAGAGATGCTACTCCTTCTTCCTCTACTCAAGTGGCCAAGCAGCAGAAGTATTGGCTTCCTCCTCCTCCGTTCCGCCAGCCGTATTAGCAGAAGAGCAAAGGTGGCAGTGGTTCTTCCCACCCACCCAACCCTGGCTTTCAGAACAAGACTTCGTCTCAAGCTCCAAGATCGAGTGCTCCGTACCACCATCTGCTTTCAGAGGTCACGTGCAACAAGTGCCAACAGAAGGGTCACTATGCCAACAAGTGTTTCAACCAGAGGCATCTTCCTCCTCCTCCTCCTGTCAGATCGGCAAGTACAGCTATGGTCAAGCATAACCCCAAGTCCGTCAAGGTCAACTTGCTGAATGCAGCTCAGGCAGAGGACTCGCCAGATGTGATTATGGGTAACCTTCCTGTTAATGACATTCCCGCAAGAGTACTTTTTGATACTGGTGCATCGCATTGTTTCATCTCGAAGCCTTTTGCAACTAAGCATGAGTTGATTTCCCAAGTTATGCATAGTCCGTTAGCAGTTGTCTTTCCGGGTAAATGTTTGCTCGCTAACCATGAGATTCCGGATATTTCTATCATGATGGGTGATTTCAAGTTTCTTTCTTCTCCTATGGTTCTTGGGAACTCGGATATTGATCTTATTCTCGGGATGGATTGGCTCTCTAAGCACAAGGCTCAGCTTGATTGTGCTGCCAGGCAGATTCAATTGACTCATTCGTCTGAGGATGTAATTGTCTTTGCCGCTAGGGATAACATAATCCGTCTATTTTCTCTCAATGAGAAGGGTGAACTGGATGCTATCTTGCAAATTCCAGTCGTTTGCGAATATCAAGACGTTTTTCCAGAAGAGCTTCCAGGAATGCCTCTGCACTGGCCAGTTGAATTCGTTATTGATCTTGAGCCCGGTACGGAACCTGTGTGCAAGCGTCCTTACAAGCTCGGACCTGAAGAGTTGAAGGAGCTGAAGAAGCAACTCGATGTTCAAGAAAGAATGGGTCTCATCCGGCCTAGTTCTTCTCCGTGGGGTTGTGGTGTTCTTTTTGTGAAGAAGAAGGATGGAACGGACCGACTTTGTGTTGATTACCGTCCATTGAACAAGAAGACCATCAAGAAAAAATACCCACTTCCCAACATCAACGAGCTGTTCGAACAACTCAAAGGCGCCCAAGTATTCTCCAAGCTTGATCTCCGTATGGGTTATCATCAGATTCGAATTCGTGAGCAAGATATTCCCAAGACGGCTTTCAGGACAAGCTATGGTTCATATGAATACACTTTAATGTCTTTTGGCCTCGTCAACGCTCCTCCGGCGTTCTCTCGCATGATGAACTTCATCTTCAACGCCTACACCAATGACTTCGTGTTGGTCTATCTCGACGACATTCTGGTTTTCTCGAAGAACAAGGAAGATCATGCCAAGCACTTGCGTTTGGTTCTCGACAAGCTGAGGGAACACCAGTTCTACGCCATGTTCTCCAAGTGTGAATTTTGGCTCGATGGGGTTCTTTATCTTGGTCATATAATCTCTGCCAAGGGCATTGCCGTGAATCCTGAGAAGGTGTCTGCAATTGTGAATTGGGAACCTCCTCAGAACGTGAAGCAACTCCGTAGCTTCCTCGGTCTCGCAAGCTATTGTCGAAGATTCGTTGAAAACTTTTCTAAGATCGCGAAGCCTCTTTCAAATCTTCTCCAGAAGCACGTCAAGTACGTTTGGTCTCCGGAGTGTGACATTGCTTTCAACACTTTGAAAGAGAAATTGAACACTGCTCCAGTTCTGACTCCGCCTGATGAATCCAAACCGTACGAGGTCTTTTGTGATGCCTCTCTCCAAGGTCTTGGCGCAGTGTTGATGCAAGAGAAGAAAGTTGTTGCTTATACCTCTCGCTAGTTGAAGCCTAATGAGAAGAACTACCCCACTCATGATCTCGAGTTGGCGGCAGTTGTGCATGCTCTTTTGACTTGGAGACATCTCTTATTGGGAAGAAAAGTGGACATTTTCACTGATCACAAGAGTCTCAAGTACATCTTCACTCAGCCTAATCTCAACCTCAGGCAAACTCGATGAGTCGAAATGATTCAAGAGTATAATCCGAGTATTGAGTATACTCCGGGCAAGGCCAATGTGATTGCTGACGCATTGAGCAGGAAGGCCTACTGCAACAGTCTGATTCTCAAGCCTTATCAACCCGAGCTTTGTGAAGCTTTCCGCAAACTTAATCTGCAAGTTGTTCCTCAAGGTTTCCTCGCCAACCTTCAAGTCTCTCCTACCTTGGAAGACCAGATTCGCCAAGCCCAGCTTCTAGATGCTATGGTGAAAAAGGTGAAGATTGGGATTGCCAAGAGTCAACCCAAGTACAAGTGCTACCGCCTTGATGACAAGGACACTCTCTTCTTCGAGGATCGTATTGTTATGCCCAAAGGTGAACTTCGTAAAGTGATCATGAACGAGGCTCACAATTCTCTCCTCTCCATCCACCCTGGGAGCACGAAGATGTATCAGGACCTTAAGCAGGCTTATTGGTGGACTCGAATGAAGCGCGAGATTGCTCAGTTCGTGAATGAATGTGATGTCTGCAGAAGAGTGAAGGCAGAACACCAAAGGCCAGCTGGTCTCCTCCAACCTCTTGCCATTCCAGAATGGAAGTTTGACCACATTGAAATGGACTTCGTGACTGGGTTTCCAAAGTCCAAGTGTGGCAATGATGCTATATTCATTGTCATTGACAAACTCACTAAAGTGGCTCACTTTCTGCCTATCAAAGAGTCAATCACTGCAGCTCAATTGGCGGAACTCTATACCTCTCGAATTGTCTCTCTGCATGGTATTCCTCAGGTGATCTCTTCAGACCGTGGCAGCATCTTTACCTCCAAGTTTTGGGATTCTCTTCAGAAGGCCATGGGCACCAACATCCGCTTCAGCACAGCTTTCCATTCTCAAACTAGCGGTCAAGTCGAGCGTGTCAACCAGATTCTTGAAGATATGCTCATGGCTTGTGTGATCTCCTTCGGCATGAAGTGGGAGGATTGTCTTCCTTATGCTGAATTCTCCTACAACAACAGTTTTCAAGCAAGTTCGGGCAAGGCCCCTTTTGAAATTCTGTATGGAAGGAAGTGTCGTACCCCTCTCAACTGGTCTGAAACTGGTGAACGTCAGCTTTTGGGGAATGACTTAATCACAGAGGCAGAAGAAATGTGCAAATTCATTCGAGATAACCTCAAAGCAGCCCAATCCCGCCAGAAGAGCTACTATGATAGTAAGCACCGTGATTTGGCTTTCGAGATCGGAGATCATGTTTACCTCCGCGTCTCTCCTAGCAAGAGAGGCGACCTCGCCTATCAACTCGAGCTTCCTTCAAACTTTGCAAATGTTCATGATGTGTTCCATGTCTCTCAGCTCATAAAGTGCTTCAAGACGCCTGACCGCACGGTCAACTTCGAGGACATTGAGCTCCAAGAAGATCTCTCCTATCGTGAGCACCCCGTTGCTATCCTTGAAGAGACTGAACGCAAGACTCGCAACAAGTCGATCAAGTTCCTCAAAGTCAAGTGGTCACACCATTCCGACCGTGAAGCTACCTGGGAACGCGAGGATCACCTCCGTTCTGAGTACCCGGCGTTCTTTCAGTCGTAGATCTCGGGACGAGATCCTTTCGTAGTGGTGGAGTGTTGTAACACCCCGGATATAACTTTCCCAATTTGTACTCCAACTCTTGCCGTTTCCGGCGTTAAGTTATTTTATTTTCTCGGGTTCGGGTCTTTGTCTCCGTGTGTTGTGATCGTTGTCATGCATCTCATATCATGTCATCATGTGCATTGCATTTGCATACGTGTTCATCTCATGCACTCGAGCATTTTCCCCGTTGTCCGTTTTGCATTTCGGCGCTTCGTTCTCCTTCGGTGGTCATTTCTACCTTTCTTTCGTGTGTGGGGATCAAACATTTCCGGATTGGACCGAGACTTGCCAAGCGGCCTTGGTTTACTACCGATAGACCGCCTGTCAAGTTTCGTATCGTTTGGTCTTCGTTTGATACTCCAACGGTTAACTGAGGGACCGAAAAGGCCTCGTGTGTTGCAGCCCAACACCCCTCCAATTTGGCCCAAAACCCACCTAACTCTTCTCCATCACCTAGAGCGTTCGATCACGATCGCGTGGCCGAAAACCGCACCTCATTTGGACTCTCCTAGCTCCCTCTAAGCCTATAAATAGGTTCCCCTTGAAATATCCCGGATCCCCTCTCCCCGAAACCCTAAATCCACCTCGCGCCGCACCGGATGTGTCCGCCGGTGCCGGACAAAATCGCCTCCGCCGCCCACACCAGTGGCGTCCCGCCACGTGGCGTCCGCCGCCTGCCGCCGCCCGAGGCCCGCGAGGCCCGCTCGGGGCCCTCGCGAGCCCATCCGCTGCCGCCCG
>NC_041384.1:80076100-80090192 GCF_002162155.2 Triticum dicoccoides
CGACGCCGCCGCGTCCTTCCGCCGCTCCGCCACTCGTCCGCCGGCCGGCCGGAGCCGCGCCGCGCCGCCTCGCCGTCTTCCACCGCGGGAGCAGAGCTCCGCTGCCGCCTCCCCGGATGCCGCGCCAAGGCCCGGCCGCCGCCATCCTCGACTCTCCTCGCCGGCAAGCCGCCGCCCGGCCTCCTCTTCTCGCCGGCGACCTCGAGCCGCCGTGCTACAGTGTTTGCACCGGATCCAGATCTGGCGTGAACAGTAAACCCTAATTTTCGCGAGGTTGATTTTCTCTAAGTCCTGAAATTGCAGATCCAAGTGCCCCTGTTCAAGGCCCCGTATATTTGCATCCGTAGCTTCGATTCATGCATATAGCATATCAAAATGTTCGTCTCAGAGAATACATCATTTCATTCCATTGCATCATTTTCATTTGGGTTCATCTTGATGCCCGAAATGCTGTTAGAAGATCTCTACTTGAGTTAATTGTCAGATCTGCTACTCCATCTTAGACATTTGTCATTTTTGCCATGATTATTGTGTGCATGATATGACCATAAGCTCTACATATGTTTTGTTAAGGATTTTGTCATCTTTTCAGAGGTGCAACCCATGTATTTTTGTGATGTGTGTGGTGACTAGTGCAAGCTTGCTAAGTGAGGCACTTGGTAATTCTGTTTCCAGGGACTTAGCAATTCCACTAAGTCCTTGAGCTGTTTAGTTCACTAGATGACTCGTTGCGCCAATGGCGCAAAGGCCGAGAGGGAGCCAAGTATTGTGAGAATATTTAGACACCCAAGTCGAAAACCAAGTGTGGTAAACACTCCCACATCCTCTGCTTGGAAGCCGCCTTTCCTCACCAGATCTAACATAGATACATGATTCTTGGAGAGCAAATTTCAGAGAAAATATAAAGCATGGAAGGCTTTAAGTTATACTATTGAGACCATACCACCACATCTTGATTTAGTTTCTTTGTAAATCTAAAGGTCTAAGAGGATGGTACATGTGAGAAGCTGTGAATCCACAACAAAAATCTAAACTAACTTCCAAACAAACATTTCAAGTTTGGAAGCCACAAAGAAGCAGCCCAAATTTCTCGTTGTAGTGCAGGTTCAAGAAAATGGGCTGAATGACCATCATAGCAACATGTAGAAGCAGCAAAAATATAGGCTTGGTGTGTAACTGATCATGAAAGATAGCTTGGTCAGTTTCTCCATTGTTGGCTTATACTGAGCAAGAACATCAGCCTGCAGAGAAGAAAAATGGAGGACTGCTTTATTCTGCGGTACATCCACAATAGTACAGCAAATAAAGTAGTTAAATGTGCGCTAAGATGTAAGACCTTTTAGATCACTATTTTAGTGATCTAAAAGGTCTTGTATTAGTTTGAAGAGGGAGAACTTAATAAGACTGTAGGTCAGTACATCAAAGTAATGCCGGCTTCCCATTGATTTGATCAAACCAATATGACAAAGGGAAGGTGAAACTTCAGAAAACCATATAAATTGACCATGATGTCTTAATTTAAAACTTTGAAATGAAGTAATAAACATTAAGTCTGAATGTTGTCACTAAAAAAGCATAAAAAAGGCAGACCAGCCAGGAGTGCATCATAACCAGTGGTTCATCATGCGCAAACCAGGCAGCAGTAGCCTAATAACTTAGACGGAAAAAAATGTAAGAAGTCAAAGCACAAGGTGGGAAATAGGACCGAGCATTGACAGGTAACCAAATAATGAAGGAATATCCCCATGAAAATCAAGAACAGTAAATTAGCATCCAGAAGTACATAGAAACAAACATTCCGCTTGGCAGAGTGTGATCTCAGTATGATGTCAATAGCTGGGACTAAGAAGGTAACCACGTAGAGTGTCACACCTAAGGGCGTTTTCTTACGTCTCTACTCTCTAGTAATACAACTCACTATTGATTGATTTAACTAAGGTATTCTTCAGTTGGGTATTTATAAAGGAAATTCGCTATGCTTTTTTACCAGCGAGTAGAGAGCAATTGAAATACTTATGTTTTTAAATGCAAGAACAAACCTCACCAGGCTGCTGTGCAGACTTATTGTCAGTGGAAGATGCTACAGCTGAGCAAAATTGGCTTGGGATTTCTTCTATGCCTGCTGCTCCCTCCTACAGCAATTATTTAGAACAACAAAACAATTTACTGTGAGATGAGAGAAGGCACACTAAAGAAGCACATCCGTAAGTGTATATCTAATAATATAGATGCTACAAATCAATAGAACTAAAATACTCCAGCAGTTGGGATCAGCTAGATCTATGTCTACATCACCAAATCAGAAGTTCAGTTACCTGTGGTTCGCTTGATAGCAGTTGCAGGTTTTCATGCGCTGAACTCAAGAACCGACCAGCAGCGACCAAATCTAAGCACAACCATCCCTCACAATTTGAATTCTACCCCAGCAAGTACAGACACGTCCTCTGCAACCTCGCACAGATACGAAAGCGTCATAAAGCACACCGCACTACGCCGCCACCACGACCTCCAAAACATGTATAACGACTGAAATAAGCGGACGCATTCTACTCACACACAAGCATGACATATAAGCGGGACGAGGCCGAACAATACACGATGGCGTGCCAGATCCAGAAAATTAAAATGATCAGCAATTTAAACACCATGACAACACGTATAGAAAAGGAAATATGCATTTTAGCTAGACAGAAAGCAAGCAAACCTCGATGGTAGAACAGAGATGCAACAAAGCAGAAGATCAGGATGTAGCAACACAAGAGATCGCAGAACCTAATAAATAAATGGACATGAAGTGGTCAGTGCACCGGCATGCTATGGAATAGATAGGTAAAAGAAGAGTTGTTCCCCAGGCAAATTAAAGAACAGTCCATTTACCTGAGTTAGAGTGGAGAAGCAGGCAAGCAAAGCAGCCAAGATGGATGAGCATACGAAGGACGAGCGGCTGGAAAAACCAAACACAAAAACAAAAACCAAATAGAGATCAATTTTCAGCTGAACCAGTAGATTCACTCCTTCAGGTATACATCCTAATTGGTCCTACAATGATCACAAGAAATTAGAGGATGGAACTTGACTGCCTTTTGTATCATTTGAAGGACAAACTTGACTGGCTATTAAAATGATAAAACGCATGATTGCCGCGACACATGTACTTTTTTGTGGGAAAACATGATGTTAGGTGCAGAAGTAAAAACATATCGCATGGTTGCTTGTTGGCATGTATAAAATCATCATACCAAGACAGAAGAACCATGATTATCATATGTACTAGAACTAAGATTTACATAGTGGCAGCCATTGATCTAGTTACTCAAGGGTAGTGCTACTGTTAAACAACAACTCTAAAGCAAAGTTACTGAATCTACTAAAGTAGAAGAGAATTCAGTTATTTACCTGGGAAGCAACATCACTTCATTTCCAATAGAAATATGACCAGTTCATTTTCAAAGTAAAGATACTCATCCTTGAAAAGTGAAACAAAACTGCAGAAGAGCAAGGTGTCAAAATCAGATGATAAATTAGATATTGATAGTTGAACTTGGCGAGCATAGCATATGATAAGATCGGACAATATGATTAAACACAACAATGGAGCAAGTATCACAAGTAAACCAACACTGACACACTTCAGTAAATATGGTCCGAATATTTCAGAACTAAGTCTTAGGGTTTGACTTCAGGGATGTGAAACTGCACCAATCATCCAATTTACCGGCGGCGGCAACAGACAGCGGATCAAATGAAAATTCATGGAGTACTACTATCCAAACCACTAACTAAATCAAGACAGTGAATCTCAGATGAACACTCAGCAAGATCTGAAGATAGCAAGCATCTTCAGAGAAATGGAGAAAAGAACAAGAGCTACAGCATGGAAGCGACCCTACTTGAGAGGCCGAGCTCAGACCCGTGCGGCTGCTAGTTCCTGCTGCACGCATGTGGACGGAGAAGGCGGAGATCCAGCCATGGTCAGGGACCATGTGTTCCTGTTGCTCGTGGCCGGGACACCGCCAGCATGGGCGACGGGTGCGCTCGCTCGCGCTGGAGCTCGCTCTAGCCCACCTGGTGTGGTGCGGCTCACCATGGCCTGCTGTCGTGTGGTGCGGCTGCGACCCTGTCTCTTCCTGTTAAGCACGGAGGAGCCTTCTCATTCTTGCAACCTACGTACACGCAGAGAATGAAATAGTGATCATATCATACAGAAAATGCATGTAAGATTGTATCTTCAGGCACACATATATCTTCAACCGAAGCAAAGCAGACTCATACATATGCACATGATATCCCTATAAGGATGTGACAAGAATATCGAGAATTAATATCAAGCAAGAAAAAGCATGAGTTGCAGATTTAGTGATGTGAGATGGGGTTGACCTGTAACTCACCAATTGCTGAAAGAAAACTTGTGATCAACTTCCTCCCTTTAGTAACATCCACCTCCAAACTCTGGAATCAAATCAGAAATCCAGATGGGAGGAACAAAAAAAATAGATGTGAATGATCTTTACAGAAAACGAAAAAACCACACTTGACATGTTTGTAAATAAAATAACAACCTGTATGTAATCTGTCAGGGAAAATGATATTGAAAACAAAAATGTTAAATTTCTTCCTCTGTAAGGTGAAAACCCTCAAAAGGGGTAATCCCATGGTCCCATTCTAAATTTCTTGGGACATATATTTAATGACTAAAGTTTTCAAATTTCTCGGAGTATTAATCATAAAGCTGAAGAATGCATGAAACAACGGACAAAATATATCTATCATAGGATTTCCTCAAAGACATAAATACAAATAGAGTATTGGGATAAATTATCGAATCTGTTCAAGTGAAGAATGCATACCCAGGGGTTTTTACCCCCCCTCCCTGGCCTCCCCAAAGACACACACAAACACACACACACACACACATCATGTTCTTGCCTCTAGTGTACAGCTTCTTATGTGAAGGCAGTACCAAAGTACATGAGATAACATGAGGTCAGTTATTTTTCACAGTAATAATCTTAATTGTGAGACATCACTATGCAATATCTCAGAGCCGGTAAAAAAGAGTTGCACATTATTGAGGGTTTGTGACAGGATGGTATGCCATCGACAAGTTAAGGTGATAATTTTTTTTGGTGTTTTTCTCTTATGGGCAAGGAAGCAAGAGTTTTGCTATTACAAATTTACTATACATACATGTTGAAGTTTTTGCATACCTACAACTTCGAACTGATTGGTTCATCCAATGCCTTCTCCTCCAGCTCATACATCATGAAGCCGTGTTGGACCATTAATCTTCTCCTCTAGCAAGCACCTGGGTAAAGATACTAAATCAAACACACACAAAAGTGCCAATGAAACACAGATTCTGCAGCACAAACTGAAGGTACGACAAACATTTGTTGCAGTAGTAGTTTAAACACATGCTGATTGCGATGGAGAACAGATGGTTCTCATCGTTCTCATTTAAGCCCAATGATCTCATTCATGTCAAGGGTACTGTAAAACATGATTGTTAAAATTCAGAAACATCAAACTATATAACCTCCTGACTATCACCAAAAAAACAAAGTGAATCCCTGCCACCAGAGATCTTCCACAACAAAATCGAAGCCGCTCACATGGGCATGCTCCTTAATATCCACATACATGTTGCACGCCTCAGGGTCTAGCTTACCAGAACTAAGCTCTTCGCATCCGCTAAACACAATCTCATACAAATATACCATTCTACCACGGAGCTCGGGGAGAAACATGGCGGCGGCTCCTCGCCCTTTCACAATGAGCATGTTTGAGCCAATCAAGAAGGCAAAAAGTAAATGAACAAAACAATTGCAACTGAAGAAATCAGGATGCTCCCTGCAAATAACATATCTCAAGAACCCATAAAAAATGAAACTGCAGTCCATAAGGCAGGTTGCGAAGTATGTGCGGCAGCAAACAAGAACTGCATGATCAGATCATCCTCGATGGCCGGCATGATGTCCTAATCACATAGCGGTGGTGCTACTAATTAAATTGATAACTGTGATGCTTTTATCTAAATCTGAAGACAACAAATGGTGTCATGAGACCGAGTTTAACTATGTGCGGAGGCAAACAAATATGGTTTTAGAGTGGCTACAACCAAAACTACTTTTGCATTGACTAAAAATAAAAAATAATTAGAATGATAACGTGAGAATGAGGTTAGTAGAATCATGTCTTGGAAATTATGCATTTTTTGTATTTTCTTCCTTTCGTGTCAATGTCAAACAGCATATACTTTGTACAAACAGGAAAATGACACCACTGAATATGACCTAAACCTGAAAGGGTTAATTCATGGAAATTTAACAGACTATCTACAAGAAGCAATGTTCTCTTTCCATCTTTTGTATCTCCGTCAAGAAGGTCGTGAGTAACAAAGATGGCAAGTTGGAACAGTACATGAGCATCTGAATATTTCAGAACTAAGTATTAGGTGTTCAGGTATGTGAAACTGCGCACACGCGTGTGCACAAACAGAGTGAGTGAGTGAGTGCCTGGTTGAGTCTCGGAGAGAGAGAGAGAGATGGGGATCGTACCGGATCCAAAGCAACAGTAGCCAAGCTGCGAGAAATCCATCGACGGTGGCTCAGATCCCGCGCCAACCTGACCAGCCCCTCGAACAGAATGCATCACAGGCCCTGCCTCTCGGTCCACAGCCCGCGCCGCCGTGGACGTCCTGAGCCCTGCCTCTCGGTCCACAGGCGAGCCCTGCATCTCGGTCCACAGCCCACGCCACCACGGACGTCCCGAGCCCCGTGGAGTACGCCGGCCACGAGCGCCGCGACGGCGGTGGTCCCGCTCATGGAGTCGTCCATGGCCGCCCGAAACGCGAAGAGGAGGGAGGGGCTCGCAGCGGCGGGGGCGAGGTGAGGGGGACGGGGGAAGGAAGGGGCGACGTCACCAGGAGGCTAGGGTTCGTGGGAGGGGATCGGGTAAAAGAGCTGCGTGGGTAGGTGCGGGCGCGAGTGCGGTTGGAGGCAGCGGCTAGGGTTTCTCCACGGGCGGGCTGCGTTTTATATGCCTATGCGTGAAATGACTGAAATGCCCTTGGCGGGGCACGGAATTAACAGGCGGTGGCATAGCGATTTAAAGGCGACGTGGAGGCAACGGTCGTGACTACGAGTCTAGGAGGGTTTATATGTTCAATGATGCCATATGTTCATGCTGTTTCCTAGTGATCTGTGCCTCTTTTGAGGATGGTCAGTAAGGATGTTTTGTTAATATTGTAGTGCTCTATCCATCCATGTCTTTGTTTGCATATATGGAGCACCCTAGCTTGAGTCAATCGAGCTCTACTTTTGCTACTTTGTGAATCTGGGCAGATTGTCAACTTGTTTGCAATTTTGCCGATGATGTTGTAGTTGATCCGTGCATGCTATGCTATTGTTCTTGCCATGTCTAGCTTGCATTTTGTGTGTTCTTGATAGATGTATGATTAGCTTATCATGACTTGCTCCGTAGTGAGTGCTTCGAGCTCGTAAACATGCCTACTTGAGTTATGATTTCAGCATGTCCCAGTTTTCACTAAGTCTGAAAACTGATTATGTTTTTGCTATGTTCACATGCTTGCAAATGTATTTTGTGATCCCTTTTGGCTCAAGGTCACTAAGGGACTTTTGTTACGCTTTTTGAGTAGCTCCATGCCATGTTTTACTTTGCCATGTTCAGGTCCTGTAGCATGTTGTTTTGTTGCTCCAAAGAGGGCTACCTGATCTGAAATTCCAGACAAGTGTTAATTTCACTAAGTCTGAGATCTGTTTTACCATTTGCATTTTTGCCATGCTTGTTTGAACCCGTTAATGGATGAATTGGCCGTAGCTCAGTGCTAGACTTTTGTTAAGCATCTTGAATGCATCCCTGCCATGTATTTGGATGCCATGTTTGAGTGCTGTAGCATGTTCATCTCATTGCATTTAGATGACTACTTGCTGTAAATCGCAGATCGTGGTCATATTTGAATCGCTTGCCATTTCCAAACCGTAACTCCGATTCCGGTGATCTTTATATCGTTTTCAAGCGATTTCATCTCATCTTTCCAGTGGTACACTTGGTTTTCCAAGTTGATGCCAGGTTCATGCATTTCCTGTCATATCTTGCATATGCATCCCGCATCGCATCCCGCATAGCATATCATCATTGCACCATCTTGTTGATCCTTGCACGTGGTTGATTGTGTTCTTGTTGCTTGTTTGTCTTGTTTGGCTAGAGCCAGGAGACGAGTTCGCTAATGAGGAGCCCGTTGAGTTTGCTTTCGAGGATCCAATCAACTCTGACAACTTTGCAGGCAAGATGATCATACCCTCGAAATCACTACTATCTTTGCTATGCTAGTTTGCTCGCTCTTTTGCTATGCCAATGCTACGATGCCTACCACTTGCTTTCAAGCCTCCCAAATTGCCATGTTCAGCCTCCAACCCACCATTGTCCTAGCAAACCGTTGATTGGCTATGTTACTGCTTTGCTCAGCCCCTCTTATAGCGTTGCTAGTTGTAGGTGAAGATTGGAGACCATTCCTTGTTGGAACATTTATTTACTTGTGGGGATATCATTATATTGCCATGTTATCTTAATGCATCTATATACTTGGTAAAGGGTGGAAGGCTCGGCCTCTAGCCTAGTGTTTTGTTCCACTCTTGCCGCCCTAGTTTCCGTCATATCGGTGTTATGTTCCCGGATTTTGCGTTCCTTACGCGGTTGGATTATAATGGGAACCCCTTGATAGTTCGTCTTGATTAAAGCTTTTCCAGCAATGCCCAACCTTGGTTTTACCATTTGCCACCTAGCCTCTTTTTCCCTTGGGTTTCCGGAGCCCGAGGGTCATCTTATTTTAAACCCCCCCGGGCCAGTGCTCCTCTGAGTGTTGGTCCAACCGAGCAATGCCCGGGGCTACCAAGGGCAACTCTGGGCTGGCCTACCCGACGTCTTGCTCATCCGGTGTGCCCTGAGAACGAGATATGTGCAGCTCCTATCGGGATTTGTCAGCACATCTGGGTGGTGTTGCTGGTCTTGTTTTAACCTGTCGAAATGTCTTGAAGAACCGAGGTACCGAGTCTGATCGGAACGTCTCGGGAGGAGGTCTATTCCTTTGTTGACCGTGAGAGCTTGTCATGGGCTAAGTTGGGACTCCCCTGCAGGGATTGAACTTTCGAAATCCGTGCCCGCGGTTATGGGCAGATGGGAATTTGTTAATGTCCGGTTGTAGATAACTTAAACATAAACTTAATTAAAATGAATCAACTGTGTGAGTTACCGTGATGGCCTCTTCTCGGTGGAGTCCGGGAAGTGGACACGGTGTTGGAGTAATGTTTGTCGCAGGATTGCCCTCTTTAGTTATGCGTTCGCGCTTTGCCTTTCTCTTCTCGCTCTCTTTTGCGAATAGGTTAGCCACCATACATGCTAGTCGCTTGCTGCAGCTCCACATATTTACCTTGCCTTACCTATTAAGCTTAAATAGTCTTGATCGCGAGGGTGCGAGATTGCTGAGTCCTTGTGGCTCACAGATTACTATTACACCAGATGCAGGGCCTGATGATACAGCTCCAGATGGCGCGCTTGAGCTCAAGTGGGAGTACGACGAGGACACTCAGCGTTATTACGTTTCTTTTCCTGACGATCAGTAGTGGTGCCCAGTTGGGGTGACCGGGACCATGTCGCTTGTTGGGTTATCTTTTATTTTGGCGCCGTAGTCGGGCCATGAGTGTTTGGATGATGTATGTTATTTATGTACTTGATTGACGTGGCGAGTGTAAGACAACTATGTTATCCCTTTTATTATCTATATTACATGGGATGTTTGTGATGATTACCTGACTTGCGACATATGCCTTCAATGCGATTATGCCTCTAAGTCATGCCTCGACACGTGGGAGATATAGTCGCATCGAGGGTGTTACATATTAGGAACCTGGTATATGTTGAAGATCCTCCCCGGCAACGGCTCCAGAAATTCCTTTTGATATCACTTGAAGCTACGTCGGTATTTCCCCAAAGAGGAAGGGATGATGCAGCACATCAGCGGCAGGTATTTCCCTCAGATGTGAAACCAAGGTTATCGAACCAGTAGGAGAACCAAGCAACACAACGTAAACAACACCTGAACATAAATAACAACTTCTCGCAACCCGACGTGTTAAAGGGGTTGTCAACCCCTTCCAGGGTCCGGCGCCTCAAGATAGGCAAACGGACGTGAGGTAAATTTGTAGTAGATTGATAGATCGAATGCCAAGTAAATTAAATAAGAATAAATTGCAGCAAGGTATTTTTGGTCTTTTGGATTATTAGATCTGAAAATAAACACAAAGGAAAAAAGATCGCAAAGGCAAATAATATGAGAAAGAGACCCGGGGGCCGTAGGTTTCACTAGAGGCTTCTCTCGAGAAAAATAACAAATGGTGGGTGAACAAATTACTGTTGGGAAATTGATAGAAATTCAAATACTCATGACGATATCCTGGCAATGATCATTACATAGGCATCACGTCCAAGATTAGTAGACCGTCTCCTTCCTGCATCTACTACTATTACTCCATACATTGACTGCTATCCAGCATGCATCTAGTATATTAAGTTCATGGAGAAACGGAGTAATGCAATAAGAACGATGACATGATGTAGACAATATCTATCTATGTAGAGATAGACCCCGTCATTTTATCCTTAGTACCAATGATACATATGTGTCGGTTCCCCTTCTATCACTGGGATCAAGCACCGTAAGATCGAACCCACTATAAAGCACCTCTTCCCATTGCAAGATAAATAGGTCAAGTTGGCCAAACAAAACCCAAATATTGGAGAAGAAATACGAGGCTATAAGCGATCATGCATAAAAGAGATCAAAGGAACTCAAATACTTTCATTGATATAAAAAGATAGATCTGATCATAAACTCAAAGTTCATCGATCCCAACAAACACACCGTAAAAGAGTTACATCATATGGATCTCCAAGCGACCATTGTATTGAGAATCAAGAGAGAGAGAGAGAGGAAGCCATCTAGCTACTAACTACGGACCTGAAGGTCTACAAAGAACTACTCACACATCATCGGAGAGGCACCAATGGAGGTGGTGAACCCCATCCAAGATGGTGTCTAGATTGGATCTGGTGGTTCTGGACTCTGCGGCGGCCGGATCAATATTTCATCGACTCCCCTAGGATTTTGGGAATATTGGGGTATTTATGGAGCAAAGAGGTGGTCCTTGGGGCACCCGAGGTGGGCACTACCCACCAGGGCGCGCCTGGGCCTCCTGGCGCGTCCTGGTGGGTTGTGCTCCCCTTGGGGCACCGTTTTGTTCCTTTTGGCCCATAAAAATTCCAGGCGCAGGCAGGGCCCGTTGTGTTCCTTCTGGACAAAATTCTCCGTAAAGTTTCGTGGCATTTGGACTCCATTTGATATTGATTTTCTGCGATGTACTAAAATGGAAAAAATAGCAACTGGCACTTGGCACTATGTCAATAGGTTAGTACCAAAAAATGATATAAAATGATTATAAAACATCCAAGGTTGATGATTTAACAGCATGGAACAATCAAAAATTACAGATACATTGGAGACGTATCATGGATAGAGGGATCCGTGTCTGTATTCAATCTCCATGGATCAATCACCTGCTTTTTGCGGATGATAGCCTAATCTTCATGCAATCGAAGGTGGATAGTGCTCTCAGACTTAACAATATTCTGAAGGTTTATGGCGAATGCTCAGGACAATGCATGCATAAGGAAAAGAGCTCCATTCTTTTTAGTCCAAACACACCGGAACCTATTAGAGCAACCTTGAAAGGAGCCCTGGGCATATCGGTCGAGGCCTTCAATGAGAGATACCTGGGCTTGCTGACTGCGGTAGGGCGTATCACATCGGGCACCTTTGATTACATTGGTGAGCGAGTGAGAATTTAAATGAATGGAGGAACCGAACGTTTGGTTTCGTGCGTAGCAAGGGAGGTGCTGGTAAACTCGGTGGCCCAATCTATACCGACATTCATGATGGGCTACTTCAAACTGACCAAGAAAATTTAGAAAGGAATTTCCTCACCGATGGCTAAGTACTGGTGGAGCAGCTTCATCGATAGACGTTCCATGCACTGGACAGACTGGAAATCTCTTTCAGTCCCAAGGTACAAGGAAGGGATGGGATTCCGAATTTGGAAATGTTCAATATTACATTGTTGGGAAAGCATGGTTGGCGGCTGAAAACAGGCCTGGGATCCTTATGTTCTAGGTTTATTAGAGGCCGATGTTTCCCAAATGTTAATTTCATGCATGCTATTGTGCCGAAAAATGCCTCTGCGACCTGGCGAGGCATTATAGCCGGGAGGAAGGAACTGGAAGCTGGATTAATGAAGAGGATATGTGACGGCACTTTTGTTAATATTTGGACTAACCGATGGCTGGCGGGGAAACTATCTTTGAGTCCATCAGTTGAGATTGGATATGCCAACCTCCATACAGTCTCTGACCTAATTGACACTGACAATTGGAGTTGGAGAGCTTGGCTAGTAAGAGCAAACTTTACACCACCAGATGCAGATGCTATCTTAAACATACCACTTAGACATGGTGGTGGTGAAGACTTTTGGGCGTGGGCTCATGAGAGGTCGGGGACATATATTGTCAAATCCGCGTATCATGCTCTAATGACTCGCAACAAGCAGCAATCTCTAGAGGAAGGGACGACTACTGAATTTTTAGAGACTGATAGATAGATGTGGACACAGCTATGAAAGCTCAAAGTTCTGCCCAAGGTTCAAGTTTTTTGGTGGCGAGTCCTCCAGGGAATCCTACTGGTGGAACCTACATTACAACACTACCACATTGCGACTATGGCTCGATGCAAGGTCTGCAAAGGTGCAGACGAGGAAATGGTTCACGCACTTATCAAGTGCTCTAATGCCCGAAGCTTCTGGACTGAAGCTAGATCATGGCTGAACATTAAGTTACTAGAACTTCACCCCCTCACCTGGTGCAAGGATATTCCGCATGACTCTCAATTCGCTGAGGAAGACCTGACCAAGATCATAACTGTCATGTGGGATATATGGACATCTCGCAATAACATAACACATGACAAGATTAGTCTGAAACCTGACCAATCCTTAAAGTGCATCAGGGAAACTCTAATGCTATTGGAGATACCGATGGAACATACCAGGATCCTACCTGGCTATGGGTGGAGGCTGCCTGATCCAGACTGCATCAAAATCAACAAGGATGTCAGCGTGTCTCTGAATGAAAACAAAAGCGGGGCTGGTGGTCTTGCACAGACCCCCTCCGACTTCATTGCTGCCTGGAGCAAGCCGCATGAGAATATCACGGATCCACTTATCGCAGAAGCACTGGCTCTGCGAGATGGGGTTATCTTCAGCAAGCTTCCGGGTTATATGCGGGTGATTCTCGAGGCCGACTGTTTGGAGCTGGTACAACTCTGGAACTCGCGACAGTTCTCACGCTCTCTTATAGCGCCTATACTTCTCGAAATCGGACGGCTAGCGTCATCGTTTGTTTATTTGATATTGATCATGTAATGAGACAATCTAACACCTCAGCTCACGTGTGTGTGAAACATGCAAGCACTCTAGGCATGTCTGATTGTTGGATGAACTCTCCACCTGGCTTCCTCGTGACTAGCCTTCTGGCTGATCGCGCTGGTGCTGATAGTGATTGAATAAAGCTCGATAATTCCCACAAAAAAGTAGGAAAAATTTGTCATATATATATATACCTAATAATAAAGCACGGATTGAGTCTCCGGGTTCACCGTCGTGTCCTTTTTACGCAAAGCCCCTTGAAGTTTTAGGCAATTAACCCGCGCTACAAATTTATAGAAAACGTTTCGCTCGACCTGAATGAGTTAGTAGCAGCGGCAGTTGCAGGCGAAAAAAAAAGTTGTAGGCGGGGCCGACAGCAGACTGCAGAGCAGGAGGCAGAGATGGCGTGCGGAGGAACTTCAGGGGCGGCGACTTGCGGTGGTCGGAGCACGAGAGGAGCAGAGAGAGGCGGCGCCTCTGCGAGGAATGATGACAGCGCGCTGGACGGCCAGCGGGAGGAGCGAGCAGGCAGAGAGAAAGGG
>NC_041384.1:80090531-80128602 GCF_002162155.2 Triticum dicoccoides
GGGGAGGCGGGTTCAATCGTCCGGTAGGCCGACGGCGAGATGGGGATGGGGATGGCGTGGAGGGGGTCTGGACGCTGGCGGGATCTTCGCCGGTGACGCTCGAGCATCGGGCCGCCATGGCCGTCTCTCTGCAGAAAAAGACAGAGAGAGGTCTTAGAGAAAAGAAGCACGGGGATAGAAGAGAGATGGAGGAAGAAGGGGAGGGCTCACCGGGGGGCTCGGTGCTGGAGCAACAGCCGCCTCGAGCGCACACGGCCGGAGCCATCTCGTCGTCTGCTACAGAGGAGGATGTGGTGGAGCCCGCCCACGGCGCGGATCAGAAGGAAACCGCCATGGCCAGGGGGAGGGGTACGTGGGGTGCAAGGGATTCTCGCGGCGCGCGGGTGCGGGGGGATCTCCCGGCGGTGGAGGGTGCAAGTGACAGCGGCGGCGTGTCCCGACTACCGAGGAAGGAGGTCGCGGAAATCGGCTTCTGGCGAGAACGTGTGAACGTCTTAGAGCATCTCCAACAGCCGCGCTAAAGCGCCGCGCGCAAAAAACCTGTTTACTGCGCGCGCTGCGGCTGGTTTTGCACGCCCGCCTGCGCTGGCTCCAGCAGCCGCGCTATAATGCAGCGCGCGCGCGCCGCTCCAGCAGAGCGCAAAAATACAGCGCGCGCGACTCACCGGGCATTTTGCATATATGGATATTTTGGACGAAAATGAACATGTAAAATTTGACACAAACAAGTTGATGAATAAAATTTCATGCCCACAAGTTCAAAATCATGCCCACAAGTTTATCCAACCAAGTTCAAATGTAAACTAAGTTCAAGACATGAAAGACACATCAATCTTCATCTTCCTCTTCTTCATCTTCGTCCTCATCTTTTGAAGACGACTCTTCCGCCTCCGAAGATGAATCTTCCTCCCTCTCCTCATCACGCACCGCATCACGCACTGCATCATGTGAAGCTCCGACGGTGTTGGCAAGATCTTCAACGGCATCTTCATGGGAATGTGTGTGAGAAGCCATGGCGGCCGGAGGTGCACCCATGGCGGCCGGAGGTGCACCCATGCCTCCCATGAGAGAAGCAAAACTCATGCCTCCCATGGCGGCCATAGCGTCGGAGGGTGCTCCAAAGCCACCCATGCCTCCCATGGCGGCCGGAGGTGCACCCATGCCTCCCATGTCGGCCGGAGGTGCACCCATGCCTCCCATGGCGGCCGGTGGTGCACCCATGCCTTCCATGGCGGCCGGAGATGCACCCATGCCTCCCATGACTCCGAAGCCACCCATGGCATGGCGTCGAGGCCACCGCCACCCATGGCGCCGAGGCCACCGCCACCCATGGCGCCGAAGCCACCCATGCCTCCCATGGCGCCGAGGCCGCCGCCACCCATTGCACGAACCAAGGCTTCTTTTTGGATCAAAACTTCTTGTTGGGCAAGATGGACATACTCTTTTTGCGCCGCATTGAGCACTACTAGAAAAAGGGCTATAGATAGGATTGACACTAATGGCGCACCAGACAAGCGGTGCGCCATTAGTATATACTAATGGCGCACCACCTTCTGATACGCCATTAGAGTTGAAACTACTAATGGCGCACCAGGCCTAGGGTGCGCCATTAGTATCAAATTTTTTTTTGAACTAGTGCGCCTGTCCAAACATACTAATGGCGCATCCAGACACAGTGCTCCATTAATAGTTATAACTAGTAATGGCGCACCTGTCGGAAAGTGCGCCACTAATGTTGTTTTTTTATTATATTTTTTATTCCTTTTTTTGCAAAACTACTAATGGCGCACTGTTCCACCGTGCGCCATTACTAGTTTAAACTAGTAATGGCGCACTGTGGGCAGTGCGCCATTAGTATGTTTTTTTTGCAAAACTACTAATGGCGCACCACCAGAAGGTGTGCCATTAGTAACCTGGATTACTAATGGCGCATTTAGAGTTGGTGCGCCATTAGTATGTGGGCAGCAACAAGATATTTTGGACAGCCTCTCCTACCCACACTCACTTTCTCCCCACTTCATTCTCTCCACCTCCTCCTTATCTTGGGTGCCTCCTCTTTTTCACCTCATTTCCACCATAGATTCATTCAATTTAAGTGGTTAAATTACCTTGTTTTGATAGGTAAGTAAGGGGGGAAGCTATATTTATGTTATTCTCCCTACAACAATGTGCACATGCACTTTTTATGGCCTAGCTAGATCAATGTATGTTCGTGGTGTTGCATATGTTTGTGGTGTTGCATATGTGTTTGTGTTTGGAGGTGTACCGGTATTTGAAATGCGATAGTTGCCAATATTTTGCCGGAATGTTGATTCATTTCCGTTTCGGCGAGAATTTTGGCATTAAGCATTCTTTTTGGTCCCATTTTTAGGGAAAGTCATGCCAAATTTTTTCTTGGTTCTAAAATATCGTTTTGCTCTACCCCGCAGGCGACCATGGTCCGCACGATGACCGAAGGCATCGTGAATAGGTTTTTGAGGTCCGCGAAGGCCGAGATGCTTCAAAAGAACGAGATGGAGATAAGATGTCCATGTCGAAGATGCAAGCTGAAGAGCCTTATTGCGGAGCCGGAATCCGGGCAGGTGCGGGACCACCTGCTCTTGCGTGGTTTCATGGATGGCTATCGGTGGCAAGGTGATGAAGATGACTACGAAGTCGTCCATGGGGGCCGGGCAAGAAATGAGGAAGGGCAGCAAGACAACCACCGCGGCTCGGGCAGGCGAGAAGATGAAGAATCCCCAGGAGATGATCACGACGGTGATGCTGTACACAGTCATCATGTAGAAGATGCAGGACATGATGATGAGGAAGATGCCGGAGCAGACAACGGGCATGATCATGAAGATGATGATGCCGGCGGAGCAGACGACGCTGGACCATCGATGGGCTGGGTGCAGGACCCTCATATTCAAGAGCTGCTTCTCAAGCAGACGGATAACGCAAGAGTTGCCGCCTGAGAGAAAGCCAAGATGGATCAACTTGAGTTAGACGCGGTTACTCCATTGTATGAAGGATGCAGGCCTGAGGATACCCGCCTAAAAGTAACACTCATGGCTCTGGAGATGAAGGTAAAACACAAAATGACCGACGCATGCTTCGACGAGAACATGTCATTCTGGCATGAACGTCTTCCCAAGGGGAACAAGTGCCCGACCAGTTTGGAGGACGCGAAGAAAATCGTGTGTCCTCTGGATTTACCGCACGTGAAATACCATGTGTGCATGAACAATTGCATCATTTATCGGGATGAGCACGCGGAGTCTACCATATGTCCGGTGTGCGGCGTCACTCGATACAAGAAGAGGAAGAAAGCTCCTCGAAAAGTGGTGTGGTACTTTCCGATCACTCCTCGTCTGCAGCGGTATTTCGCGGACCGTAAGGTAGCAAAGCTCCTGCGTTGGCACGCGGATAGGGAGGAGAAGAAGCGAGAAGATGACGCAAATGATCCGGAGATAGATAAAAAAGACAAGATGCTGAGTCACCCTAAGGATGCGAGCCAGTGGCAAGCGTTGAACTTCGAAGACCTAGAATTTGGGAACGATCCAAGGAACATCCTGTTGGGAGCGAGCACCGATGGAGTCAATCCATTTGGCAGCCAGAGAAGCACACATAGCACCTGACCTGTGTTTGTGTGGATGTACAACCTTCCCCCCTGGTTGTGCATGAAGAGGAAGTACATTCACATGAGTATGCTAATTGAAGGACCGAAACAACCAGGGTACGACATCAATCTGTATCTGGGGCTGCTGAAAGAGGAGCTTGACACGCTGTGGAAAACGCCAGCCAATACGTGGGACGCCGCAGAGAAAGAATATTTCCCTATGAGAGCCGCGCTGCTCACGATGGTGCACGACTATCTCGGTTACGGATATGTCGCGGGGCAGGTGGTCCACGGATTTTCTGGATGCGTCAGGTGCATGGATGACACAACGTATCGCCAGCTAGATAGAGATCTCGGGTCTTCGAAAACCGTGTTCATGGGACATTGATGGTGGCTTCGCGACGATGACCTGTGGAGAAAACGCAAGGATCTGTTCGATGGTGAAACCGAACCCCGAGGACGCCCGCGTACGAGGAGCGGCGAGGAAATAGACGAGCTGTTGAAAAATTGTAAAGATTGCCCACTGTCGGGAAAGAAGCAAAAGGCGCCAGAGCCGGGAAAGAAGCGAAAGGCGCCAGAGCCGCTGCTGAAGGTATGGAAAACGAGGTCTGTTTTCTGGGACTTGCCGTACTGGAAGATCCACCGTGTGCCTCACAGCCTTGATGTCATGCATATCACGAAGAACGTGTGCGAGAGTCTGCTTGGTACCCTGCTCAACATGCCAGAGAGGACCAAAGATGGGCCGAAAGCAAGGGCAGACTTGAAATCAATGGGCATCAGGCAGGAGCTTCATGCTATATATGATGATGATGATGATGATGATGATGAGGCGAAGCAGGACACGGAAAGTCATCGCAAAGGCAAAAAGGCCAAGAAGACCGGAAATGACTACCCTCCCGCGTGCTTCACTCTAAGTCAGGAGGAGATCGAGTAGTTTTTCACCTGCCTCCTAGGAGTAAAACTTCCTTACGGTTACGCGGGGAAGATAAGCAGATACCTAGACCCAGCGAAGCAGAAGTTCAGCGGAATGAAGTCTCACGACTGTCACGTGCTGATGACGCAGATACTTCCAGTTGCAATCTGTGGGATCATGGACGCGCATGTCCGTGAAATGCTATTTGGCCTATGCAACTTTTTCGATGTCATCTCTCAGAAGTCTGTTGGCGTGAGGCAACTCAGAAGGCTACAGGAAGAGATCGTGGTGATACTATGCGAGCTTGAGATGTACTTCCCGCCCGCATTCTTCGACGTTATGGTGCATCTGCTGGTCCATATCGTGGACGATATCATCCAACTCGGGCCGACGTTCCTGCACAGCATGATGCCGTTCGAAAGGATGAATGGTGTCATCAAAGGATACGTTCGCAACATGTCACGTCCAGAGGGAAGCATAGCCAGGGGCTTTCTGACCGAAGAGTGCATCTCCTACTGCACGAATTATCTAGGCATCGAGAACCCCGTTGGTCTGCCCGTCAACAGGCACCTCGGCAGGCTCGCTGGATGGGGTCACCGTGAGGGTCACCGCGAAATGCATGTCGACTTCGAGGGTCGACTCGCCGACTTTGAAAGAGCAAACCTAGTCGCGCTACAACACATAAACGTGGTCGATCCTTGGGTGGTAGAGCACAAAACCTTTATTAAGAAGACGTACAATGACCGAGGACAACAGAGGACGGACGGAGATATACTCAAAGAGCACAACTCATGTTTCACGCGTTGGTTCAAGCAGCAGCTGCTGTCGTACCCTTTACATGAGGATTCTTCCGCAGAAGAACAACTCCTATTTGCCTTGTCACAGGGCGCTGAGCACAACCTGATGACCTATGAGGCGTACGATATCAACGGCTACACATTCTACACCGAGGCCAAGGACATGAAGAGCGATGGTTATCAGAACTCCGGGGTAACGATGGAATCCTACACCGGTAACGACAAGGACAGATACTACGGAAGGATCGAGGAGATCTGGGAGCTGAGCTACGCTGGAGAGAAGGTCCCGATGTTCCATGTCAGATGGGCGAAGAGCGTCCTAAAAGAAGACCAGTATTTCACCACCATGGTTATACCCGAAGCCAAATCCAAGACCGCGGGCGCAAACGTTACCGCGAAAAATGAGCCATGGGTACTGGCTTCCCAAGTGGACCAATGCTTCTTCATTATCGACCCGTCAAAGCCCAGTCGTGTTGTCGTGAGGAGCGGCAAAAGGAAGATCATCGGAATGGATGGAGTAGCCAATGAGCAAGACTTCGACAAGTACGGCGACCCGAGGATCGAACATGACGACGATGATGAAGTAGCAGCATACACCACAAGAAGAAGCAGGACCACCCTACCTAAAGGACGTCCGTTCCACAGAAGAACTCCATTTGCGAAAAAGAAGGGCAAGAAGATTGTGAACAGATAGCTAGCTAAGATCGATTGTATTTAAATCGTAGCCTTCATTTCTCGATTGTATTTCATGGGCACTTTTTGAACTATCATGAATATTTTTAAATTTCATGGACACTCGATCTCGATCCCCTTCCATCTCGACCGCTATCCCACCTCGCCAGATCCGGTCCCCCTCGCCGCCGAGCACCCCTCGGTCCACCGGCTGCCGCCGCCGACCCCCCGCACCCTTGATTCCCCTACTCAACCGCCGCCGCCGACCCCCCGCACCCCTCCCCTACTCAACCGCCGCCGCCGACCCCCCACACCCCGTGCACCCTCCCCCGCTCCACCGGCATTACTGTTTGATGATATTTTAAAAAAAATTATTACTGTCTTATAAAAAAAATATTACTGTTATGATTTAAACAAGTTTGAACATATTTAAACACAAATAAGTATCAAACAGCATTTTAAATGCATAAAAAAAATTGTGGAGCCTAGGAATCGAACCCAGGACCTCCTGGTGTGAGAACTGGCTGCTGACCAGTCGAGCTAGTAGAGGGAACTTGGTGTGGATCAGGTCAGGTGGAAGATAAACTGTTGGCTTGAGCAGAAATCAAAAAAAAATACTAATGGCGCACCAGGGTGAGGTGCGCCATTAGTATGGATGTACTTATGGCGCACCGAGGGGTGGTGCGCCATTAGTATTGTGCCACCCCATCCATATTTCCTCCCCGGCCCAAACCTATCCCCTCTCTCTCCCTCGCCCTCGCCCTCGACCCTCAGCGCCTGCCTAAGCTGGCCCCTGCTTTGGCCGAAGAGCCAGATTCGTTTGGGGGCGGGGGACACCACCCCAAAGATAATACCGCCAGTCGTGCCGGCGCCAAGTCAGCCCCATGGCAAGACCGCCGCAACGGTGCCGGACATTCCTATGCCACTGGATCCAAACATGCATATGGCACAGGATCAGAACGACTACGACGACGATACATTTGGCAACGTCGATCAGTACTTTGCCGATCATGGGTACGGTGGCGACTTCATGGGGCCTCCTTCTCAAGAACCCAACCCAACAAAAGACGTGCGCGATCTAGCTGGTACCGCGGAGAAGCCAAGTTGCAACAGGCGTCGTCTGCAGTTCAGCTCTCAGGAGACGCCTCCAGCTGCCGACTTCACCGAGCCTTAGATAGGCGAGGTGCGAAATATTATCAGCCCTAACACACTCAAGAAGGCGGTCTGTGAGCAGAACTCGGTCCCATTACAGGAGAAGAAGAAGGCACGCAAAAGAAAGACTAACAAGGGTGCGGGCCAGCCGGCACCGAGTACGATCCGTGCTCAGGACGGGCCACCTTCACCTGAGGATTTAATGAGGAGGCTGCATGTGGCGGGTAGGCCGATGCTACCGAGAAATATGCTCGATGCTGCAACCGGTGCTATGCGGAGTCTGCATGACAGTGTTCTTTCTTTAGAGAGAAGGATGTGGCATACCCAGTTTTCGCGGCCAAGGTGCCAGAGGGCAAGGGCTTTGTGGATAACTCCATCGGGGGTATGATCGTCCTACGGTTTGATGACATACACACTATGTTGAACCTTCATCCGCTGCACTACACCTTCGTTCGGCTATTTTCGCTAAGTATGGAGATGCGGATCATTCGCGACAAGACCCCGGACATCGTGATAGTCGACCCCTTCTACATGTGTGCCAAGATCTTGGGCAGCGCTGGGGACCGGCAAGTCGCGAGTTCTTACCTCGAAGGCGTCATTCTGGCAAACCAAGATAAGGATAACTTCCTCGTGCCTTACTTTCCCGAGTAAGTCCTCCCCTCAACCGCCCCGTAACATATGAATTCTTAGATTTCGATCTTTTTCTTTTAACATTCCGTGTTCTCTGCAGTGACACACATTGCACGCTCATCCTCCTAAGCCCCAAATATTCCATGGCCACGTATTTCGACCCGGACCGTCATTCGAACGTAGACTACACAAATGTCAAGAAGGTTCTTGATGATGTTCTCCCCGGCTACGCCAAATCTGGAGGCACCTTCACCAGGACTATTCGTAAGTACGGCAAGCACGTGTTCTCCCACAATACGACGTTCTACTGCGTCAAGCAGCCGCCTGGCGGTCAGAAGGGTGCCTACTACGCCATCCATCACATGCGGGCGATCGTATGGGACCAGCATCAACTTCTGCTACCGAGTAAACTCAAAGATTGGGCCGCGAGCGTGTCGGCAATCCAGGACGCGGACATCAGACAAGAATTCTTTCGCATCCAGCCGGAGTTTGCGGAAATCATCCATCAAGATGTCCTTCGTACCTCGGGGCAGTTCTACCTCAGAAATCAACCGTCCAACAGTGACATCGACACAATGCTACAAATGCAGGCTGACAACGACCGTTATTTCATGACTCCCACGATAGACGGCGGCTTCATCCACGCTCCGGTCCCTTGAGTCGAGTCGAAAGCAGTGATGCTGTGTCTAGTTCTGAAACATCGATTGGCTCATGTTGTAATTAAACTTTAATGAACTTGTAGTATGTCTCTTTGGTTTTGAGAGTCGTTCAACTTAGATGTAATCGATGCTATTAATGTCTTGCTTTTCTCTTCCGATCGTTCTGTTGCATACTTATATATTGCTTATGTATTGTCTGTGAATTGGTACTAACGTTTCATTTGGCTAGTGCATAGCGATGTCGTCGTATGTCGTGTACAAGGGTAAGGTTCCCGGAGTCTACGACGACTGGGAGGAGTGTCGGAGACAGGTTCACCGATTCAGCGGTAACAGTTATAAAGGGTACACCACTAGGGCCGAGGCCGAATCTAGATACGCCTGCTATCTAGCGGGAGAGGGGAGGGAGCGTTGGAGGAACCGGATGAAGACGAGTTTCATCGTGATGATGCTCATCGTGATGACCGCAGCTCTCTTCTATGTGATGGTAGTTTAGATGATCGATATCGACTTATAATGTGAAGACAAACTCGCTACTCGCGGTCTCGAGACTTGTAATATAATGTTCTATCTTTGTTCGGTCTTTTCAATTCGGAGACTAATATGATGAATTGTATTCGGAGACTAATATGATGAATTGTATTCAGAGACTAATCTTCTATTGTATTCGATGAATCTGTTGTTGATGTGTGCTGTCTATATTTTGTTCAATTATACATTTTGTAACCTGTGCAAAAAACAGAAAAATAAAAAATAAAAAAGCTAATATTCATACTAATGGCGCATCACATCACAGTGCGCCATTAGTATGCCAAAGGATACTAATGGCGCATCATTAAAGAGTGCGCCATTAGTATGCCGAAGTTACTAATGACGCATCTGGTTGTTGTTCGCCATTAGTATGCCAAAGCACCTGGGTATACATGGCCCCCTGGGAGGCATACTAATGGCGCATCACATCACAGTGCGCCATTAGTATGCCAAAGGATACTAATGGCGCATCATTAAACAGTGCACCATTAGTATGCCAAAGTTACTAATGGCGCATCTTGTTGTTGTGCGCCATTAGTATGCCAAAGCACCTGGGTATACATGGCCCCCTGGGAGGCATACTAATGGCACACTGTTGTATATACTAATGGCGCATCTGAGGTGCGCCATTAGTATACCAGATATTAATGGCGCACTAGTGGTGCGCCATTAGTAAAATATACTAATGGCGTGGCACTAATGGCGCACTAGTGGTGCGCCATTAGTAAAATATACTAATGGCGTGGCACTAATGGCGCACCTCTAATGCGCCATTAATGGCCAAATTAGGTGCGCCATTAATAGGCCTTTTCCTAGTAGTGGAGGTTAGATGTGTCCAAGAAGAACAAGTGCTTCTCCCATTCCAACAACTTAGCTCGCTCCTCGTTGCTCACTTTCCTCTCCTCCAAAGTCACCTTTCTCTCCTCGGCCGCCACCCTTCTCTCCTCGGCCGCCAACCTCCTCTCCTCGGCCACGGCATCTTGGTTCCTTGCCATTTTCCTCACCTCATTGGCTTCGACCCTTGCCTTCACAATAGCTTCCATAGCATTTTTGAGCTCATCATCTCCTTTCCTCTTCTTCTTTTGGGTTTGGTCTTTCTTGCACCCATCCGGTCGTTTTGGCTTCGAGTATGAAACCGAGTTGGGTGTGGGGCTTCTCTTGCCGTCATCACTTGATGCATCATCCTCCTCCTCATCATCATCATTCTCAATTGCTAGCTTCCGTTTGTTGCTCAAATGCAAATCCTCCAAACCAACACGCTTCTTCCATTTCTCATCATCCTTTAACACTTCATAGCAATGAGGCAAGGTAAAGACCCTGCCTTTCTTGATCTTCCCCTTCTTGGTTGTCCTTCTCTCTTCTTTGAACAAGTTTTGTGCAATGTTGTTCTACAAGAAAAAC
The DNA here is from genome assembly GCF_002162155.2 of Triticum dicoccoides. NCBI lineage: Eukaryota > Viridiplantae > Streptophyta > Magnoliopsida > Poales > Poaceae > Triticum > Triticum dicoccoides. The sequence goes on from NC_041384.1 coordinate 80,100,885, forward strand.
AAAATAAGTTAGCACTTCGGTCACCAAAAACAAGTATGATGATCATATATGAGATGGCACTTACTCGATCATCCTCATTTGTGCCACTTGGGTTAATCTTGTCAACTGCCTTTTGTACGGCCGCCCACTTTTGACAATCTGCGTTGATTGTCGACCATCGGGACCGAAGTGATCTCTCAGAGCGATCAATTCCACTCAAGTTGTGAGCATCATAGTGTTCTTTCATTCGCCCCCAATACGCGTCTCTACTTTGATCACCTCCAATTGATGGATCCCTCGACACTTGCAAATAAGTATGGCATAGTAACTTGTCATCCTTGGTTGAGTAATTGCCCGCTCTTCCTTTCGGCGCCTCGACAATTCCCTCACCCTCCTCGTCCACCTCAAACTCATGGTCTTGGAAATGGATGTCATTGGTTTGAGACCAATGCAAATTGTTGGACCCAACACCCATAGTGGACATGTATGCATCATCGTTGAGACTACAAAGTTTTTTGAACAATGCAAATAAGCTATCTATATGTGATGATGATGCATTGAAAAAATAAGAAGAAAAGAAAAGTTGAAAAAAATTTCACCTTGGGGGCATTTTGTCGAACACGTGGTGCGCGTCGGCGGCCGGCTCAACGAGTGAGCTCGCCGGCGCTTCGGAAACCGCCGCGGCCGTCGAACGCCCTGCAAGCTTTTTTTCCCTCGCCTTTGTGATGCCGGAGCCGTCCGCCGCCTTGTTCTTCTTCGCGGATGTTTTGCCCTTCTTCGTCCGCACCGCATTGGGTACCTTCTTCGATGGTGTGGCGGCGGCACGGGACGGCGCCGGCGCGACGCCACCCAGCGCCGTGGTCATCTGCGGCGGCAAGAAGAGGCTGCGCGCGAGGCCGACGCTCGGCGAAGCTCCGGCAGTGGCGACGCCAGCGCTCGCCGCGCTAGGGTTTCCGGCGGCGGCGGCAACTGCGGCGGCGGCGGCAGCGGGGTGAGCGGGGCGCCGGTGTGCGCGTCCATGGGTGGGTGGCAGGGCGCCGGCGCCGGCGCGCGCGGGGCGTAGGACGAGGAGACGAGAGAGTGCGGCGCGAGCGCTCGAGTGTGCCGCGCGCTGTAGCTGGCGCCCCAAATACACCGCGCGGCTAAGTGTTTTTGTCCGCGCGCCCAACCCGTTATAGCGCGCGCGCCGTTTTTGCGCGCCCGCTGAAGCGACCCGTCGCGTTGCGCGCGCGCTAAAACGGCATAATTTGCGGTGCGGCGCTAGTTTAGCGCGGCTGTTGGAGATACTCTTAGCGTGTGAATCAGGGTGTGGACTGTGGAGCGCCAGCAAGGCCGCAGATTTCATCTAGCTCAGCCCGACGTGTCAGCTAGCTAGAGTGCAGATTTTTCCTCGAGAAATGCTAGCGTGCACACATGCATGTCGACCGGTTTTCCTGTTTTGATTGAATTAATTAAAGAATGATTTGTTCATGGACCGGTAAATATCTCCGAGTCCGTTCGAGAAATACTAGCGTGCACATACATGTTCGACAAATTGATTATACTTACGGTTACTCGGGAATGCTTTTAGTTTGCTAGAACTTTTTATGCTTGAAAGAAACTTACGTAAGATGCTATAAGGATTAACTTTCTTAACGATTACAGCACCGGCGGTTGCAGGACATGCTTTCTATCTGCAGTTCTTCAACTAAAATTCATCTTATTTCAAATTTTGTAAACATTTCATTCATATTTGTGAACTTATTCTATATTTATTTGTAGTCCGCCAAGAAAAAATAATGTAGTGATCAAATGTGCATATCTACTACTGCTTCGAGTTTCTTTTCCTTAAAGTTCTGATAGTATATGTGTATATTTTTTGACCTATTTTTTCACTATTAAAATTATAGTTACATTTCTCAAAGTAAGTAACTGTTAAATTTTGTGTGAAACATATAGATCTTATTAAATTTGGATTCATGATAATTTAGTTACCCTCTCTGGGTTAATCGGAGGGGTACATGAATTATTATACTCTCAAAGAGTGTAACAATCACAATGTATGTTTCTCCTACTCAAAGACTATTTCATGCATCATTACTCTTCCATCCAATGACAGTGCTGCGGCTGCGGCCATCGACACGTTGTGAGCATAGCTCAATACCGCCTCTAGGCCTCTCCCTCATGTGAAAGGCAAGCTCGTACCTCAACCTAAAGCATAGCTTAAGTGATAATTCAACATGTGGCAACACAAAGGCATATTCGTCTTATAGAGAATGAGACAGAGAAGAGAGAATGAGGGTAACCTATTTCTGACGTTTGTTAGAATTGGATATAAGAAGTGCCCTGCAGTGGCACGCGAAGTATGTTTTGGATTTTTGTTCGCCCGGTGCAACGCACGGGCATTTTTACTAGTATGTATATATATATATATATATATATATATATATATATATATATATATATATATATATATATATATATATATATAGAGAGAGAGAGAGAGAGAGAGAGAGAGAGAGAGAGAGAGGTATAGATATGATACAAGAAACTAGGTATTTCACGTGTGCCAATTACTTCAACACAATAAAAGGACCACACAAATCTTGATAAAAAACAAATAGACATATAAGATTATGTTTTGGTTATAAAGCATATATTTTGTGACATTGGTTAAATCGATAAAATAGGTATGTACCCATGATTGATCGATTCAATTGTGCTATCAAAGATAAGCAATTAATTACTATTATTTTGTTATCGACCGTGAATTTTGTGCCATTGATTAAACTTTTATGGCTCACTCACAACAATGCAAGCATGTCATGACATGTACTAAAGTGCTCGCCTTAAAATATGAATGTCATCTAAGGGCTTCTGTGAATCTTGGTAGGAGTTTACCAAGTTGGTGTCTTGATCATATATTTGCTCGGAGATCTCCAATGACATGCAATACTTGCTTGAAATATCTGGGAATTGTCTCACAGGAACTTCTGCATGTGTTGTTTGCTCTGAGATCTCCAATGACATACAATACTTGCTTGAAATATCTAGGAATTGTCTCACGGGAACTTCTGAATGTGTTGTGAACAACTTTGAACCTTTGATTATGCCCCCACAACATGAAGGAATATTGCTACGTGCTCTTGCACGCTGGTGTGAATTGCTATCTTCTAGTAATTATGTGCATAAACATCTCCACTAGCATGACAAAAGATGTTGTTCGCGTTTGAATCATGCTCACAACCTCTATGTCGTTAATGTTGTAGATGTAATTCGACATCCTCTCCATATCTCGGGCTAACAATGAACCATAACATATCACATGCTTATCATCACGAGAAAACCGCTCGCTCGTGGACCAACATGACTCAGACCTGGATCACAACTATGGGTTTTGCTGCCTGAACAACCAGCTTTATTTGTCCATCCTAGTGAAATGATGTTGCAGTAAGTAGTGGCAGAGCGTGAACCAAATCAAGCGGTCAAAAGAGGTAGAGAGATTAGAGAGGCCAAAAGATTAGCAGGGATTTTAGGCTTACGAGGAGCTTAGGGCATCTCCAATGCGGACCATCAAATCGTTCGGACCGCATGGTTCAGACGTGTTTTCTATCCAACGCGGTCTTGTATCTGTTCGCTGGTCGGTCCAGACGCACTTTTTCCTGTAAACCGAAAGCAAACTGGGGAGCGCTTTGAGATCGTCCGGTCCGCTGCGACGCATGCCTCTGACAACGTGACCGAGGGAGTCCTGGATTAGGGGGTATCCGGACAGCTAGACTATATCCTTTGGCTGGACTGTTGGACTATGAAGATACAAGATTGAAGACTTCGTCCCGTGTCCGGATGGGACTCTCCTTGGCGTGGAAGGCAAGCTTGGCAATACGGATATGTAGATCTCCTTCCTTGTAACCGACTCTGTGTAACCCTAGCCCCCTCCGGTTTCTATATAAACTGGAGGGTTTAGTCCGTAGGACGAACAACAACAATCATACCATAGGCTAGCTTTTAGGGTTTAGCCTCTTCGATCTCGTGGTAGATCAACTCTTGTACTACTCATATTATCAAGAAAAATCAAGCAGGACATAGGGTTTGACCTCCATCAAGAGGGTCCGAACCTGGGTAAACATCGTGTCCCCTGCCTCCTGTTACCATCCGCCTAGATGCACAGTTCGGGACCCCCTACCCGAGATCCGCCGGTTTTGACACCGACATTGGTGCTTTCATTGAGAGTTCCTCTGTGTCGTCATCATTAGGCTTGATGGATCCTTCAATCATCGGTAGCGATGCAGTCCAGGGCAAGACTTTTCTCCCCGGACAGATCTTTGTATTCGGCGGCTTCGCACTGCGGGCCAACTCGCTTGGCCATCTGGAGAAGGTCGAGAGTTACGCCCCTGGCCACCAGGTCAGATTTGGAAGCTTAAACTACATGGCCGATATCCGTGGAGACTTGATCTTCGACGGATTCGAGCCCCTGCCGAGTGCGTCACACGGTCACGATGAGCATGATTTAGCTCTACCATCGGACAGTGTTCAGGAGATCGCACCGGCAACCACTCCGACCCTCAATTCGGAGCCAATCGCGTGATCCATGGATGGGTGGATAGACCTCGCCACGGAGGCCGCATCCTCAGCGGCGATCAAGCCGAGTATCGACCTTACCCTTCACGGGAGCCGTGATGCCGAACTGTCGGATTCTTCCCCGGCCACGGACTCCAAACCGCTTGCGCCCGTGCCTATCGAATCTGACTGGGCGCCGATCATGGAGTTCACCTCCGCGGATATCTTTCAGCACTCGCCCTTCGGCGACATACTGAACTCATTAAGGTCTCTCTCCTTGTCAGGAGAGTCCTGGCCGAACTATGTCCGGCAGGATTGGGATGCGGATGACGAAGAAATTCGCCGCCCACCCACCACCCACTTAGTAGCCACCGCCGACGATTTGACCGACACACTCGACTTTGACTCCAAAGACATCGATGGTATGAACGACGATGCGGGAGACGAACAGGAACCACTGCCCACAGGGCACTGGACAGCCACCTCATCATATGATATATACATGGTGGACACACCCAAAGAAGGCAATGGCGACGGGACAGCGGAGGATGACCCCTCCAAGAAGCAACCCAAGCGCCGATGTCAGTGGCGCCGCTCTAAGTCTCGCCAAAGCAAAAGCGGTGATACCGGCACAGGAGATAATAGCACTCCGGACAGTGCCGAAGATGACAACAATCCCCTCCAGGAAGATTTAGAGCAGGAGGATGGAGAAGACAGCCCTCCCGAGAGAGCGGCAGATGAAGAGGCGGAGGATGATAGTTACATGCCTCCCTCCGAAGGCGAGGCAAGCCTCAATGATGACGAATTTGTCATGCCTGAGGATCCCGTCGAGCAAGAGCTCTTCAAGCGCCGGCTTATAGCCACGACAAATAGCCTTAAGAAAAAGCAACAACAGCTTCAAGCTGATCAAGATTTGCTAGCTGACATATGGACTGAAGTCCTTGCGGCCGAGGAATATGAACTCAAACGCCCCTCCAAGAGTTACCCAAAGCGATGGTTGCTACCTTGACTGGAGGAGGAAGCATTAAAACCTACATGTCCAGCGTATGACGCGGCTGATCGGCCACCTCGTGGCCGCGACAGAGGGGCATTTCAGCCAAAAGCTCAGCCCGCACCCCGACGCCACTCAAATAAAAATGTCAAGGCACGGGGAAACGCGCTAGACCTGTGAGACGTATTGGAGGACAAAGCAAAACACGCAAGATCGATCTACGGATCACGAGGGCGTGCCACTATGCGAGACGATAACCGTCACGCCGGATACAGTAAAAGTAAATCCGGCCGGGCCGAACACAGCAGACAAGACTCATTTGAGCTGCGTCACGACATAGCCCAGTACAGAGGCGCCGCACACCCCCTATGCTTCATAGACAAAGTAAAGGATCACCAAATCCCAGAGGGTTTCAATCCCATAAATATCGAATCATACGATGACACAACAGATCCTGCGGTATGGATCGAGGACTTCCTCCTGCACATCCACATGGCCCGCGGTGACGATCTACACGCCATCAAATACCTCCCACTCAAGCTCAAAGGACCAGCTCGGCTTTGGCTCAATAGCCTGCCAGCAGAATCCATTGGCTATTGGGAAGATTTGGAAGCCGCATTCCTCGACAACTTCCAGGGCACTTATGTGCGACCACCAGATGCCGATGAATTGAGCCACATAATTCAGTAGCCAGAGGAATCGGCCAGGCAATTCTGGACACAGTTCCTGACAAAGAAAAATCAAATCGTCGACTGTTCGGATGCAGAGGACCTAGCAGCTTTTAAGCACAACATCCGCGACGAGTGGCTCGCCCGGCACCTTCGCCAGGAAAAGCCAAAATCTATGGCAGCCCTCACAACACTCATGACCCGCTTTTGCGCGGGAGAGGACAGCTGGCTGGCTCGTAGCAATAATACATCAAAGAACCATGGTACTTCGGATACCAAGGATGGCAATGGAAGGTCACGTCACAACAAACACAAGCGCCGCATCAACAACGACAATACCGAGGATACAGTAGTCAATGCCGGATTCAGGGGCTCTAAACCCGGTCAGCGGAAAAAACCATTCAAAAGAAGCACCCCCAGCCTGTCCAGTTTGGACCGTATACTCGATCGCTCATGTCAAATACACGGTACCCCTGACAAGCCAGCCAACCACACCAACAGGGAATGTTGGGTGTTCAAGCAGGCCGGCAAGTTAAATACGGAAAACAAAGATAAGGGGTCACATAGCGATGACGAGGAGGAGCCCCGGCCGCCGAACACCGGAGGATAGAAGAGGTTCCCCCCACAAGTGCGGACGGTGAACATGATATACGCAACCCACATCCCCAAGAGGGAGCGGAAGCGTGCGTTAAGGGACGTATATGCGTTGGAGCCAGTCACCCCAAAGTTCAACCCATGGTCCTCCTGTCCGATCACCTTCGATCGCAGGGACCATCCCACTAGTATCCATCATGGCGGATTCGCCGCATTGGTCCTAGACCCAATCATCGACGAATTTCACCTCACTCAAGTCCTTATGGATGGCGGCAGCAGGCTGAACCTGCTTTATTAGGACACAGTGCGCAAAATGGGTATAGACCCCTCAAGGATCAAACCCACAAAAACGACCTTCAAAGGCGTCATACCAGGTGTAGAGGCCCATTGCACAGGCTCAGTCACAGTGGAAGTGGTCTTCGGATCCCCGGATAACTTCCGAAGCGAGGAGTTAATCTTCGATATAGTCCCGTTCCGCAGTGGCTATCATGCACTGCTCGGGCGAACCGCATTTGCGTGATTCAATGCGGTACCGCATTATGCATACCTCAAGCTCAAGATGCCAGGACCTCGGGGGGTCATCACTGTCAATGGAAACACAGAGCGCTCTCTCTGCACGGAGGAGCACACTACGGCCCTCGCAGCAGAAGCACAAAGCAGCCTCTTCAAGCAATCCACCAGTTTGGTGATTAAACGCCCGGACACCGTCAAGCGCGCCCGGAGTAATCTGCAACAAGACCGCCTGGCACACTCCGAGCTCGCATAGCAATGCGACCCCCATCCCAGTCCCCGCCAAACGGCGAAATCCGTGCCACGCGTACATAATTATGCATTGAAAATACCATGGGCATAGATGGGGGGCACGACTACGGCACGCCCCAAAACGCGGCTCAACCGCACTGGGGGCTTCCCACCTTATTATTTTTCTCTCTTTCAAGACTTTACTATCTGGAAACCCCGTCCGGCAGTACGATTGCCCGACACACGATACAACAACCAAGGAGGCAGAAAGCTACGTCGCATCATCGAATTCCCAGGCGGTCTCTGATAACGAGTGAAATACCTGCTTTAAATACCATTCCTCAGCTTGCCCTTGGAGGGGACATGTCAAATAGTCCTACTTTTTTCTTATCGCACTACTTGTATCATTCTGCTTCAACGCACCTTTTTGAGCAAACAATGCATAGCACTAGACTATTACCGCATTCTCTATTCTTTTTTATATATATGTTCATTCATGACATTCAACACCGGTACACTTTGGTACGGCCAATACGCCAGGGGCTTAAGCATACCCTATAATACGGCGTGAGAAGTCCGAACACTTTTGATAGTGCGGCACCACGAACTTATAGCATCATATGCATCAGCTCCGAATCATGTCTTGGGTCAATAGTTGGGTTTGCCCGGCTCCCATGTTGTGGTACCTTACGTTCCGCTATATCGGCTAAGGTAGCACTGGGAGAACTACTGCGATTGTGCCCCAGTTCATCTGGGCAAGCACCTCAGTAGAGAAAGCTAAAACTGACTGCCATGATAAGGCGAGAGCTGGTCGCTGTTCGAGAGGTCTCGGGTCCCTAAAGACTTATGTCGCTTAGAGCGAGGAGTCGGCTTTGTCCGGCTTAAGGCGTGTATAGTGCCCCGAATTCGGCCTTCCGAATAATAGGGGCTTCGCCAAAATTTAAAATTGTAGACTTCTATGGCTAAGTCAGAGTGATAAAGCATTATAGTCCGATTGCCTTGTTCGTTGTGCTGAGCACCTCCCTCGAAGGACACAACAACGGGAAAAAGAGTGCTCAGATTTATCCCGAACACCCCAACACTCGTGGCATGGGGGCAGAAGCCGACGACTGGCCATCTCTCAGATTTAATAAACAGCTGCACAGAAGGTAATATTTTAAATTCAAACAAGCGTTGCATAGCGCATATGAACAAGTTTTCATAGTACAGGATCACACGAGGAAGTTCATTCAAAAATTACATCCTTGGCACACTCGTCCGCCACAAGACGGGCACCCTTCAGGACACCCTCATAATACGTTTCGGGGTGGCGATGCTCCTTGCCCTGCGGCGGCCCCTCCTTCACCAGTTTCTCGGCGTCCATCTTGGCCCAGTGCACCTTCGCACGGGCAAAAGGCCGGCGTGCACCTTCGATGTAGCCAGACCGCTTTATGACTTCCAGTCGTGGGCAGGCATCCATAAGCCGCCTCACCAGGCCGAACTAGCTGTTGGGAAGGGAGTCGCCAAGCCACATCCAGACTATAAGGCCCCTCATGGACTGTTCGGTCACCTTGTGCAGCTCGACCAGTTGCTTCAGCTGGTCGCTCACAGGCATCGGGTGTTCGGTCCCAGTATACCAAGACCAGAACAACTTCTCCGTCGAGCTTCCGTCCTCAGCCTGGTAATACTTCGCGGCATCCGACACGCTGTGGGGCAAATCTACGAATGCTCCTGGAGAGCTCCGGACTCAGGTAAGTAACAAGTAATTTACTTTCACATGCTTGCTTTGCATATTGAATGCCTTACCCGCTGCTATCTTCCTCATCGCCTCAATTTCCTGGAGGGCCTTTTGGGCTTCAGCCTTGGCATGCTTTGTGCTCTCGAGGGCCACGGCAAGCTCAGACTCTCGCGTCTTTGAGTCAAGCTCCAAAGTCTCGTGCTTCTTCACGAGAGCTTGGAGCTCTTGCTGCACCTCGCCCACCCGTGCCTCTTGTTTCTCCCGCTCGGTGCGCTCCTCGGCCGCTTTGTTTTCGGCCTCGGATAGCGCTTGCCACAGGGTTGCCACTTCGGTCGTGGCCCCTGGCACATCCATGATGATCCTATCATTTTGCAACCACATCTTTGTATATATAGACAAGGTATTACTTACCTTTGTTCTCCTTGAGCCGCCTCTTGGCAAGGCCGAGCTCTTTCTCGGACCGCTCGAGGTCCTGCTTCAGTGCGGTGACCTCTGCAGTCAGTATGGCAGAGGTCAGCAGCGAAGCCTGCATACGCATACAGACATACTTATATTAGACTCCTGCAGATATTATTTGATCCTCTATTCGGCTTTTCTTTGTGAACACCAAACAGAGCATCAGGGGCTACTGTCTATGCGGTAATATTTTCCTATATTTTAAATACTAACCTCAAAGCCTGTTAGAAGGCTGGCACAGGCTTCAGTTAGTCCGCTCTTGGCGGACCGAACCTTCTTGATCATGGCACTCATAATAGTGCGGTGCTCTTCGTCGATGGAAGCACCGCGAAGCGCTCCCAGCAAGTTGTCCGGTGCCTCTGGATGGACAGAGGTCACCGGCACGGGCGGCTTGCCCCTCTTGGAAGGGGGCCGCCTACCGGAGTCTGGAACCACTGGAGGTTCCGGCACGGTGTTCGGCTGAGGGCCGAACTTGGAGCCCTTGGGAGTCTTGCTCCCTTTGCTCCTGGAGTCCGGAAGGTCGCCTTGAGGCGCCTCTGGGACTATCTCCCCCGGCTCGGTGCCCCTTGAGACAATACCTCAACATTGTCCGTAGGGCAAGGAGAGGAGGCGGTTGGAAGTGTATCACTATCCATATCCGATGAGTCCAAGGAACCGTCTGACGAGGATACGTCGATACGGGCTCGAGGCGGACTACATAATCATATTCGACACTAGGAGAAGCAGTGCAACAAAACTATGCTATGAGTTACTCTGGTATCCGAATACTTACGACTTCGCCAGGGGCTTGGCCCTGAGTAGCCACTCGTCGTCGCCGTCGGCGGTGGTGGTGGAATAGTCTGGAAGGAGAGTCCTTCCCTTCTTGGACCCTTCGGCCTCCCCGGTTGGGGCGGCCTTCCTTTTCTTGTCTCCCCCGGCTGGAGGGGGAGAATCTTCATCTTTCTCCTCCTCGTTTTCACGGGAGGAGTGCGTCTCGGAGTTATCGGACGATGTGTCTGATACCACCTGGCGCCGGGAACTCTTTCGAGTTCCCGTGGCCTTCTTCTTGGTCATCTCCGGCACCTCATAAGGAGACGGAGTCCACATCTCCGTCAGGAGAGCATCTGCAGGGTCTTCGGGTACAGGGGCCGGACAATTAATCTGCTCTGATGTGTCCACCTAGTCCTGTCAAAGGCATGAGAGCTCAGACCCCACACATGGTTAAGCTATGGGAAATAAATACCCTACCAGATGTATAGAACTTACCGGATTCGCAGGGCGCTTCGCGCTTAGCCCGCGGTCCTCGGTAAGAGAAGGGGGGACCTCGGCGCCCTTGAACAGCACCTTCCAGACGTCCTTATGCGTCGTGTCGAAGAGCTCGCGTAGAGTCTGGTGGTGGGCCGGGTCGAACTCCCATAAGTTGAAAGCGCGTTGTTGACACGGGAGTATCCGGCGGAAGTGCATGACCTGGACTATGTTGACAAGCTTAAGTTTCTTGCTTATCATGTTCCGGATACACTTCTGGAGTCCGTCCAGCTCCACCGATGAGCCCCAGGACAGGCCCTTCTCCTTCCAGGAAGTGAGCCGCGTGGGGATTCCGGATCGAAACTCAGGGGCCGCCACCCAGTTGGTGTCGCATGGCTCGGTGATGTAGAACCACCCCGATTGCCACCCCTTTATGGTCTCCATGAAGGAGCCCTCGAGCCATGTGACGTTGGGCATTTTGCCCACCATGGCTCCGCTGCATTCCGCTTGTTGGCCGCCAACTACCTTCGGCTTGATATTGAAGGTCTTCAGCCACAGGCCGAAGTGGGGCCGGATGCGGAGGAAAGCCTCACACACGGCGATGAACGCCGAGATGTTGAGGATGAAATTCGGGGCCAGATCATGAAAATCCAGCCCATAATAGAACATAAGGCCGCATACGAATGGATGGAGGGGAAACCCCAGTCCGCGGACAAAGTGGGGGAGGAAAACCACCCTTTCGTGAGGTTTCGGGGTAGGGACGATCTGCCCCGCAGCTGGCAGCCGGTGCGCGATATCCGCGGCTAAGTATCCGGCCCCACGTAGTTTTTTGATGTATCCCTCCGTGACGGAGGAGACCATCCACTTGCCTCCTGCTCTGGACATGTTTGGAGAGAATTGAGGAGAAGGATGTGGACTTGGGCGCTGGAGCTCGAGTGCACGAGAATGGATGAGCAAAGAGGAAGAAGGCGTGGGTAGAAAAAGGTGAACCCTTATCCCTTTATAAGGGCGGACTAAACTATGCGCCCCCACTAGCCTGGTAAAACTCGCTTATCCCCCAAGCGCCGTAATTGATGGCGTGGTTGGGTTACCCACTTCCGTATTGATGGGAATCCCGTAATAAAGGGGACATGATCTCTGCTTCGACAAGATGTGCCAAGGAAACCGCCTCGCGAAACACGCTGAGATTGGTTATGAAAAACGATTCGAATAAAGACCTGGCTGTGGTGTGATGTCACGCTACGGGGTACGTCAGCGGATTAGATTTATGGAAATATTGTTCTCTCTACGGTTGTATGTGGAACTTGTTTTGCAGAGTCGGACATGATCCTCGTGTTCAAAATCTTCTATGAAGTATTCGGAGGAGGAACCCGCCTTGCAATGCTGAAAACAATCTGCGCGTTGGACTCATCGTCATTGAAGCCTGGTTCAGGGTCTACTGAGGGAGTCCTGGATTAGGGGGTATCCGGACAGCCGGACTATATCCTTTGACCGAACTGTTGGACTATGAAGATACAAGATTGAAGACTTCGTCCTGTGTCCGGATGGGACTCTCCTTGGCGTGGAAGGCAAGCTTGGAAATACGGATATGTAGATCTCCTTCCTTGTAACCGACTCTGTGTAACCCTTGCCCCCTCCGGTGTCTATATAAACCGGAGGGTTTAGTCCGTAGGACGAACAACAACAATCATACCATAGGCTAGCTTTTAGGGTTTAGCCTCTTCGATCTCGTGGTAGATCAACTCTTGTACTACTCATATTATCAAGAACAATCAAGCAGGACATAGGGTTTTACCTCCATCAAGAGGGCCCGAACCTGGGTAAACATCGTGTCCCCTGCCTCCTGTTACCATCCGCCTAGACGCACAGTTCGGGACCCCCTACCCGAGATCCGCCGGTTTTGACACCGACAGTGACCCTACCCAAAACCCTCTCCCTCGATCGCGTCTTTTCACGCTCGAAGCGGTCAGCCTCATTCATGCCGCTCTAGAGTGGCCACTCGGCATTGACGCCATCTAGAGCGAATGTGACCTCTCACTGGTGTTGTCATTGAAACGGTCTCGCCGGCCTAGGGCATCACTCGCGCCGCGTCCATAGTGTTTGTGCTTGTTCAATATCAGAGACGTGATGGGACATATATCTACCCCATCTGTTTGATGCTCATCCATCTGTATGCCACCATTAAGCATGCACACCAGTTGGAAACCAACTCCGGCGCCCTCCTATTGACACACCCAGATGCTTGGCCTCATTGGCATCTTCTATTTAAAGGTTGTCACTCCCGACTCAAACCACATCACACGAACTCTGCTCTGCATCCTCCACCCGTGCACCAGATCTGCCATGACTGTTAGCGGGAACGAGTTGTGGGAGAGCCTCTCGATGGACCAACAGCTTGAGGTGGCCACCCTTGCATCTACTTGGAAGGGGCGCCATGCCAGACGAATAGAGGTCGGCATGCCGGCCAGCTCGCAGGAGGTCTCCGCCGATTACGATCCCACAATGGAGATGGGCTCAGATGACGAGTCAGCGCTGGCACCCTCACCGTTCCATGCCGGCTTGACCATGGAGCTGGCGTAGGCTCACTTCAACACTATAGTGGAGGAGCAGCCCGTGACGACTCCTATGCCAATGTTCCGATAGGCGTACGAGGAGCAGCGGTACAACTTGTTTCTCTCGAGCAACACCGGCTAGCGGAGGGCCAAATCTATGGTGAGCATGCGAGCGAGGTAGCATTGGCGGCCATGGTCGCGGTGAACCTCAACTTCGTCGCCGAGCAATGGGCGCCGAGGCCGCACACGCTCAGGCCACTGATCGCAACTTTGTCTCGGTGCAACTGGACGCGATCTTGGCGACGCTGGCGATCGCGGACGAGAACGCCGCCAGCTGCGCATCCTATGCACCGCCAACATACTTTCATGGGCGCTGTTGGGACGACGAGTGTGCCATCCCGTCCATGTCCATCGTGGATCTCACGTCTACCGGTGATAGATAGGTCGCAGATTATGACGAGAAGGAGTAGGGCATGGGAGGCGACGGGGCCTTGAGTCCCAAGTGGGTCGGTCTGGCCATGTTCTCACTAGTGAAAAAATGGCTAGCCACAACTATCGTTGATGGCGCGCCATTTCCCATCAACGCCAGCACTATTTTTTCCAAATAGTGCTGACGTAGGCCAAATCAGCACGTCAGCTTTACATGCTTAGTGCCGGCGTTGCTTTTTTTGAAACGCCACAAATATTTTGGCCCATATGCATTCACCGTTTGGAACGCACTAGTGGTGTTGCTTTTATTTGCACATCATAGTTAATTTATTAGTGCCGGCGTCCGTCTGCTTTGCACGCCAGAAACAATTTTTCCATTTGATCAAGTGTTTAAAGTATTTAATTATTATACTAGTCACAAAATAATAAAAAATTTATATTATGCTTTTTGTCATAATTAATTTTAACGTTTTTATCAATTTAGGAATTTTATTTCTTTACTACCAGTTCAAATTTTGAGTCTTCTATTTTGTCTAGTCTTTCATTATTAATCTTAGTCTTTTTTTTATTTGGCCTCTTATTAGCTATGTGGTTGCCCTTTCTCCCAAAGCCAACGATAATCTATTTGAGTCAACTTAGTAAAAGACCTAAGTCACCACTCTCTCTCATTTTACACCCCTCCCCCCGGACCAAAGCCACCCCGTCGTCGCCCCTCGCCGGCACCAAGGTTAGATCCACTACTCCTCCCATCGCATCTCCTTCCTCTCCACTCTCCCACGTCCTCCGTTCGCGGACACGCCGCCAGGATCCATTGGGATTCATGTAGCTGATTAGGGGATTGCTTTAATTTGTGTAGAAATTTTGGTATATATATCATGGATTGCTTTGTGTCATGTAGAATCGAAAGTTAGTTGCATGGATTGCTTTGTGTCATGTAGAATCCAAAGTTAGTTGCATGGATTACTTTGTGTCATGTAGAATCCAAAGTTAGTTGCATGGATTGCTTTGTATAAATTTTGTAGCTAGTGATAATCCGATTGGTATTGTGTAGAATCCAATATTTATAATCCGATTACTTGTGTGTATCCCTCCGTGTATTTTGTTTATTTGTATATGAAATCACTAGTGTATAATTATATACTTAGTTTTCAATATGTTTTGTGTAAAATGAATGCCAATTAGTCACGTTTGGTATAAATTGATTTACTAGTGTACAAAGTGTTCATATACTAGTCTCAATTATATTTTATCTAGAATGGAGTAGCCGCCACCATGTCCAGTGTGCAAGTCAAGGTGCGCAACCGACCTTGCAAGTGGCACATTGTTTGGCATCTACTTACAAACGTGCTTCGTTCATGCAACGGTAACGCAGTACATGAACCTTCTATAACAGTTTGCTCTTCTGTTTTTCTTACTATTTCCCGTAATGCAATGTGTTTGTTTTTTTGGTTTTTTTACACATCGTCCCTTGCAATGTGAGATTGGAGTTCAATGAGCTCATTACCGAAGACATTGTGATCTTCGACACTCCAGGGGGCCCCTACACTATGGAGGTCCACAAGGGACAAACAATATCTCAGATTGGAGGAGATGAATGGAATTGTTTCATCACCCACATGCATCTGACTGGGGGTGAACTTATCAGCTTCTCCTTCAAAAGACAAACTCCAAGGCTGGTTGTTATCTACATCAAATGGGAGGACAAAGATGATGACCCACTTCATGAAGCCCTCTATGCCAAAGGAATCAGGATAAGCGATGGTGAATTGGGCAACATACTTCCTCCACGCGATGACTATATCGGGATGCCATTCATGACCCGCCTGACAAGGACAAATGTTGACCGCCATGTCATGGTATGTTACTTGTTAATTAGTGTAGAAATTTGATATGCTTAGTGTTGAAATTTGATGATATATATGCTTAGTTGTGACATGCTTGTAGTAATGTGATATATATGCTTAGTTGTGTTAGGAGTATGCAACTTGTATTCCCATGGGGCCATAGGCCAGTATATATATATGTACAAGTGTAGGAAATATGCACAAAACCCCTTATGCAATGGGGTAAATACAAAAGGTTACATGGCTATATATATAGTACTTTAACACCCCCTCAAACTCATGGTGGATGAACAACACTGAGTTTGGAGAGATAGAAGTCGTGCTATGCTCTAGTATGGGCCTTCATAAACAAATCGCTAACTATAACTCGGAAGGCACATACTAAAGAGCAATAACCTGATCCTGCACACCAGCGTGCACATAGAAAGCATCAACACCAATATGCTTGGTGAGCTCATGCTTCACAGGGTCACGTGCAATGCTAATAGCACATGTACTATCAGACAAGAGCATAGTAGCTGTAGTGATAAAAACACCAAAGTCCTGAAGTAACCACCTCTGCTGTCAAAAGAGCCATAGCTTGCAACTCAGCCTCCGCACTCGAACGCGAAACCGCAGTCTGCTTCTTCATCTTCCAGGCAATGAGATAATCACCAAGAAAAACACAATAAGCAGAAAGTGAACGATGATCGGAGGGATCACTAGCCCACGTAGCATCCGAATAGGCCTGAAGCTGCAAGGAACCAGAGTGAGGAAAGAACATGCGGTGAGAGATCGTGCCCCGAAGATATCGAAGAACACGAAGGAGGTGACTATAGTGAACCGAAGTGGGGGCGGAGACAAACTGACTAAGAATATGGACCGGGTAGGAGATATCAGGACAAGTGACAGCTAGATAGACAAGAATCCCAACAAGATGATGATAATGCGTTGGATCAGGCAAGGGGTCACCATCAGTATCACAAAGGTGAACATTGAGCTCCATAGGAGTCTCAACAGTGCGCTCATCAGTAAGAGCAACACGAGCAAGAAGATCCTGGATATACTTTTCCTTGATAATAGAAAAGCCATCAGAGGTAGAAGAGACCTCAATCCCAAGAAAGTAGAGAAGAGGGCCAAGATCAGACATAAGAAACTTCTCACTAAGACGAGCCTTCACAAAGGCAATATACTCGGGGTCGACACCAGTGATGATCATATCATCGACATAGAGAAGAAGAAGAGTCCGACCACGAGCTGAAAGATGGACAAACAACGCTAGATCATGAGCACTCGCTGAAAAACCAGCGGCAGTCACCATAGAGGAAAAAACCCCAAACCAAGCGCGAGGGGCTTGCTTAAGGCCATAGAGAGAGCAACGAAGATGACATATCATGCCATCAGGAACAGAATACCCAGGTGGGGGCTGCATGTAAACCTCCTCACGCAGCTCACCATTAAGAAATGCATTCTTAACATCCAGCTGAGATACAGACCAATGGCGAACAGAGGCAACGACAAGAAGTGTATGAACAATGGTCATATGGGCCACAGGAGCAAAAGTCTCATCGTAATCATGACCATACTCCTGCTGAAAACCACGAGCCACAAGACGGGCTTTGTAATGCTCAAGAGAACCATCGGAGCGAGTCTTAACCTTGTAGACCCACTTACAAGTGATTGGAAGAACACCAGGAGGAAGAGAAACAAGGTCCCACGTGCCGGTATGCTCAAGGGCAGCAAGCTCCTCTGCCATCACAAACTGCCATTCGGGATGAACAACATCTTGACGATAAGAAGTCGGCTCAAGTACAGCAACACCAGCACTTGGAAAATGAAGGCGATTAACAGGCAGAAGCGAACAAGGATACAAGCCATAAGTAGGCCGAGAGGGAAAAGATGACACATCAGAAGTAGATGGCTCATCAGTATATGCATCCACGACGTGTGGACGGTGAGTATAATACTGGGGAAAAGATGGTAGAATCCGTCCAAGGTAGACTTAGGGGATGGAGACGAAGAAGTCACCGGGGATGAAGGTGAAGAATCCGGTGACAGGAGAGGTGAGGAAACCATGGGAGATGGTGACAGTGGATCGGCAATAAGATGGGTAGCATGATGAATGGACAATGGCTCGACAAGAGTGATATGTGTGTTAGGAAAAATGAAGAAAGAGAGATCCTCCATTGAAAAGGTCGAGGAAGATGGTCACGGGTAGAAGGGACGAGACTCATCAAAAGTCACATCCCAAGAAATACGCATCCGACGACTGATAGGATCCCAAAAACGATAGCCCTTATGCTCATCATTGTAACCTAAGAAGACACACTCAACAGACTGAGCGGTCAGTTTGCTGCGTTCACGGGGGGCAAGAAGAACATAGAAAATGCAACCAAACAAATGAAGCACCGAATAATCAGGAGAACGATCAAAGAGACGCTCAAAGGGAACACCACCTTATAGAGCAGCGGATGGCTGAAGGTTGATGAGATAGGTGGAGGTGGACACAGCCTCGGCCCAAAAATGAGGTGGAAGAGAGGCCGGGATCATCAATGCACGAGCCGTCTCAAGAAGGTGACGATGCTTTCACTCAGCCAGACCATTCTGAGCATGAGCACCAGGACAAGATAACTGAGAAAGAGTACCCTGTTCAGCAAGAACACCACGCAACATCTTGGAAATATACTCGCCAGCAGAGTCAACACGAAACACACAAATGGGCGAAGAGAACTGCGTGTGAACCATGGCAGTAAAATGCTTATAGATAGACAAAACCTCACTACGAGAAGTCATAAAATAAAGCCAAGTGTAACGAGAGAAATCATCTATGAAAACAATATAGTATCGATGGCCCCCTTTCGAAGCAAAGAGAACAGGACCCCATACATCTGAATGGACTAAATCAAAAGGACGCTGAGACACTGACTCACTAGTGGGATAAGGTAACTGAATCTGTTTGCCAAGCTTACAACCCTGACACTCTAAAGAGACATCTCCTGAGACAGACCCCAGAAGACCTTGACGGACTAAAGATGACAAACGAGAACCACAAAGATGACCAAGTCGATGATGCCACTGCTGGAAGGAGCCGGTAGGTGAACGCTAGAAGCGGATGAACTGGATATAGTGGTGGCAGCGAAAGGAACATGAAGCCAGTCCAACTCCCAAAGACCCTGAGAGTCATGACGGCGAGGGCTAGCCCCAACCAAAGTGTGCATGCTTGAACAGAACAAGAGTCAACGTCAAGAATGACGCGACAACCAGAATCAGTAAGTTGACCAACAGAAAACAAATTCATGGTAAGTCGAGAAATATGAGCCACATCAGGAATAGAATAAGAAGTGGTAAGATTTCCTCGACTAACAACAGAAAGAGGAGTACCATCAGCAGTGAGTACATGAACAGGAAAATCAAGCGATCTAAGGAAGGACAAACTGAAAGAATGAGAAGACATATGAAAAGAATCTCCGAAATCTAGAACACATGGGGATGTACCTGACTGAGTAAATGGTGGTTTCTCAATGCGGGAAGCATGAGTCACAGAACCTAAAGTACCCGTCGAAGAAGAACCTGAAGCGGCAAGTAGACACTTAAGTCGCATAATATCCTGTTCAGTCAAGGCGATGGCTGAAGATGTCGAAGTAGAAGACGTCCCTGAAGATGATGCCCGCGCCTTGCGCAGGTGACGCTTCTTCTGAAAGCACTGAGACTCAACATGATCATCCTACTTGCAGTAGCCGCACTGAGGACGAGAGCGACCCTGACCACCAGTAGGAGTGGGCAATAGCGGTGGAGCACCAGAGCAGGAAGGAGTCGGTGCAGCAGGCAACATAGTAGGAGCTCGAGTAGCGAGCACAGAGGAAACCTCATGTAAACCGGCACCACGTAAGCGAGTCTCCTTAGCACGAATCTCAGAAAGTGCCTCCATGAGAGAAATACGGCCACGAGCATACAACTGAGCATGTCGGGGCTCAAACTCCTTACGGAGCCGAGACAAGAACTCATAGACACGATGAAACTCCAAATCAGCTCGCACAGCCTGGCAACACTGACAAGTACGACAACCAGTAGTGCAAAGAGAATCAAGCTGACGCCAGATAGCAGAACTCTATGCATAGAAATTATCAACGGTGGAGTCACCCTGCTGAAGAGCATGCTCCTGGCGGACCACAGACAGGTATAAGGCATTTCCAGAAGGCTGATAGCGTTGACGAAGACGAGTCCACATCTCAAATACGGTAGGTAGGCCCAAGAACTTAGAGGCAAACTGAGGCAGAACACTGGCAATGAGAACAACGACGACATGAGCATCATCAGGAAGCCACTGAGTGTAAGCAGACAGAGCCTCATGATAAGTGTGAAGCGCCTCCTCATAAGTCAAAACCTACTCATCATAAGAACGAACCGCAACATCATTAGTGAGCTTAGATGCATCCTTTGCAACCTGATTAGCATCCACAACAAGAACCAGTGGCGTCGACGGAGTAGGGGCCACAGGAGGAACCGGACACGTCGGACAACAGACCTCGCCAGAAAGAATGCCCCAGAGACGAATGCCATGCATATGAATGCGCATGAAGCCAACAAACTCGATGTAGTTAGTGCCATCAAAGATCAGCGGGCAACGAGGAACTACAATATAACCTGGTGTAGTAGACATTTTTTTTTGCTTTTTTACGAGAAACTATGCAGCTTAGCAACGAAATAGAAGGTCGTGGATCAAGTCGTCCGATGCAGCAGGCGAACGAATCCGGCGGCTGGTGACGGAGATCGATGAGAACCTGACGACGGGATCGGGACTTTCGCTCGATCGGGAACCGCCTGCTGGCTGGATGGAGCACGGGCAGAACCTGGCGGCGGGATCAGGAACCGCCCGCTGGTTGGATCGGGATCGACCTGGCGGCTGAATCGGGACTTCGGGCTGGCGGCTGGATCAGGACTGCAGCTGGAACGGGACGTCAGGAGGAGGAGCAACCTCCCGCTGGATCGGGAAGTTGAGCGGAACAGCGACCAAGTCAGCGGTTGGATCGCCTGGACCAGGGCCTGCCGAACTGCTGGGTCACGTGGAGCGAACGAGCGTGAGTGTCGGCGAGGGAGAGAACACGACGCGACAGCGATCGCCCAGAGAAAATAGGAGCGGCGACCGACATAATAACGGGATCGGAAAAGCACGAGTTGCGCATGCTAAAAAATCCTTTGCTCTAATACCATGTTAAGAATATGCAACTTTTTTTTAAGGGAGTTAGGAATATGCAACTTGTATTCCCATCGGGCCATAGGCTAGTATATATGAATATGTTCTTAGCAAGTGTGTAGTAATGTGACACGCTCATTTACCATATTTGTTTTTTTCTCAGAAATTACCTATGAGGCTAAGTAAGAGCTATGGCATCGAGCCGGATGAAGCAAGTATTGCTGGACTACGCCTTACCGCAAAGGGCTCCATCATTAACTATGTTTATGCATTGGACACGGACGGTCGGACTGTGTTCAGCGCCACGGGATGAAACAACTTCCTTGCTGGAAAGAATCTCCAGGTTGGACAGGCCATCTTAGTCACCATCAGGAACACCCGGCGCCATGGCTTGATGATGATGGTGGTCATCGACCTTATTTAGAACTATGTGTGTGGCGGGGCAGTACATGAATGAACTGCTTAATTATGTAGTAGCGCTATGTACTAGTACTGTTTTAGCTTGTAATGTTTCTATTAACTGGTTATCTTTGTGAGATCTTGCTAGCAACCACTTAAATATCAACTCCTAATGTTCTATTATCTGGTACTGTTCTATTGTGTAATGTTATATAGTATGTACCCAGTGTTAATGTGAAATGACAAATGTTACATAGTGTTGAAAAACCTTTTTTTGTCTGTGCATGAAACATTCGTGGCGTGTAAATTACATTGTGTGCCGCTAGGTGAATGAATGTAGTGGTGGCGTTGCAAACATCGCACGCCAGCAACACGTATAATACTGCTGGCATAGGCTCCAGCGCCGCCACTATTTTTTAACACCGGCACCATATTGGTGGCGTGGGGCTCCTACGCTAGCAAGACTGTTTTTGACACGACATAGCTAGGCTTTTCTGCACTAGTGTCTACTCTTTCTCACTGGCGACCACACCTTCACTTCACTGGTCTCATCTCCACCGCTCATGAAGAGGCGATCGCTAGAAGGGAAGAACAAAAACATGAAGGACGGGTGTTGCCATAGGCTAGGTTTAGGTCCGATCATTTATTTTAGTGAAAAAGGTAAAAAAAAGGTAATGAATGTGTATATGAAAATTATCGGATTTTGCACGAATTTTGACCTGTTTGTTGAAATCCGCTTTGAAATGTATGTGACTATGGTTGGATGGCCGCCTCTCGCATTAGTGTCCGCGGACTGGTCCCCATCGATCCGTGGATGGATGCGATGTTGGCTTTGAGGGTCAATGTTGGAGATGCCCTTATCCTTGCAAGATTTTGATTTCACATGTAGGGGGACTCCCTTGGCCCCAACAATGCTCTACCAGTGGCGGTAATTAATGGTGAAATCCACTCTACACCCTATCTAATGACCTAACAATGGAAGGTAATTGTATGATGCTTATTGCCGGTGGAGTCGACCACCCGCACATGCCGGAGACGATGCAGATGAAATAGAGACAAAGACGAAGGGGGCAAGCAGGCCCTGCTCCTGGAGATTTAAGTGGCAGCTGTCGCTGTCGTGGTTCTAAGCCTGACAGTAGAGTGGGGGGTAGGTATGGAGAGGCAAGGTCCTAGCTATGGAGAGGTTGTAAACACAAGGGATGTACGAGTTCAGACCCTTCTCGGAAGAAGTAATATCCCTACGTCTCGGAGCCCGGAGGCGGTCGAGTGGATTATGAGTATGTGAGTTACAAGGTGCCGAACCCTTCTACCTGTGGAGGGGGGTGGCTTATATAGAGTGCGCCAGGACCCCAGCCAGCCCACGTAGGAGAGGATTTAAGGTGAGTTAAGTCTGGGGCGTTACTGGTAACGCCCCACATAAAGTGTCTTTACTATCATAAAGCCTACTTAATTACAGGCCGTTGCAGTGCAGAGTGCCTCTTGACCTCCTGGTGGTCGAGTGAGTCTTCATGGTCGAGTCCTTCAAGTCAGTCGAGTGAGTCCCTTGTTGGTCGACTGGAAGGCGACCTCTTCTAAGGGTGTCCTTGGGCAAGGTACTTAGATCAGGTCCATGACCCTACCCTAGGTACATGACCCCATCATTAGCCCCCGAATGGATCGAGGCTTCGAGTGAGGAAGGAGTTGATGTTGTTTCCGATTAACCTTTGCACATTGTTCGTGCGTTGTTCTGGACCAAAGAATCTCTTCGTCGATAGTGAGCAACTTGTCTTCAGTCGACTCGATCCATTCTCTTCTTTCGTCGAGTGATCTTTCGGGCTTCGACGATCTCCGAGCGACGGATCGCGGGAAACCCCGCGTCTGACAGACCGATCTGCCGTTCGCAGATTCCGCGGGATGCGAAATTTGGGGACGCGCGCGAAGCGGAGCGGACCGCGGCGTTCGGATGGGACGGGACATAAACGCCTCGATCTCCGTGCCGCTTTCTTCGCCACGTATCCCGTCTGCACAACTGTTCCTGGATATGATTAGATTGACCGGGCCCACCTGTCATCCACTCGGAAGGGACCTTATAAATGCGCCCGGCGAGGATTTTTGTACTGTGCCTCAGCATTCTCTCTCTCCCTGCTCCCTTCGTCCCCGTCCAGCGCGCTCGCTCTCGCCCCCGCACAACTTCCCCTCGCGCATCTCGCCGGCAACCATGGCCAAGGAGAAGACGGCGGCGCTGGAACGTGCGAAGAAGGCGTCGGTGTCGGAGAAGGCGAAGGGGAGATCTACCAGCCGCGGCGGGTCTTCGTCCAGATCCCGCCTACCGAAGGGCTGGGTCCAAGGGGACTGGATCCAGTCGACCATCACAGAGAAAGATCTCCTCGACATGGCCAACGAGGGCTTGATCCCTCATGGAGCTGCGAGGCTTTCGGGGAAGGAGTGGCAGCCCCAGCCAGAAGAGGGTGAGTGCGTGCTCTTGGCCACCCATGTTGATCGTGGATTTTCTTTGCCGCCGAGTATTTTCTTCCGTGGCTTCTTGAACTTCTTTGGAGCGTAGCTCCACCACTTTACCCCAAATTCTATCGCCTATCTTGCCGCGTTCGTGTCTATGTGTGAGGGTTTCCTGGGCTGTCGACCGCACTAGGGTTTGTTCAAGCATATATTCACGTGTCGCTCTCAGACCGTGAAGAAGGCGAGCCCAGGCGATGAAAGGACCCGAGTCGTCCAAATGTGTGGGGGTCTGGGCATCCAGGTGAGGAATAAGAGCACCTTCCCGCCCATGACCTTTCCCGAGTCAGTCAGAGGCTGGCAGTCGACCTGGTTCTACTGCCAGGACCAGTCGACGCCGGGGCAGTCAAGTGGACTCCCACAGTTTACCATGGACCGAGTGAACAAGCCCTCCTCTCTGAAGTTGATTCCGGAGGAGAAAGCTGACGTGAAGATGTTGATGGAGCGCGTGGTGCAGTTGGTTCGGGAGGAAGTGACGGGCATGGATCTCCTGGAGGTCTTCCTTAGGCGTCGCATCCAGCCCCTTCAGTTCCGGAGCCACTGCATGTGGTTGTACTGTGGGACTGAAGACGAGACTCGAGTCCATCCAGAAGCAGTCGACGATGTCACTCTGGAAAGATGGATGGTAGCCGTTACCGGAAACAAGGATAACCCACGCGGAGCCAGAAGGATTCCTCCACTCGACCACAACAGCGATCCAAACAAGGTACGCTTGCTCTGCTCTCCACTGTGTTCTTGTCACACTCATTTCTGTTTATCCTGTCGACTGGTCGATTGATTCTTGTCTTGATATCTGCTAGGCCCTCACCGAGCTGTACTCGATGCCCAATGGAGCACAAGCTCCGACTGAGGAGGGTGAGGCGAGTGGGGGCGAGAGCCAGGAAGAGGAGGAATGGGACTCGGACGTTGCAGAGGATGATGATGATGATGACGATGATGACGGTGATGAAGATGACGTTGAAGACGAGGAAGAAGAGGAGGAGGAGGTCGTACCACCGCGCTCGGAAAGGCGGTCGAAGCTTGTCCACGACCCTTCGACTGAACGTGGTAAGGGGGTTGCGACCGCCGCTCAGTCGACCAAACGCCCTCGGACCACCTCTCCAGTGCCGACTGAAAAGGCGCCGAAGCAGCCCAGGGCGGCCTCGTCGAAGCCGATCAAGCTCCTGCCGAAGATGAAGGTGTCCATCCCCACCATATCAGGGTAATCGTGCTGCTTAAGTCTTCTTATTTTGTGTGAACTTTGTCTCTGGTCGACGCTGAAGTTAGTCGACTGATTCTTTGGAGTTGCAGTGCTGCTACTTCTGAGACCTCAGCCAGGGCTGATGACCATGAGATGGAGGACGCAGCAACTTCAAAACCAGGTACTATATTCTTAACGCTGTTTGTAGTCGACTGACTCGCGATCTCTGATCCTGATTCTTCTCCGTAGCTCCACCCAACGCTGTTATCAATCTCCCTGATGATGATGAGGATGAGGAACCGTTGAAGCGCAGAAGGAGTAGGAAAGCGTCTGCCAGCAAGGTGCCCCAGGATGTGACGGCGCCTGAGATTCTGATTGCGGAGGAAGAGAACACCACTCGACACACGGTGTCCTTCGCAGATCCATTGACGAGTGCTCAGCAGCCCTCCCTCTTCACGACGCACCACGTCCCAGAGGACCAAGCTGGCGCGGCGAAGGAGGCAATACGCCAGGCGGGAATCATGATGGAGCAGTTGAAGACCATCCGGGATGCGAGCCAGGCAGCTTATGACGCCAGTTCTGCCCTCCAAAGCAATGTTCAGGTCAGTCGACCACCGTTTGTTCTATTGGATATGCTACCAAAAACTTTTCCTTTCCGGAATTTATAGTAGTCACCCACTGGGTGTGTCGATTAAACTCCGTATTAGCGGGGGCACGCTGAGTGCACCCGCTGGGTGTAGTCCCCAAGGCTAAGGTCGACTGCTGGCAGTCGGCCTTAGGCTTTATGATGTCAATCTTTCTGTCAGTCGACTATGTCGACTGGATTTCACAAACCGGTGGGGGCACGCTGAGTGCACCCACTGGGTGTAGTCCCCGAGACTGTGGTCGACTGCTTGCAGTTGATTACAGTCTTAAAGAATACATCTCTTTTTTTTTGAGGTCGACTGGTCGACTTTGTCTTCAACAGGATTAGTGGGGGCACGCTGAGTGCACCCACTGGGTGTAGTCCCCGAGACTACGGTCGAATGCTTGTATTCGGCTGTAGTCTTAGAAACGTGTGATTTTTCCTTTTTCACTTGGAAGTGAATTATATTTGACATTTAGTCGATTGGTTCTTCGCAGAACTCCTGTGATCTTGTGGCTCGCTACTCTGAGCTGGAAAACAAGCACACCCAACTCGAGCTGAGCTTGAAGCTGGTTCAGGAGAAGCTGACGAAGGCAAAGGAGGAGACCGAAGGTATGTTTGGTGAGACCCTGACGACTGCTTTTCCCCTTGCTTGTTTTAAAATCTGATCTTGCTGTAACTTGCAGGTAAGGTAAGGGAGGCCCAGCAGAAGAAAGACCTCGAACTAGCTGAGAAGATCAAGCTTGCTGACGAGAAGTTAGCTTCAGTCACCAAGCTTGAACAAGACAATACCAATCTGAAAGCTGCTCTTGGGATCGCCAATAAGGAGGTCAGTCGACTAAAAACTGATAAAGCTGCCCTGACCGACCAAGTCAGTAAGTTGACTGGGAAGAAAAATGATCTGGAGGCCTTCCTGAGTGGTCTTGCCAAGAAGCTGTTTCTTATGCTTGAAGGTAAACCTCTATGCTCGGCAAACATTTCCAATCGTGGTTTTTCCATTCGACCATCCCCTTGACTTAGTGATCATCCTTGCAGAATTTTGTCAAAACTTTGAAGAAGAAACTAGCCGGCTGGAGCCAAACCTCGACCCCGTCAATTCTCTGGTGAACGACGAAGTTGCCATGGATGTTTTCCGACTGGAGTCTCGTGTTGCAGCTGTTGTGGACTATCTCGCAAGGCTGAAGGCTGCCACATCTCGCATCGACTCGACGCTCTGGCCTGAGGAGACACTTCAGAATGACCTTGAGTCGCTGATGGCCCGCTTGAACATGATCCCTGGTCGAGTGCAGGAGTGGAAGAAGTCTTCGGCTCGATGTGGTGCAGATGTTGCTCTGTGTCTGGCCCGAGTCCACTATAAAGATGCGCGAGAAGAGAAGCTGGCGGCCCTTCGGGTGGCCAACACCAAGAAACACGACTTCAGGTCCTTTATGGAAACTTTCCTTGCGGCTGCCACTCGGATCGCCGACGGAATTGACCTTGATGAATTCGTTGCACCTTCCAGCCCTCCACAGGAGGGGTAAAAAACTTCTTCTGGCTCGACGCTTTAAATTTGCCTCGGTATGCCGAGTGGAATTGTAACCGATAAACCTTAACAGGCTTAACGCCTGAGCACTTTCGGTTCCTTTAGATATCGATTCAAACTTGAATTTGGTGCTTGAATACGATTGCCTTTGGCTCGAAATGTCTTTTGCAGGTTCGAAGCAAGGCTTCTTTACTGCAATCGATTTATTCTTTAGTCCACTTAGGCGAGCACTGGGCTGCGGCTAAGCCTCCGAGTGGAAGCCCGACTTACCACTCGGTAGGATTTCTGTATCTTAGGCGAGCACTGGGCTGCAGCTAAGCCCCCGAGTGAGAGGTTTACTCTTCACTCGGTAGGATTTTGATAACTTAGGCTAGCACTGGGCTGCAGCTAAGCCTCCGAGTGAGAGGTTTGCTCTTCACTCGGTAGGATTTTTATAACTTAGGCGAGTGCTTGGACTGCAGCTAAGCCTCCGAGTGAGAGGGTTGCTCTTCACTCGGTAGGATTTTTACAACTTAGGCGAGCACAGGGTTGCAGCTAAGCCCCCGAGTGAAAGTCTGGCTTACCACTCAGTAGGATTTTTTACAACTTAGGCGAG
>NC_041384.1:80128894-80154486 GCF_002162155.2 Triticum dicoccoides
AGGGCTGCAGCTAAGCCTCCGAGTGAGAGGTTTGCTCTTCACTCGGTAGGATTTTTATAACTTAGGCGAGTGCTTGGACTGCAGCTAAGCCTCCGAGTGAGAGGGTTGCTCTTCACTCGGTAGGATTTTTACAACTTAGGTGAGCACAGGGCTGCAGCTAAGCTCCCGAGTGAAAGTCTGGCTTACCACTCGGTAGGATTTTTTACAACTTAGGCGAGCACAGGGCTGTAGCTAAGCCTCCGAGTGAGAGGGTTGCTCTTCACTCGGTAGGATTTTTACAACTTAGGCGAGCACAGGGCTGCAGCTAAGCCTCCGAGTGAGAGGCTTTCTCTTCACTCGGTAGGATTTTTTACAACTTAGGCGAGCACAGGGCTGCAACTAAGCCTCCGAGTGGAAGTCTGGCTTACCGCTCGGTAGGATTTTGATAACTTAGGCTAGCACTGGGCTGCAGCTAAGCCTCCGAGTGAGAGGTTTGCTCTTCACTCTGTAGGATTTTTATAACTTAGGCGAGTGCTTGGACTGCAGCTAAGCCTCCGAGTGAGAGGGTTGCTCTTCACTCGGTAGGATTTTTAAAACTTAGGCGAGTGCTGGGCCGCAGCTAAAGCGAGTGCTTGCACTGCAACTAAGCCTCCAAGTGAGAGGGTTGCTCTTCACTCGGTAGGGTTTTTGTAACTTAGGCGAGTCCTTGGACTGCAGCTAAGCCCCCGAGTGAGAGGTTTGCTCTCCACTCGGTAGGATTTTGACAAACTTAGGCGAGTCCTAGTCCTTGGACTGCAGCTAAGCCTCCGAGTGGAAGTCTGGCTTACCACTCGGTAGGATTTTGATAACTTAGGCGAAACGGATTCGCAGCTAAGCCTCCGAGTGGAAGTCTGGCTCACCACTCGGTAGGATTTTTACAAACTTAGGCGAAACGGATTCGCGGCTAAGCCTCCGAGTGGGAGTCTGGCTCACCACTCGGTAGGATTTTTACAAACTTAGGCGAAACGGATTCGCGGCTAAGTCACCCACTGAGGGGGAATTTTATTGGACAAAAATAAAAAGTGACATAAATTATGGAGGAACTATGACACTATTATTTTGAGGTCCATGAACTACAGAAGTACTTTACTGCAACTCATCCGAGTGATAAAACTTAAGTATAAAATGGGCGGAGTAGTTCCACGTTCCAAGCTCGGGGCTCGTCGATATTATGCTCGACGTTGTAAAGACGGTACGCCCCGTTGTGGAGAACCTTGGTGACGATGAAGGGACCTTCCCAAGAAGGAGCAAGCTTGTGTGGTTTGTGCTGATCCACTCGGAGAACTAAATCTCCTTCCTGGAAGGCTCGACCTCTCACATTTCTGGCATGGAAACGACGCAAATCTTGTTGGTAGATGGTCGAACGGATCAGAGCCATCTCCCTTTCTTCCTCTAAAAGGTCGACTGCGTCCTGCCGCGCTTGTTCAGCCTCTGCTTCGTTGTAGATTTCAACTCGAGGAGCATTGTGGAGAAGATCACTTGGCAAGACTGCTTCAGCTCCGTAGACCAAGAAGAATGGAGTTCTTCCGGTCGACCGATTAGGTGTGGTCCGCAGCCCCCAAAGCACTGAGGGAAGTTCGTCGACCCAAGCTCCAGCCGCGTGTTTGAGATCACGCATCAGTCGGGGCTTCAATCCCTTAAGAATCAGTCCATTAGCTCGCTCCGCTTGTCCATTCGACTGCGGATGGGCGACTGAAGCGTAGTCGACCCGTGTGCCTTGGGAGTTGCAGAAATCTCTGAATTCCTCCGAGTCAAAGTTCGACCCATTATCCGTAATGATGCTGTGTGGGACTCCATATCTGAATATTAGTTCCCTGATGAAGCTAACAGCAGTACCGGTGTCAAGGTTCTTGATTGGTTTAGCCTCGATCCACTTGGTGAACTTGTCGACTGCCACCAGTACATGCGTGAAGCCACTTCGTCCTGTTCTCAAAGGACCGACCATGTCCAGTCCCCATACTGCGAAAGGCCAGACGAGTGGGATGGTCTTCAGAGCCGACGCAGGCTTGTGCGACATATTCGAGTAGAACTGACATCCCTCGCACTTATCCACTATCTCTTTTGCCATCTCATTCGCCTTTGGCCAGTAAAATCCGGCTCGGTATGCTTTGGCCACGATGGTCCGAGAGGACGCATGATGACCACAGGTCCCCGAGTGGATATCATTGAGGATGAGTCGACCTTCTTCTGGTGTTATGCACTTCTGACCAACTCCAGTCGCGCTTTCTCTGTATAATTGTCCTTTGATTACGGTAAAGGCCTTAGATCGACGAACGATCTGTCGAGCCTCTTCCTCATCCTCCGGAAGCTCTTTTCTCAGGATATACGCGACATACGGAATTGTCCAGTCGGGAATGACCACCAAGACCTCCATGATCAAGTCGACCACCGCTGGGACCTCAATCTCAGTCGGATCTGTGGCACTCTTGGGCTGTGGAGTTTCTTCGGTGAAAGGATCTTCTTTGACTGACGGAGCGTGTATATGCTCCAAGAACACACCACTCGGAATGGCTTCTCTCTTGGAACCTATCTTTGCTAGATCATCAGCTGCTTGATTTTTCAGTCGGGGTATATGATGGAGCTCCAACCCCTCGAACTTCTTTTCCAGCTTCCTCACTGCACTGCAGTATCTAGTCATGGCTGGGCTTCTCACGTCCCACTCTTTCATCACCTGGTTGACCACTAAATCCGAGTCGCCATAGACCATCAGGCGACGGACGCCGAGTGAAATGGCCATGCGCAACCCATATAAGAGGGCCTCATATTCTGCCTCATTGTTGGAGGAATCAAAGTGAATCTGGAGCACATATCTGAGCTTATCTCCTCTGGGGGAAACTAGGACAACCCCAGCACCGGAACCATTCAACATCTTAGAGCCATCAAAGAACATGGTCCAATGCTCCGAGTGAACTTCAGTCGGCTGCTGTTGTTCAATCCACTCAGCGAGGAAATCTGCTATTGCCTGGGACTTAATGGCTTTCTTTGCCTCAAACTTGATATCAAGGGGAAGAAGTTCAATCGCCCATTTGGCCACTCGACCAGTTGCATCTCTGTTGTGCAAAATCTCTGATAGTGGAGCGTCGCTGACGACTGTGATGGAATGATCAGAAAAATAATGAGCAACCTTCTTTGTGGTCATGTATATTCCATACACAAGCTTCTGATAATGAGGATATCTCTGCTTGGATGGAGTCAAGACTTCAGACAAATAATACACTGGGCGCTGAACTTTGAGAGCTTTTCCTTCTTCTTCCCGCTCGACCATAAGCACAGTACTGACAACTTGTCCTGTGGCTGCGATATAGAGCAGCAGAGGCTCTTTGCTGATTGGAGCAGCAAGCACCGGCTGGGTGGAGAGCAGAGCTTTTAGCTCGGCAAACGCTGCATCAGCTTCTGGAGTCCACTCGAACTTGTCTGTCTTCTTCATCAGTCGGTAAAGAGGCAATGCCTTTTCACCGAGTCGTGAGATGAATCGACTTAATGCGGCCAAGCATCCAGTAAGCTTCTGGACATCGTGCACTCGCACAGGGCGTTTCATTCGGAGAATAGTGCCAATCTTCTCTGGGTTAGCGTCGATTCCCCGTTCGGAAACGAGAAAACCGAGTAACTTGCCACCAGGAACTCCAAATGTGCACTTTGATGGATTAAGCTTGATATCATATCTTCTGAGGTTGGCAAATGTTTCGGCGAGATCAGCGAGCAGGTCGGAACCTTTTCGTGACTTGACAACGATATCATCCATATACGCTTCCACATTCCGACTGATTTGAGTGAGTAGACACTTCTGAATCATTCGCATAAATGTGGCTCCGGCATTCTTGAGGCCGAATGGCATGGTGATATAGCAAAAGCACCCGAATGGAGTGATGAAAGCTGTTTTTACCTCGTCGGGTCCGTACAGACGGATCTGGTGGTACCCAGAGTAGGCATCTAAAAAAGACAGCCTCTCGCATCCCGCGGTCGAGTCAACAATTTGATCTATGCGAGGGAGAGGAAAATGATCTTTCGGGCAGGCCCGGTTGATGTGCTTGAAATCAATGCACATTCGGAGCGACTTGTCCTTCTTAGGAACCATGACGACATTAGCGAGCCACTCGGAGTGGTATATCTCTCGGATAAATCCTGCCGCCAACAGTCGAGCCACTTCCTCACCAATGGCTTTTCTCTTCTGGACGGCGGACCGCCGAAGATGCTCTTTGACTGGTTTTGCAGACGAGTCGACTCTTAGGCGATGCTCAGCCAGTCCCCTGGGAACACCTGGCATGTCAGCGGGCTTCCATGCAAAAATGTCCCAGTTCTCACGGAGGAACTGGATGAGCGCTTCTTCCTATTTTGGGTCGAGTGTTGTGGAGATGCGGGTCGGAGCTGCATCGGGGTCGGTCGGGTGAACGTGAACAGGCTTCGTCTCACCGGACGACTGGAATGCAGACTCTGTGGCGGGTTTCTTTGATCGCAGCAAGTCACTCGGATCTGCGTTTTGCTTGTATTCCTCGAACTCGACCGCTGTCACCTGGGAATCGGCAATCTTTGAGCCCTTCTGAAAGCACTCTTCTGCCTTTTTCCGATCACCAGTGACAGTGATCACTCCTTTGGGGCCGGGCATCTTCAATTTGAGGTACACGTAACATGGTCGAGCCATGAACCGTGCGTAAGCTGGTCTCCCCAAAATGGCATGATATGCACTCTGAAAATCCACGACCTCAAACATCAACTTTTCTTTGCGAAAATGTTTCGAATCACCAAACACCATGTCCAAAGCTATTTGGCCGAGTGACTCGGCTTTCTTCCCTGGTATAACTCCATGAAAGCTCATGTTACTAGTGCTCAGTCGGGACATCGGAATGCCCATTCCTTTCAGTGTGTCTGCATACAACAAATTCAGCCCGCTTCCACCGTCCATCAGCACTTTTGTCAGTCGAGTGCCTTCAACAACTGGATCGACCACTAAAGCTTGCCTCCCAGGGGTGGCAATATGAGTCGGGTGATCAGATTGGTCGAATGTGATGGGTATTTGAGACCATTTCAGATAATTTGCTTTTGCTGGGGCAACCATGTTCACCTCTCGGTTAATGACTTTCAGTCGACTCCTGCTCTCCACATCTGCAAAGATCATCAGAGTGGAGTTGATATGCGGATATCCTTCCTCACTGTCCTCCTTGTCTTCAGCCTTGTCCGACTCCTTCTCCTTGTCCTTAGACTGTTTTCCCTGAAACTGCTGGATCAGGAGTCGACATTGGCGAGTGGTGTGCTTCGGGTAGATGATATTCCCCTCTTCGTCTTTCTTCGTGTGGATGTGACATGGCATATCCATTACGTCGTTCCCTTCTTTATCCTTTACCTTCTTGGGGTTCCAGGATCCTTTTGGTTTCCCCTTAAACTTTCCCTGAGTCACGGCCAGAGCCTCTCCTGGAGCTGCCGGTTCAGCCTTCCGCTTCTGTTTCCGACTGGTGTTTCCTTTTTCCGACTGACTCGGCTTGTGCTTGCCGCTTCGGAGTCGGTCTTCTTCTTCGCCGTTGGCGTACTTGGTAGCAATCTCCATCATCCGACTCAAGGTCATGTCGCCGGTTCGACCAAACTTCAAACTCAGTTCTCTGTTCTTGACGCCATCTTTGAAGGCGCAGACTGCCTGATGATCAGACACATTCTCCACAGTGTGGTGCAAAGTGATCCATCTCTGAATATACTCTCTGAGAGTCTCATTGGTCTTCTGCACGCAGACTTGCAACTCTGTCAGTCCAGCAGGTCGCTTGCAAGTTCCTTCAAACGTTCTGATGAACACTCGGGACAAATCTTCCCAAGTGTAAATGCTGCTAGGCGGTAATTGAGTTAACCATGCCCTGGCAGAACCTTCCAGCATGAGGGGTAAATGCTTCATGGCCACCTCGTCGTTCCCACCACCAATCTGAACTGCCACTCGGTAGTCCTCAAGCCAAGTTTCAGGCTTAGACTCACCAGTGAACTTGCTGACTCCTGTTGCCAACCTGAAATTGGGAGGGATAACTGCGGCTCTGATAGCTCTGCTGAAACATTCAGGACTAGAAACATGCACTCGACTGCTTGTGGGTGCATCTCTGTCGAGTCCGCCTCGATGGGCTCTGTTCCGGTCGACCAAACCTTGCACGATAATGGATCGCGTGTCGAAGCCTGGTTCTCTGGGGTCGACTGGAACCCTTCGCCCTGTACTGTACTGACGCCTGTCATCTTGCCGCCGAGGAGCGTAAGACCCACCCCTCGGAGGGGAATTGGGCACTCGACGCCTATCATCTCGGTCGAGTCGGTCGCCATATTGATCTCGCCGATTCTCGCGCCCTTCACGCCGCGGAGGCGATCTGGGGCTGTGAGCCGACTGAACCGTATTCGCAGTGACGAATTGACTGTGAATTCTGTTGCGCGACTGAGACACGGCTGAATTCTGATCTCCTGCTGCCCGGAGCAGATCCCTGATCTGCAGCAAACCTCTGCCAGCTTCCGACTGCGAAGGCTGGATGGACTCTGCTATACGGGTCGCAGCTGCTAAATTCTGGATTGGGGTTCGATATACCTGAGTCGGCGGGAAGAGTTGACGTCGACTGGTGTCGGGAACTCGTTGCCGCGCGCGCTCGTCGAGTACTCGCTGAAGATTCTCCAGTCGAGTGCGTTCGGCCAAATTGGCCAGACGCGCCTCCTCCAAGGCACGAGCCTCGGGGGTTTCTCCTGCGATGGGAGTACGCAGAGCATCCACGTTCCTGCGGCGAAGTTCCTCTCTTTGCAGAGAGTCGAGTGGCTCGGGCTGGTACTCTTCGTGGCCTCGTGCGGGGTCGCCTCCATCACCTGCTCCACCATCACGGGCGAAGCCAGGAGGACTGCGGGGCCCGTCGACCATCAAGATTTCCGCCGCTGGATCACTGCTACCGCACTCGGATGTAGTCTCTACGGAGCCAGTCGACAGATCGAACAAGCCGTAGAGAGATTCGTCGGGCTCGATTGCCGCAACTTGGGTGGTGGCCGATTGGCGAGCCACCGCGTGCCTCACCCATCGCTGAAGCCTCGACCGGCCCGAGCGCTTGCGCTGGCGGGAGACCGGGAGGGTGGACGATGGAGGAGTCGTCCGATACGGGGTCGACGGTTGCCGCAGCAGAACGCCGCGGACACATGCGCGAAAATGCGTCGCACCGCGGACGGGGAGCGCATCAACGTCGAGTGGAGCCTCCTGGAGCCAGGCGGAGTCGTCGGCGATGAAGGTGAGAGTGCCGAGACAGATCTCTCGACCTTTGACCAAAACTCCAGCAGACACCATGATGAAAGTACTCGGAAGAATCGCAACTTCTCCACAAAATCGCTAAAACACCTGCCCCACGGTGGGCGCCAACTGTCGTGGTTCTAAGCCTGACAGTAGAGTGGGGGGTAGGTATGGAGAGGCAAGGTCCTAGCTATGGAGAGGTTGTAAACACAAGGGATGTACGGGTTCAGGCCCTTCTCGGAAGAAGTAATAGCCCTACGTCTCGGAGCCCGGAGGCGGTCGAGTGGATTATGAGTATGTGAGTTACAAGGTGCCGAACCCTTCTACCTGTGGAGGGGGGTGGCTTATATAGAGTGCGCCAGGACCCCAGCCAGCCCACGTAGGAGAGGGTTTAAGGTGAGTTAAGTCTGGGGCGTTACTGGTAACGCCCCACATAAAGTGTCTTTACTATCATAAAGCCTACTTAATTACAGGCTGTTGCAATGCAGAGTGCCTCTTGACCTCCTGGTGGTCGAGTGAGTCTTCATGGTCGAGTCCTTCAAGTCAGTCGAGTGAGTCCCTTGTTGGTCGACTGGAAGGCGACCTCTTCTAAGGGTGTCCTTGGGCAAGGTACTTAGATCAGGTCCATGACCCTACCCTAGGTACATGACCCCATCAGTCGCTGCTACTGCAGATCTGAGTCGGCGGCTGTTGTTGGTGCCAAAAACTGATCGCGTCATCTGGTGTCGTCAGATTTCAGTCTCTCGCTATCTTCTTATAGAATCCCCCACACCACCGTCTCCCTTTCATGTTTGACTCAACATGATTTATTGGAGAAGTGTTTCTAACAAATCAGGCACTGCTTTAATATTTATGTGCGTGCAAATCAGCCTTACGTGCATCCAACTGGTTTGTGTGGACTAGATGTAGGCAACCAAACGTGCCCAAGGTTTCTGGTTATTGATGTCCTAGTTTAATTACCACCAAAGAGCTGTTCGTCGTCCAAAAAGAACACTCCAACCCCCAATTGACGAGTTGAGCAGTTGACAGTTGCTCCTCCCACTCCCGCTCCCCCTCTTCACTCTGACGAAACCCTACCACATTGCTCCAGTCTGACCCCGCCGCCATGGTTCGCCCTCGCCACGAACTCGCCTACGGTAAGCGCCCTCCTCCCCCTCAGCCGCCCAAAACCCGAACCTTTACTCGCTTGATTCACCTCCTCCACTCCATGCAGCTCGAGGGACGCCGCAGCTGGAGCTCCTCCGCGCGGCGACCACGGGCGACCTCGCTCACCTCGAGCGTACGGTTCTTCCGCTCTCCCACGGTCCCACCTTGATCTCCTTCTGTCCCTTGCTTACGCCGGCCCTGATATTTTATTTGGGGGGCGCTCGATCTGTCCGTACATGTAGGAATGGTGAGGAAGCTCGATGGTGGTCGCGGCCGCCTTGCGGAGCAGAAAGGTGTGGCTACTCTCGGGTGTACTACACCCGAGTTTCAAAAACTTGATGAAAACACAATCAAGCAATCTTCAAAAAATCTGAAACTATGAGACATCAAATTTGATCAAATGTTTGAGCTTCCTGCAAAATTTTAGCCAAAGAAAACATCTGAGGAGCTCTCACGGAAAAAACAAAATCACTTCTCAAACAGTGCACCAAACTTTGAATATTGATTTTGTCTTTTTTGGTGAGAGCTCCTCTGATGTTATTTCTAGCTGAAATTTAGCAGATAGCTCGAACATTTGATCAAGTTTGATGTTTCAAAGTTACAGATTTTTTCGAGTTAGTTTGATCACGTTTTTTTTCCAAATTTTTGAAATTCGGGTGTAGTACACCCGAGAGTATAAAATCCAGTCTCCGGGCGGAGGCGGTGGAAGCCGTCAACGATCACGGCACTGGGGCACTACACCCGGCTGCCTCGGGCCAAAATTTGGAGGTGTGCGAGTACCTGGTCGAGGATGTCGGGGTGAATGTGGATGCCGTTGACGAAGCAGGTTTGTCTCTTCTCGATCTCTCTGCGAAGACGTGCCATCGTTACATAGAAATGTCTGAATGTACGCCCAGAAAACTTATTTATTTGTTCGGTTGTTCCAAACTTCTGGTGTAAATGCACAAGCCTCCCTTTTTCGTGTTCTTGGCAGGAAGAACACCTGTGGTTTGGGCAATTATTGTTAAAGGTGGGCAAGTGGATATTGTTAGGTATCTTCTTGATCATGGTGCCAATCCAGACAATGCCGACAGAACAGGGATTACTCCTCTCCACGAGGCCGCGGAACGAGGTAATCTCCCCCTCCCCCCTCTCTCTCAGTTGGTGACTCTTGATGTGCATTGAACTGTTTCCATTACTTTCATGAACATGTCTTCGAGTGATGAGTGTTGTGAAATTTGTGATACACTGGGGGTTCTCCGTTTGGTTGATGAGGAGAGGGAAAAATGGCTTGCAATTATGAGAGATAGATTTCCGTAGTTGTGCTAATGAAGTATAAAATATGAATCATATATTTTCTTTGGCAAAGAACAATGTCACAATTTGATTCATAACCCAATTGATACAAGTTGAAAGAAATGAAGTGAAGCATATAGAAGAATGCCATAACTCAATTTGTATTTCTAACTTCTGATTCAGGGCACTGTGAAGTAGTAGAAGCTTGCTCTCTAGAGGTGCTTATGTCGATCCGTTTTCTACGATTGATGGAACACCGTTGCATGTCGCTGCTGAACATAAGCAGGAATAGGCCATGAAGATTTTGTTGGATCACCATGCAGATGTAAGTTTCATTGTGCGTTTCTTTACAGTTTTCTAACTATTGTATTTTATATTTTTTACCCGTCTGCTTTCTCCATTTTTGGTTAGTTGAATGTTGACAGTAAACTAGTTAGTAGTTCCTCCATCCGAAAATACTTGTCATCAAAATGGATAAAAAGGGATGTATCTAGAACTAAAATATTTCTAGATACATCTCCTTTTGTCCATTTTGATGACAAGTATTTACGGACGGAGGGAGTATTTTGTTTTCTCACTGAAATCTAAAGAATTACACACTTGGGAATTGGATTGACATTTGCCTTTTACTCATTATTTGTTTGCACAGCCATGCCCCTTCATAGTGTTAAGAGATGCTGGAAAGCTAGTTTCACTGTACATGCTGTTCTGCAGTAAGCAGAGAATTGTTGGTTTGTTCTGTGAATTATTTGCTACTTGTGTCCACATAGTTTCACCATCTAAACTCGAAAAAAAAATCATTTAGCACCTTCAGTAGATAGACCTCCACTATATTGTGATTTCGATTGAAATTTTCTGTCTCCACCTTTATTATCTTGTAGTATGTCAAAATTTCACGATCGATGTTTGCATGTGTTAAACTACTGACATCTGACGCAATTTCACTAGCTTGACTGCTTGCCCCGACAAGTAGTAGCTTAGTCAGATAGTTCAGTCAGTTCCTAGGGATTGTTTCAGTGTTATGGGATTTGTTTTTGCAATCGAACCTAGAAAACTAGAATGATTAAAAAATTAGCACAGGAAATCACTTCATTTGCACCTAGAATAGAGCACGATTTTATGTATCTTTTTTACAAATCTGATATTTTACACATATCAGCTCCAGAATATCCCATTCAAACAGCCACACTTACTGCTATCAAATATATCAGAAATTAGAGGGAATAAGTCCGACAAATTGGCAAGGATGTTTTTTTTACCAGCAATTAGTGCCTTATTCTATTGGAGATATGATCTACTTGCAGAAACTCCCTTGCTTGGGGTTGTTGCTATGTTGTTGGTCATGCTAACGTAAAGAATGAAATGTTGGAGATGATTAAATTTAGCATAACTGACAAGGTCACCATGTATTCTTTTTTGAGCCTGTTTTCCAGATGTGATGGCCCCAAATATGGAACTCCGCATATTCAAATATGGCATAGGTCTTAATTGTTATCTTTCCATTTCAAAGAAGGTGTCGGTTGCCATCTGGATATAAAGGCCAGTAGTGAAGAACTGACCAGTGATGCATTGAATGGTCCACTACCAAATATTGTCGTTGTGCGAATGCGATAAACGTCTTAGCCTTCCTGGCCGACATGCTTCGTGTTATATAGTTGGGGTGCAAGCCCAGATGTGCGTACATGTTGTTTGAGGAATACATGTTGGAGGAGAAGAATACAAGAGATAAGAAGATAAAGATTACATGAGTATCTTATCCTAACTCCTCCTCCTTCGTTTAGCAAAGATCTCCTCTTGACGTACGCGCCATATCACGTTTAACACCCTCCCTTAATCACAACTTCATCAAGTTGAGATTATGCTTGAAATCTTCAAAACTTCTTGTGGGAAGAGCTTTGGTAAAGCCATCTGCAACTTGGTCTTGAGAGTGGATAAAACGAATATCCAATAGTTTATTTGCAACTCTTTCTCGAACAAAGTGAAAGTCTATCTCAATATGTTTAGTTCTAGCATGAAAAACTGGATTTGCTAATAAATAGGTAGCACCTAGATTATCACACCATAAACATGGTGCTCTAGTGTTTTTTCATACCTAGTTCCTTCAAAATTGACTACACCCATATGATCTCTGTTGTTGCATTTGCCAACGCTTTGTATTCTGCCTCTGTACTAGATCTTGAAACCGTGGCTTGCTTCCTTGCACTCCAAGATATTAAATTAGGTCCAAAAAAAACTACAAAGCCACCAGTTGAGCGTCTATCATCTAGACACCCATCCCAGTCTGAGTCAGAGAAGGCACTGATAAGTGTAGATGATGACTTCCTGAAGTTTAGGCCAATGCTCAATGTATTTTTCACGTATCTTACTATACGTTTTGCAACAGTCATATGAACAGTGGTAGGTGCATGGAGAAACTAACACACTTTGTTGACAACAAAGGAGATATCTGGTCTGGTCAGTGTCAAGTATTGAAGCGCACCTACCACGCTTCTATATTTTGTACTATTTTCTGAACTCAGAAGCTCCCCTTCAGTAAGAGACAATTTTTCTGTGCTAGATAAAGGAGTAGGTGCAGACTTACAACTTTGCAAACCAGCCTTTTTCACTAAGTCTGCTGCATATTTTTCTTGAGAGAGGTGAAGACCATCCTTGTGTTGCTTGACCTCAATACCAAGAAAATAATGTAGATCTCCTAGATCCTTGAGAGAAAATTATGCAGTCAAATCCTTCAGCAGTGTTGTTATTGCTTCATCAGATGAGCTTATCACAATTATATCATCAACATATATGAGAACAAAAATGGATACACTTCACTTGTTGTAAATAAAAAATGAAGTGTCAGACTTGGAAGGAACAAAACCAAGTGCTTGCATTTTTTAATGAGGCGAGAATACCATGCTCTTGGGGCCTGCTTCAGTGCATACAATGCCTTGTCAAGCTTGCACACATGAAGTGGTGCACGTGCATTTACAAACCCAGGTGGTTGTTTCATGTAAACCTCTTCTTCCAGAACACCATGGAGGAACGCCTTCTGTACATCTAGCTAACGTAGACTCCATCCCTTGGACACAGCAATGGATAAGACAAGACGAATAGTAGCAGCTTTTACAACTGGACTAAATGTGTCCTCATAGTCAATACCATACTGTTATTTGAAGCCCTTTGCAACAAGTCTAGCTTTGTAACGATCAATGGTTCCATCAGCTTTCCGTTTTATCCTAAAGACCCACTTACAGACAATAAGATTTTTACCTAGTTGTGGAGGAACCAAGTGCCGTGTTCTGTTTTTCTTGAGTGCCATTATTTCATCCTGCATTGCTTTTCTCCAACGTGCATCACCCACAGCTTCTTCAAGGGTATTGGGTTCTCCTGGTTCACCTATAGAACACACCAACCCATATTTTGTAACATGCTTGTAATCAATAGGTTTAATTACCCCTTGCTGTGGTCATGTTCGACATGGAGTGGCAACATGAACTTCTGTAGAGAGCTCCGGTGCAGGGAATCCCAAGTCTGGATCTGGTTGATCCTCTCCTGATCCCAAGGAGGATCTATGCAGGGCTCCAGAACCCACTGCGTCATCAGGTGGTGTCGGGTTCCGATCTTCTGTGGCTGTGAACCGTGGTGCGAGCGATGAGTTCTGCGGTGTGAGCGACGAGGTTGCCACAGAAGATCTGGTCCTGAGCGCGTCATCATGGCCCAAAGATTGCCTAGGCCCCAGGTTGACAGAATCGGCCCCCGCGTCTGCCTGACGGGCCATGGCACTCCGCGTGTACACGCACAGTCGGGCGCCTTGCTGGACGTGGCTCGAGCTAGTACCGGCCTGCCGCCTGTCGGGTGCGGATTCGTTCGCGCGAGGAGAGCCGCTGCGGCCCGCCGGGCCCTGCCGCGTGGCTGGCGCGGACTCGTCCATGCGCCCACCTGCTCCTGGCATGGCTAGCGTGGCAGGTTCACTGTCAGGCGCAGATCCCAAAGGAGATCTGCTGCACCGCTGCAGCACCTGACCCGATCTTGAGGAGGATATGTCCCCCAAGCCAGGACACATGAAATAAGGGCCCGCTGCCCCATTTTCTTCATTTTTGACACTGTTGTTTTCTGCATCA
Source organism: Triticum dicoccoides (assembly GCF_002162155.2). Taxonomy (NCBI): domain Eukaryota; kingdom Viridiplantae; phylum Streptophyta; class Magnoliopsida; order Poales; family Poaceae; genus Triticum; species Triticum dicoccoides. Next base: position 80,142,656 of record NC_041384.1, read on the forward strand.
TCACAAGACTCGTGGAGATTATCACTAGGGTTAGTCAACATATGATCATCACAATTTGTAACACCCCCTTGATCATAGCCAGAGAGATGGGATGGTAGGAGCAAGATTTCCTTGCGAAGTAGTGCACCGGCGTTAGGATGAAGATCAGAAAAAGGAAACTTTGTCTCATCAAAAACAACATCTCATGAGATATATACCCGGCCGGTGGAGATGTCAAGGCACTTGACACCTTTGTGTTGGGTACTATAGCCAAGAAAAGCACATTGTTTTGATCTAAGCATGAGTTTGCGATTGTTGTAAGGGCAGAGATTTGGCCAGCAAGCACAGCCAAACACACGGAGGGATGTGTAGTCGGGTTTGGCATGGAGAAGACGTTCCATAGGTGTTTCATTGTTGATGACACGACTTGGTAACATGTTGATGATGTGGACAACCGTAAGAAACGCCTCGTCTCAAAACTTGAGAGGGATAGAAGCCCTTGCTAGGAGTGCCAAACCAACCTCAACAATGTGCCTATGCTTGCATTCGGCTGACCTGTTTTCTTGGTGAGCGTGTGGGCATGATACATGGTGAGATATGCCTATGCTTTGGAAGAAGGAATTGAGTTTCTCGTATTCCCCTCCCCAATTGGATTGGACAACGATAATCTTACTGTCAAACTTTCTTTCAACAAGTTCTTGAAAGTTTTTAAAGACTTGAAACACATTGGACCTCTTCTTAAGAAGATAAATCCATGAGAACTTGTTATAGTCATCGATAAAACTCACATAGTATGTGTGTCTGCCAACAGAAGAGGGAGCAAGGCCCCAAACATCAGAAAAATATCAATTGCAATGGCTTAGTGGAGACACTAGTGGATATGGGATCTGGTAATTGATGACTTTTAGCACACTGACATGAATCACAAGTAGTCTCAATATTGCGCTCACCAACAAACTGGAGCTTATTTTTCCTAAGTAATTTTTCAACCAAAGAAAAAGAGGCATGTCCTAAACGATTGTGCCATCATGTGGACGAAAGGTTGATAGCACCACAAGCTTGTTTATTGAATCTTCTAAACTCCGGAATCAACGGGTAGAGCCCTCGAATGCATCTACCTCGATAGAGAACTTTCTTCGTTGCCTAATCCTTGATAAAAAAGAAATAAGGATGAAACTCAAGAAAAACATGATTTTCAATAGCAATTCTATGAACAGATAGAAGATTTTTGTGGGCACTAGGAACATGCAAAATTCTTTTGAGATGTATTTTGCGTTTAGGGGTATTAAAAATTGAATGACCAATGTGACGTATGCCCATACCTTCACCACTGGCCGTATGGATTTGATATTTTCCTCGATACTTCTCCTTCATGGTGACCTTCTCGAGCTCATTGGTGTTGTGGTTGGTGGCTCCGCTATCAACATACCAGTTCGCGTCGATCCCATAGGAACCATCGGCAGTGGCGGCAACTTTTTCTTTGTCTTGCGAGGAGTCACCATCATCATATTTGTAGCGGTACCAATAGTCCTTCACCGTGTGGCCGGGCTTGCCACAAATTTGGCAGCGAGGCAAGTTCAGGCGCGATCTGTTGGAGATGCCACCACGGCGCCCTTTTGAGCTGCCGGAGCGTCGCCGCCACGAGTGTTGTTGGAGTAGTCGTCGCCGCCAGACCTTCCTTTGCCGCGAGAGGAGGAGCGAGAGCAAGAGCTGCCACCGCAGCCTTTGGAGACGGAGTTTGCCGAGGACTTGAAGCCGCCACCGGAGCCGTTGTACTACGCCATGCGCTGATGAAAATTGCTAAGCATGGCAAAGAGCTCGTCAAGGGTTACCGGAGTGATGCGAGCGTCCAAGGCAGAGACAAGAGGCAGATAACTTGGTCCAACCCATGAATGATGTAGGATATGAGCTTGTCATCCTAGATCAACTTTCCCGCCGCGATGAGCTCATCAGATAGCCCCCGCAGGCGGCGAAGAAGGAGGACACTGACTGGTTGCCCTTCTGCGCGTTTATCAGCGCCGTGCGGATGTTGTTGACGCGGCTGAGTGACTGTGACGAGAACATGCTCGCGAGCGCCACCCAGAGTTCCCGCGCCGTGGTGATCGCGGTCACCATGATGAGCACCTCCTTGGATAGGTGTTGGAGTAGATATCCAAGGACCTGCTGACCCCCCTTCACCCAGAGTGGATGGAGAGGATTAGGTCCCTTGGTTTCCTTCCCAGCGGCATCTTTGGTGACGTGGGTTTTGGCTGGCTCGGTCGACGTACCGTCGACATAGTGGAAGATGTCGGCGCCTCGTAGCTGCAGCGTGATCTCTGTCCGCCACAGGATGTAGTTGGTGCAGGAGAGTTTCTCCGTGACTCCTCCGCTGAGGGTTGGCTAGAAGGAGGAGGGGGTGGAGGAAGACATGCTGCACACTTTGGTGGTGATGGATCGGCTAGGGTTTAGTGGAAGAAGATTGCTCTGTATACCATGTGCGAATGCGGTAAACGTCTTAGCCTTCCTGGCCGACGTGCTTCGTGTTATATAGTTGGGGTGCAATCCCAGATATGCGTACAGGTTGTTTGTGGAATACATCTTGGAGGAGAAGAATACAAGAGATAAAAACATAAAGATTACATGAGTATCTTAGCCTAACTCCTCCTCCTTCGGTTAGCAAAGATCTCCTCTTGACGTACGTGCCATATCACGTTTAACAGTCGTGTTGATGATGTCATTTTCGTCCTCTCTTTTTTCCAATGCTGCACCAACTGCCCCCTTTCCTTCTTTCGCTAAGGTTCATTGTCACAGTGACATGGTTCCATCATTTTAAGACTACGCGTATTACTTGTTATTTATGCACCTGATAATTGTCATTAATCTAGTTATTACATCTCTTTTTAGTGTAACAAGATACTAAGAGGTTTCTTGACACCTCTCAACATTGCTATTGAAAGTTGCTCAGTGAAATGTGTGAAACTAATGGTAAAAGTATGTCTCCATCTTAATATATTGAGCATCAAGCTGAAAAGTGTATCCCAGTCTAGCAAAAATGTGGACAGATAAATTGTGACTATGTTACTTAGAGGAAGCATCCATGATTCTGGTACATACTAGGCTGGTGCGGATGTGAAGAGTCCCCGTAATGTGACCCCCTTGCAAAGTGCTGCAAGACTTGGCCTAACTGGCGCTCTTAAGTGCCCACTGGATGCTGGGGCAGATCCCAATGATCAAGATGAAGTAAGTTTTGTATTCCACCTGCGTACGTGTTTTTCACCCCATGATTCGTATTTTACACATTTGGTGTAACATTAAATCATTGTTGAGGAGAACGTTAACTGCTAACTGCTCGGTTGGCTGGCGAATAGGGGATTAATAGGCTAATCGGCAAGTTAATCAGCCATTTAATCAATTAATCGGACAATTTATCAGTTTATCGGCTACTCGGTGATCCTATGAGTAGGGATTAATCGGCAAGTTAACTGGTTAATCGGATGAATTCATGAATAGGGCATTAAATAATTATGCATCGTCCATCTTTGAATTATGGTAATACGAGTCACGAAGCCAATCATATCCAACTAATAGTTATCTCAGGACAGGCGCACTATACCCAGTGAAGTTGTATTGACGATATGTAAATTGTAATATACAATTTCATGCCTACTGATATGTTTTTCCATGTACAGTTTTTTTCCATTTTCTTAAAGATCAAGGCTTGTCTTCGAAGTTGACATATCAATTTTTTCTAACATTGCAATACTTTTCAAAGAAATAATTTTCGTTGATTTACTCTGGCCAATTTTAGAAGTATTTTCTTTCCTCCTAATTTAGTAAAATTGCATTACCAAAAAAATTCCGGTAAACTTTCTAGTAACATAAAGTAATTTAGGAACTTGCTGCCTGTTTTTCAGATAATGGATAAGTTCGTGTCCTGCCTACCCCAACTTGTTTGGGACTAAAGGCTTTGTTGTTGATAAGTTTGTGTCCTGACCTCTGCATCATAGGATGCACAGCCAATAGTTTATGACAAAAAGGACTTGCTGGATTATTTGGAGACATGAGTACTGCCTGGAAGCATATCTACTACTCCCTCGGATCTAACAAAAAGTGTCGCGGCTTTGAACTAAGGTTGAACTAACCTCAGTTCAAAGCTACGACACTTATTTAGATCGGAGGGAGTAGAATAGACACAGAAGAACCAATCTTATGACCTACTTTTTGGAATGAATGGAGTACATACTATTGGTCTCTTGTCTATATGTCTTGCATGTGGCTTGACTTTAGTTAATTTCTTTCTCTTGGAAATACGTTGGTGATATTCAGTTTTGTCTTTTTTCCAAACAACATTGTCGGTGTACAAAAGTAGGGGCTCTCCTTTTGCACCTCTTTACTTGTGCACGGGCAGTCAGGGCCGCACCCACGGACACACTAAGCAAGGCAGAGGAGGGAAGCCGGAGCACAAGACGACCAAAGGAACACCAAGACCAGAGGCGCAAAGAGAGCAAGAGGGCGAGGTGGACTCCCCCGGCAAGACCCTTGCTGGGGTGGCTTCCGCAGTCTCGGCAAGATCCTTGCCGGGGCAACTTGCCTGACGCCAGCAGAGCGCGCCACCCTTGAGCCGAAGGGGTTCCAACACCATCAACCATATTGGAACTAAGGCTCGGGAGGCACCTCCGTGGTGGCATGCAGATCTTTGTAGAGATCATAAATACACAAGATCAGATGGGAACCAGAAGACGACGTTCCTTGGCGAGATCCTTGCCAAGGAAATCCACGAGACCCTCGGCAAGATCCTTGCCGGGGATGACCGCGGTGCCGCAGCGAGACCCATGCCGGGCCCTCGTCAAGACCCTTGCCGAGGACGCCTGCGGGGCCGCAGCCAGGCCCGTGTCTGCCAAGACTCCACCGCCGCTCCCATACAGCTGCCAGCTCAACCAGCTGGGCAAGCATCTGCATGACAGCGTGCGGCCTCTACACCAACTCAGCAAGCACCTGCGTGGTGGCATGCAGATCTTCGTGAAGGCTCCACCATCGTGCCATCCCAGCAGCCAGCCAACGTGGCGCTACAACGCCTCGTCAGCTTGGGCGCGCGTCGGAGCCAGGCGAGGCAACGACAGCTGAGACGAGCTTCTTTGCTGTCCCCAATAAAGCAAGAGGGGAACGTCAGCAGCGCATTAAATGTGTTTGTCCGACAATGCCAGGGGATAGACTAAGCCCATGTACACCTTTCCACCTCCTGTGTGCCAATGTGGCGACCTCTTTTTGTCTATAAAAGGAGGCCTGAGGCGTACTAGAGGGGGATTTAGATCTTTTTGACTAGAGAGCCACTGTAGCTAGTTCAAGAACAGAAGAACACACAAATATACATCAAAGCAGGAATAGGGTTTTACGCGTCTCCGTGGCCCGAACCTGGGTAAACGATTTGTGTGCTTTCCGCCAGACTCGCTCTTTGCACAACCCCGCACCCGCCAACCGTAGAAGGGATCCCAGTGACCCCATAGGTGTCGTTTCCCACCGACAAGCAAAGTCAATGGCCTATACAATTGGCGGCATATTTTGGTACATGCAAAGATGTCGAAATCCTATTTGGAGTGACTTCTCGTATTCCTGCTGTACATGATTGGAGTGTTGATGGAATAATTAGTTATGCAAAGGCACAACCAAAGTTGGAGGCATGAGCAATAACACCATTGGCATATTATAATTTATTTACTTATGTGCTATACTGCTTAGTGAAATTTTGAATGAACTTATGCCAAGAAACTTAATATTCGTCTGTCATACTGTAAAAAACTATTGCCCTTGCATTTCTTGTGAACTCTCTTTTGACACCTTTGAACTATAAAATTTCTCTTATTTACTGAGGTGGAGAGCTGCGTGATTGATTAGCCTATTAGGTAAGGCATGATCCAATTTATGTACCTAATAAAACTGGTAGAATTTGTACATGTATTAAAAAAATCTAGATCTTTTGTGAATTCTTTAATTTGGATAGTTGAACAGCGCTCCCTTAGCATGACAACTAGCGAAAGTGGCATGGATCCAAATTTCCCAGTACTCTAGTTTAACCCTGCCCTACCTAAGATTTTTTTTGTTCCTCCGCCACTGGGTAGAGACACGAGGTGTGACCCTATAATATCTAATCCTTGTAGGAACCCAAGCAATCCAATGCAAGATAGACACAATTATAGGTGCTCAAGAGGAATAAGGGCTAGGCTATATTTAAGAATTAAGACCCTTATTTATGGCAAGAATCTTAAGGTCCTAAAGGGTGTGAGAACTGTGAGAGCAGCAATCTTTTGCACTCTTTTGAGTTTTGCTAAAAGAATTTGTTGCCGGCTTTGCCAAATCTTGGATCTCTTGTTGTATCAGAGTATAGCAGATGTAATCGGTGAAGTTGAGCTTGGGGGTTTGTAATCAATGTGGTACCTAATTTCTACTTGTTTCCTAGAACATGAAATTGCACCAACTGAATGAAATTATAATATGTTTAACTATGAAAATATTGCTATTGTTTTTCAATTTCTTTGCACATAAATACCTGCAATCTTGAGTCATTTTTTCAAATCTTCAGGATCTCCCTTTGTCTAAAATGACAGTAGCTGAATTGAAGAAAGAAGGATCCAAAGCTATGTTTAAAGAGGATTACAATGCGGCATTAGAAATCTATAATATGATATGCTATTGCACTATTCGAGCTCCTGAAATTCATTTCTCTTTCCCTGCTATTGTTTCCTCATTTGCATCCATTGAAATGGCTTATATCACTATCCGATGTTTTTCTGGATAATTGTCCAAACTATAGATGTGCTTTATTTCTCATTGTTCGGATTTTCCTAATGTTGCATTTCTCAATATGAGAGGAGTGCAAGTGTGGACGGTTAATTGTACCACATAGCCCAGGAAAAAATATGAGATATGTACCAGAAGGCTCATGGACACACCTAAGACCATGGTTGGAAGTGTATAGACACTTACGCCCTTTACCATATTCACTGAGTTTTTTTTGAGGGGTTAAAGACAGTAGGAAAGGATCCTACTGACACATATATTATATCACTTTGTCAAAGTGTCAATTTACATGATTACAAGGTGGGTCAGTACAAGGGTGGATGTGTGTCAGAACCCCAAGAGGGGAGAGTAAGGTGGAGGTGGGCATGCACAATTGAGTTGCTTTTGAGCATGTCATCACTGGAGTAATTGGCTCCATATTAACATCATCGAGAATAGCGTCAATATCACACTAACCCTGATAGCACCATGGTGGAATAATGAATGTTCGAGTTCGTGGCACAAGTCTACCCTGGTCTCATGTCTGCTAATATGACTATCACCATGTCTACATGGTGTTTGAGTATATTTCCTTGAATTAAGATGGTACTTCGAGACCATAGTGGATCATGATTATGGTTTTCATGACAGTGGTTTTAGGTTGGGTTATTGGGGGAAGTGCCAAGCATTGTAACTTCTTTGTGGAATGGTGATAATTATGGGAAAATGTGATCAGTGATACCTATCTGATGATTGAACCATATCTTGGTTGTTCCATTTGCTTCTTTATGCTCATGTTGTACATAATCTTAATAGCTTTAGTATGCTACAATTGCCATTTTTCTATATTTTGGGGGTGTATCTCCAAATCTTAGATATGTTTGAGTAGGTTGTTAAAGGTAATAGCTTTACCTTCTTGAGTGTACATGTGTGCATAGACTCATTACCCACGGTGTGGCCATGTAAGATATGTGATGTGTGTATGTATACATCCCTTGCATCGATAAGAAGATGTGCAATTGGGAACATAGAACTTTTTTATCTTTCAACTAGAACTAGGCTAGCCACCATTTTCCTTGCTTGTGGTACCAGTGTTGATTTGAGCTATTTTGCCATCGAGACATCTCCATATGCGATTTAGTATTTATGATAAATCTGAGGACTACATGCAGATTTGTCAGAACATATGTAATTGTTTGTTTGGTTTGTTGGTTGTAGGCGATAACGCTTGATCATGACAATATTGATCCAGTCATCATTGGCAATAGGGGTTTTGCCGGCTTATATTGCATAGAGATGGTGCTTTAAATGATGCCCAGATCTGTAGGCAAATACAACCTGAATGCCCACATGCATGCTGGCTGGAAGGCTACTCATATTTGCTACTACAGGTGATGCATAATCACAATTTGGCACTTACTTAAATCTCGCGGCTAGACCTTTTTGATGACCGACTCAACTCTAACTTCAGGAGTTTGAAAAGGCATGTGATTCATTTATTGATGCTGTCAAACTGGATCCAAGACATGTTGGAATCAAGAAGGCATTAAGGTAGCCTACTTGATCTACTTCAGCTCCATGCTTTATTTAAGGGCCAGTTTGCTGTGATATATAAATCTAACATTGATTGACATCAATTCCATGATTGAACTAGCATTCTGGTGTGAAATATTCATGCAGTGTGTCAAAACTGTACAAGAAAGATAAAATAAATGGACTTGTATTACGAAAAGAATGAGTACGATATTTTGTCTTTGTACAGTACATGTGTGAATATGATCATACCTCGGCATGTTTGCCATATCAATGATGTGGCTAATGCCTTTCATGGTTTTATTTTCATTTTCCTGTGTGGCCCATATGCACTGAACCACCCATGAATTACTTCTCGAAAGGGATTCAGATCAGATGCCGCACTGACTCTATAATTTGGAATGTGCAGGGAGGCTCTGAGGTTGTTGACAGAATCCGACGCTGACATGAAGAAAGTTTTAGAAGGACCTGAATATCGCCCCATATATTTGTACCATTGAAGAGATCAATTTGGCTAACAGTTGGATGTCCTAACCTCTGAATATTTGTTGCTTGGTACTGTGTACATAGACAATGCTCGAACGATGGAACGCCTATGCCCTGTTTAACTGTAGGTAGGTTGGCTGCTCCGCCCGCAACCCTGAATTAGGCCATGCACACTAATGGCGAATTGCTATAGATTGTTGTCGGCCATGTGATGAGTGGCATTCCGAGGGCGATGATTCAGCTAGATTTGGACATGATCACACACCAGACCGATAGTCGGTGGTGTATGTGTGGACTTTCTCTTTTCTGTGATCATCTGTGTGGCCTTTCTTCCAGATAATCTCAATATCCTCTATCCTCTATAACACTATGCTCCCTAGTTTTGAAGAGCCCACATTCAATTGAGGTCCTCAGTTGGAATTGGGTCACCTGATTTTGACCGGGTCAACAATTTCTCGATGCTCTTACATTCATTTCTTTGATACTATACACTTCGCGTGCTTCCTAATTTTAAGGCCTCACAATCAATTGAGGTATTTAATTTAGAATTGAGCCACCCATTTTGATCGGGTCAATAATTTTTCAAGGAGCTCTCATTCAAATTCTTTTAATTTCATAGGTTCCCTAATTTTAAAACTCTTTCGTTCATTGAGTTATTTCATTTTGGATTTGATTTATGACTTTGATTGAGCCAACGATTTTTCAAATCAATCAGCAGCAATCTCCCTATAAAAACATATCAATCCGCACATCCTCTCGCCACATAGAAAAAGAAACGCCATCATGTGATACTGTAGCACCAATATAGTATATGCAGTTCCGGACGCGGAAATTTGCCCACATAATATATGTTACTCCATAATCAGTCCCACCTGCTAAACTAATTATTCTACCAGTTCCAAAATATAAGAGGTATTAGCTTTTTAGAAAGTCCAATTTCTTTAACTTTGACCAAGTTCAAAGCAAAAAATATCGACATCCACAATATTAAACAAAAAATGTATGAAAATTCATTTCATGATGAATCTAATGGTATTGACATGATATTATGAATTTGGATACATCACTCTACAAATTTGATCAAATTGAAAAGGTTTGACTTTCCAAAAAAGAATTTAACGGAGTGAGTATTTTTTTAAAGAAACCCAACGACACAAGCGGCCCAGCAAAGCGCGGCCAACCTTTCTAGTTTGGATGACCCGCCAAGCCGCATGTTCTTAGAAAGCGACCAACCTTCAAACACGTTATATTTCGTAATGCTGCTATCTTTTTTTAAATAAAACCAGAAACTTTATTCATTAGAAATAACCAAGACATTGTTTATAAGGATCATTACAATTTCATTTAAAGGTTCCTCAAACCAATCTGATGCCAGAGAAAATCTAGCTAAGCTAGCAAGCTCGTGAATAATGAAATCACAAGCATAATGAAAACAATCATCGAAGATTGCCGCCGCCGCACCCGCCGACCATCCTTCATCCTTCATGGTGTCAATCACCTCTAGATTGTCTGAGTTAATAATAAGGCAGTTACATCTCGTCCTCTGCGTCAGCGATAGACCGAATTTGAGAGCCAAGGCTTCAGCCATCAAGACATCTTTGTAGTAGTCTATCTTCCTATTCCTCCCAGCAATAAATTTATCTTTGTCGTCTCTAAGGACTAGCCGCATTGTGCCTCTAAATAGGCCACGATCAAAAGAAGCATCAACATTAAGTTTTACAAAAGCCACACGAGGGCAAGACCAGCCCCCCTCCCCCTTCATAGAGGCCTTTGGATATGAGGCAATAACGAAGTTTGCCGTAAGGGCTAGTATCTCCATAGAGATCTGATACACATTCTGAGGTGTCTCCTTGTGCACCACTTTCCGTCTTTCCAACCATGGATACCAGGCTGAGATAGCAATCATTCACGCACATTGTGATGACCCATAATCCACGATTTTTGATCTGGTAGAAGAAGTAAATACTTCAATACCGATGATAACCCACAAGTATAGGGGATCGCAACGGCTTTCGAGGGTAGAGTATTCAACCCAAATTTATTGATTCGACACAAGGGGAGCCAAAGAATATTCTCAAGTATTAGCAGCTGAGTTGTCAATTCAACCACACCTGGAAACTTAGTATCTGCAGCAAAGTGTTTAGTAGCAAAGTAATATGATAGTGATGGTAATGGTAACAAAAGAGTAATGAAAGCAAAGTAATGTTTTTGGTATTTTGTAGCGATTGTAACAATAGCAACGGGAAAGTAAATAAGCGTAAACCAGTATATGGAAAGCTCGTAGGCATCGGATCAATGATGGATAATTATGCCAGATGCGGTTCATCATGTAACAGTCATAACATAGGGTGACACAGAACTAGCCCCAATTCGTCAATGTAATGTAGGCATGTATTCCGAATATAGTCATACGTGCTTATGGAAAAGAACTTGCATGGCATCTTTTATCCTACCCTCCCATGGTAGCGGGGTCCTAATGGAAACTAAGGGATATTAAGGCCTCCTTTTAATAGAGAACTGGAACAAAGCATTAGCACATAGTGAATACATGAACTCCTCAAACTACGGTCATTACCGGTAAGTATCCCGATTATTGGCACTTCGGTGTTAACGGATCATAACACATAATAGGTGACTATAGACTTGCAAGATAGGATCTAGAACTTTCATATATTGATGAAAACATAATAGGTTCAGATCTGAAATCATGGCAGTCGGGCCCTAGTGACAAGCATTAAGCATATCAAAGTCATAGCAACATCAATCTCAGAACATAGTGGATACTAGGGATCAAACCCTAACAAAACTAACTCGATTACATGGTGAATCTCATCCAACGCATCACCGTCCAGCAAGCATACAATGGAATTACTCACGCACAGCGGTGAGCATCATGAAATTGGTGATGGAGGATGGTTGATGATGACGACGACGACGAATTCCCTTCTCCGGAGCCCCAAACGGACTCCAGATCAGCCCTCCTGAGAGGTTTTCGGGCTTGGCGGCGGCTCCGTATCGTAAAACGCGATGATTTCTTCTCTCTTATTTTTTTCTCCTCGAAAGCAGCTATATAGAGTTGG